>NW_023994058.1:890000-1230000 GCF_015586225.1 Lucilia sericata | reverse complement strand
ATCCAAACTTTCCATATTATAAATAATTCAAAGGTGAAAAGATCTTTTAGTGTGGTGAGTTATTTCAAAACTATAATAGGAAATATTCATTCATATCGCCAATAGAAGTAAAATTTATGCACTCCTTAAATTTTCATTCCCATCAAAGGGGAATGGCAAACGTTCATCTTTTAGTCCATATTTATAGAGCCATGTGTTTCTATCGAAGGCAATTAATAATTAATATTACAAGTTTATTGCTGGCCGGCGATAATAACATAATTATACTTGCTTCTGCAATTACATTTCTTGTCAAGAAATGAATGAGAATAATTGAGTGAAAAAGTATGTAAGAATTAGCCATGCGACTTAATTCTATGCTAAAAGTATAAATTTGAAATTTTATAATTTTTTTCACATTAAGTTAATGCTACTAGAACAATCTGTGGTATATTGCTCATATTTTGTACACCCTCTGCCTCTTACCATTATTTCCAATATATTGGCTTCTGTTTCGAAAATGCTCGAAAGAAACATAAGAAAATTATAATCAGAATTATAATCAGTTGGTTTTGCGGTTTTAGTAGTTTTTGAACTTAAAAACCAAAAATTTCAAAATTTAATACTTAATTTAATTTTAACCATGACGCAACCTGTGACTTCTCTAACCCCTTCAGTTTAGGTTAGTGTTGTTGTCCCTGTTGTCGGTGCTGCTGTTTGTTTCATTTTCTTCTTCGATTTCTTTTTGGATTTCTGCAAATTGTGTCAGTTAAGTGTGTTCTGGTTCATAAATTCGTAGATTTATGGTAAAAGTGTTTTGTGATGCCACTCTGCTACAACAAAAAACAAGTCAACGCTACTGTTATTTCATGTGTCTTATGACTATGATTTTTTTCATGCCGAAAATATCTATTTAAGTTGTATTCTTATATGGCCGAACCCTGTTGTTTGATTAATATTTGAGAATTTTTCATTAAATAATATCCTTAAAACAAATAAAAAGTAATTTCACAAATTAAATATGCTAATGGGGTGTTATTTGTACCTAAATCTGATGCAAAAAAATAATATCCCTCCCCCTATACGCTTGAGGTGGATCCGCGCCTGATTTAAGCATAACAGTACAAAAACAGGAAAAGGTGTTTTACACAAGTATGTAGTGAATACACAACGAAAAATAACATTTTTAGAGTTTTAAGGGCAAACTTTACAAGCAAAAGTGTTATATTCGGCTATGCTGAATCTTATATACTCACCATCAAATAGGTGGCCCTATTTATTTGATTGTTCTTTATAAATTGACCATTTTGTTATTTACAGTAATGGTTTTATTACCACATGTATATCATCGATACTTTATAAAAATCAGAGGGATTTTCAAAACAAGGACTGTATTGAGGTCTTGGGTCAATTACGGACTGAGCTCTTCCAATTTAAAAGATTCACTGAATTTGGGAAGGTGAACCTGCAATAAATGTATTGATCCTTTTCTTATTTGTAACCACAATTTTGAATATTTTTTGAGTTTAAATTGTTTATCTCTAAAAAAAGAGTTATGTGTATGGGGAGTATGATCAATTGTGGGCCAATATTCATAGAATTTTGTAAAATAATTTTGTTTCCTATAAAATTTGTTTATGTCGATTTTCATAGCTATAGATATTTCTTTTAGTTATAAGATTTAGGTTCCTATAAAACATGAGTATGCTGAATTTCATTGCTATAGATTCTTCTTTTAGCCAGTTATCAGCGTTAAAGCGATTTTATGAGGGGGACCTTATATGGGGACTAGGCAAAATCGTGTACCGATATTGCCCATTTTCAATACCAAACAAACTGCATCAAATAAAACAAATTAGAGTGCTATATTCGGCTGAGCCGAATCTTATATACCCTCCACCAGCAAATTTTGTATTAATACATTTCTAATTAATAAAATATTTGTAGAAATAAGTTTTCTCATGTCTTAAATAGAAAAATCCCAAGATTTAAACAGCTTAAATCTACTACAATTCCAAGATTTATTGAACAATAGAAAATCACTTTCTTTTAAATTTTTATAGCGCCCTAAGATATGCTTTAGCGATATTTAGTAGTTGCATGTATGCATGTATGTGAAAGATTTAAGGATTTTCAAAATACATACATATATATAATTTTGTTCTACACAAATTGATAATGCAAATAGCTAAATACGGTTAAAGCGCTTTTAGGGGCAGGACCTAGTATGGGAGATATGACCAAATATAGACCGATCGTAAAAAATTCTTTAAGCTAAATTTCTGTACATAAAAACTATATTTCAGTCAAATTTTGTATCTATATCGTAATTTAGTAATAAGTAATCTGCGTTTTAGTGATTTTCTGAAGGGAACCTTGTATGGGACCCACCGCAACCATGTTATGAACCTATCGAGAAAAAATCTTGAAATATAATTTCTGTATACAAAACTATTATTTGTGCCAAATGTTGTATCAATGGCTTTATTTGGTAATGAGAAATGTGCTTTTAGGAGATTTTCGTAAAATGACCTTGTATGAAAGCTATGACCAATTATGTATATAAAGACAAAATTTCAAAATTTTGTATTTATATCATTATATTGAGCATTTAAGTGATTTTCTGGAGGGGACCTAGTATGAGAGCTATGACCAAATATGGACCGATCGTAAAACAATTTTATAGTGTAATTTATGTATATAAGAGCAATATTTTTGCTTAATGTATGGATATCAAGATTTGGTAATGAGTTATGTGCGTTTAAGTGATTTTCGGGAAGGAACCTTGTATGGGAGCTATGACCAAGGATGGACCGATCGTGAAAAAATTTTGAAATAACATTATGTGTTTTTTGCATTACATAATAGTATTTATGAACAAAAATAGTATTTATTTATATCATTATTTGGTAATGAGTTATGTGCCTTTAAGTGTTTTTCTGAAAGGGACCTTGTCTGGGAGCTATAATCAATTATGGATCGATCGGAAAAAATGTTCGCAGTAATATTTCTATGCATATGGGGAATGCTCATGCCAAATTTTATATGGATATCTTAATTAAATAATGATTTATGCGCGTTTAAGTGATTTTCGGGAGGGGACCTTGTATGGGAGCTATGTCCAATTATGGACCGATCCATAAAATTTTTCCTCTTAAAGAATTCTATTAACATAAGATTTTAATTTGTAAGATTTTGTGAAGATATCGACATTGTGGCGGAAGTTATTAACTAAAACCCATTTTCCGGGAATATGTACTTTGTATGGGAGGTATATGAAGGTATATAAGTGATTTTCGGGAGGGGACCTTGTATGGGAGCTATGACCATTATGGACCGATCGGAAAAAAATTTCACAGTGTTGTTTCTGCAATACTTATACCAAATTTTATATGGATATCTGAATTTAGTAATGAGTTATGCGCGTTTAAGTGATTTTCGGGAGGGGACCTTGTATGGGAGCTATGACCAATTATGGACCGATCGGAAAAAAATTTCACAGTAATGTTTCTGTACATATGGGCAATACTTACACCAAATTTTATATGGATATCTGAATTTAGTAATGAGTTATGCGCGTTTAAGTGATTTTCGGGAGGGGACCTTGTATGGGAGCTATGTCCAATTATGGACCGATCCATAAAATGTTTCCTCTAAAGAATTCTATTAACATAAGATTTTAAATTGTAAAATTTTGTGAAGATATCGACATTGTGGCGGAAGTTATTAACTAAAAAACCATTTTCCAGGAATATGTACTTTTGTATGGGAGGTATATGAAATTGTGGACCGATTCTGGCAATTTTCAGCAGGGATCAAGATCTTGTGTAGAAACGAATGTATGGTGATTTTCATGGAATTATCTTTCATAGTTTTCGAGAAAATTACATCAGAATGTGTAAAAAATGTTTATTTTTTTCGAGGTTGTTTTAAATTTTGATTCATAACTTATCCCGGTGTGAACCGATTTTGCCCATTTTCATAAATCGACTCAGAATTTGATAAGGACCCAGAATATATATACTTTGTTGGGTCTCAGATGAATATTTCTTGGTGTTACACACGAAATGACAAAGTTATATATACCCTCTATCACCACTGATGGTTGTGGAGGGTATAAAAATTCTGCAAAAATTCAGCTCGCTAGCTACTTCTATTTGGACTCAATCGTGTTTTCATCAGACAGACGGACATGTCAAGATCCACTTAGAATTTAATAGGGATCCAGAATATATATACATTTATGTGTTACAAACGGAATGGCAAAAACAATATACCCCAATATTTTTTGGTAGTGAGTATAAAAAGAGTTACAGTTCATTGCTGTATTTGTAGAATAAAAAAGATATGTACGCAGTAAGTATACTTTTGCTAAAACATATTTTTCATACTCCTTAACTAAAGTTTCATTCTACTTTATAAAATTTGCTCTTAATAGTAATAGAAAGGGCTCTGTAATATGTCTCTCTTTTATAACTTATTTTGTTCAGCTACTTTATATGCGTTTTTGAAATATTTGTGAAACTTTTAACCAAACAACACATGTTCCGCTTTTGTTTGAAATATGTTCTTCATCTTTTATAACTTTTTTACCTACATTCCCTTCGTTAATTTTTTCGTTGGAGGAAGAAAAGTGCAAATTTTTTATATTGGTATTAGGAGTTTAATTTTCTTAGATATAATAGCGGCAGCAGTAGCAACAGCCGCAGCCAACGTGATTAAATTAATGGTTGTGGCATCAGTATTTTCAAAATGAAACTTCATCTGCATTTAATGTTTGTAACTATATGTGCAAAGTGAATAAGTTTGAGTATTTATATATGAATTCCTGTGGTTTTATTATAAAATTTCACCTTTTCATTTTAAAATATGAAAATGTAGACATTGTCGGACGTATAGAGAAAACAAAATTTTTTTATTTCTTATTTTAGTTATAGTACTAAACAAATGCTTTTGAATTTTTACATTTTACAAATCGTTTATTTACTACAAGACTCGCATAATCCAAATTTCGTGTGTTTTTGAACTGAGGGCTATAAAACATGCGTTATACAGGAGTTTTTCATATAGATTTATTGAATTTTAAATACATTCATACATACATATGTCTATTATTTCGGATTGAGATCGATTTTTTTGTTGTAAACGCAAAACCTAAAACTCATTTTTTTTCACGAATATTAGATAAATAAAAATTAAATTGAAATTAATATGAGAAAGATATTCACCTCTAATATTTGAATTTGATTTAATTTTTAAATTCCTTGTTTTGTCTAAAAGTTATTTAAAAATAGTGAAATGCCATTAAACATTCAAAGCTATTTTTCTCGAAACAACTTCTTTGGATTATGCCGATTTTGTAGTAAATGAGTGATATGAAGTTATCACTATGGAAATTAGATTAGAGCGTGCAATAGTGGTTTGAAACAGGGTGCATATTTTTAATAAAATCGAAAATGAAATAATTTTAATAACATAGTAATGAATTACCGATCCAAGTGTCAACACTTCAAAACTGATAGTACTATTTTCTTTTAATAGAGAAGATTTGCTAAGGTTTGTTTCTAAGATGTTTAAAGAAATCTACAATCTCATCACCTTCTAAAGTGATTTTATTATACCCTACACGGCTATATTTTGGAGGGTATAATGATGCTGATAATCGTAACGCACAAAAATACATTAACCATAAGTATGTATATATATGTACATACATATTTATATGGGTTCATAATCGACACCTTAAGCTGACTACACATCATAATATTCAGTAAAACGATATGTCAAATAAAATTAAAAATATAATAGAGTGATACAAAATGTAATGAAACTTACTGAAAATACGGATGTAAAATTGAAAATCGTATAACTTTTTTAAATTTTTTGAAAAACATCCATGATTAACTTATACTTATGTATCAGTACCCCTTTACAAACTAGTATCCATACAATGTTCCATTCAGGAAATCAGTTTGTTGTCATTATATATCATAAATATACAGGAACTGAGGTAAAATTCGTCATAAGTGATAAACGATAAAATTGTTATATTGTATAAAAACATATTAAATAAATTAATAACTGGTGTAGAATATCATACGGTCAGGCAAGACCGACTATATTTTCTTAGTTTTTTTTTAAATATTTAATTTTACTAGAGAGTTCTTTATTTTATAACTAACGGATACATAGGTACTTGCATACATATTTTTTTTTTTTTTTGACAAAGATGCAAATATCTTTTGGCCTTACAAATGCAGTGTTTGCTTTTTTCTCAGCTTCTCGGGTGTTTCGTTTGTTTTATATTTTTCATGATTTCTTTCGAGTAAGGCTTATGTTTTTTTGTTATTTTTTTCTAGCAGCATTTGGCATTTGTGTATGAACTTAACTTCAACTATGTGTTGTAGTTACTACAACAATTTGCCATTATTGTCCTTGTCTACACGGCATTTGGAAATGTAGTTAAAATGTGTTTTTAAGGTGTTCTAATGATTTTTTTCTTTTCTTTTTTTTTTCATAAAAAACTATCAACGTATAGTCATGAATTTTTATAGTTTCTTTCGTTCTTTTTAAGATGGTTTAACGTTTCTTGAATCTTAAAACAACATTTTAGATATTCATTCATAGATTTGCTTTTACTCATGTCTTCAGGTGAGTTTGTTCTTCATTTTGCTTAGCATTCAATGACTGTCGCGCTGTCTTCCTTTTTAAAAATCTTTTCCCCCAGATTGAAGTTTTGGTGTCTTGTTATTGTCATTTGATTTGCAACAATCTGAAATATTAATGAGAGTTTTTTAACTATATATTTATTTCCTATAGCCAATATTTTTAGTAAAATAACTTGAGGATCATATTGATTTTTAGGTTGTAAGGTGAAAATAGGCAAAAATCATTTAGTGAATATTTATTATAATACTGTATTTACTGTAGTTTTTAATGTAAATTGTTAAAACAAAAAATCAGAAAATTTTAGTTTATTTTAGAAAACGAAAGACTATATTTCAAATGTTTATATTTTTAGAATAACTATATAAAGAGTATTTCACATTCGATTCGGCTATTATCAGGTTTTTTTATTTGACTTTTTCCACATCTTTGCTTATCTGTTTTATAGCATTGGAATATTAGTAAAGAGCATACACTATTGTAGTGTGAAGTTGCATTTAAGACCAAGTAAGGTTATTTTTTCCTTAACCATAATATTATGTTAAAACTACAATAAAAATTCAAGACATTTTCCAGACATTCGTTGTTGTCTTTTTTATGTATTTTCATTCATAATAAATCATAAATTGGGAAAAAGAATGGAAAACCTTCTTGTATAATTTAACATACGCAAAAGTAAAAATGAATTTAATCCAAAAAGAAGTGGAAATAAACAGAGTAATGCATTAAAAATGATAAAATCCATTAAAGTCATTTCCTTGTAATGTTATTTTTATGCATTTCCTCGCTCCTTTTTTCGTGTTCATTTTATTTATTTATGTATTTTTATTAAGTACACACCACAACATTGGCACTTTTGTTGCAACTTGCAAGTAAATGCAATTTGTTTGTATGTCATAAAATTACACGTACATGTGCATCCTGGTGCTAGAGTAGTTGCCAAGAACTTTTTATTATTTAAATGCGCAGTGCAAAAATATGCAGCGTAAAATCTTCTGATTACTTTTTGTTTTCGCTGTCTGGCCACCACAATTCGATATTGAAATCCCTTGCTGTGATAATAATTTCAGTCAACCAACTTGTATAGTTTTATCTCCCAAGTTTAGGGATTGCCTTTCAGTAATAAAATTTGTTATTTAGGAAAGAAATAACAAATTTGATTACTGAAATTCCTTTAATTTTAATGAAATATATTAAAATTTTAAAATAAAAATTTTAAAATGTCACATTTTAGAATAATTAATTCTTTTTATCGAAAACCCTACAATATATTACTCTTGCATTTGAACCACAACAAGGTTAATATGACAACATGCTGGATTTTGATTGTATGTTGCCGCTGGAGAATTGATTAATAATGAAATAATAAATTCCTCTGCTACTTTTTCTTAAAATTACAACCTCTTGATACTTGACCAGTGTGTATCACTTGGTCTTATTTGCTGCATTATTTTTCTTTTATTTTTTGTTTTTCATTGCTTTTTTACCCTTCACTTTCGTGAGAATTGTATACATTAGATTGTCCAGAGGAACAGCCTTTTTAAGAATTTCATGTAGGAATACCTCTCAATCGATGCGTATTACTGTACTGAATACGAGAAAAATAATATATATTTTTTTCGAATGGTGCTCAGTTCCCCACCAGCGCGCTGTGAAAAATAAAATATCTTCGATTTTTTTGAAATGGGTCTCGAAAATTTTGTAATTTTGTGCTGCTTATTTTTGGCCCAAAAAATTATTTCTAATGGATTGGAGAAGCATATTATTTTCGCTTTTTATCGAAATAAGTGTCAAAATTGTCGTAATTATTAGGTTATATAAATATTTAAAAAATAGTTTGGCATTTGATTGGATCCATTTTAGAATTTTTTAGTGTATTTTGAAATTTATATGCCCCTTAAAATGCACTAAAAGTCGTTTTGCTGACCAGAAATTCACTTAAAAAAATTAACTATTTTTTCCGTGATAAGCTCAAAATTACGGAATTTTTGAGACATTTTGAGAAGATTGCAGAACATTTCCTAGAACATACTGTACTGACATAAAGCTTTTCAATCGCAGGTAGGGCACTAAGGAACTTTCAAAAAAAATATTCTTTATTATATTATTCGTATTTAAAACGCATCATTTGAGAGGTATTCCACCAAAAAAGTGGTCTACGGGACATCGTAGTATACATACATATATTAGTTTGTCATGCCGTTTGTAATTTCCACACTATAATTTCTCGAGCCCATAAATAACGGAGATATGTTGTCGTGTTTGCAAGTGTTACCATAAGTTTTTTGAGATTCAAAAACGTTTTCAAATTTTATTTCAATAAAAGAAAATTTTTTAAAGGTATAGTTTTCAATAATTAATTTTAAAATAATAATATTTACCATTAACAAAATAATATTTTATACAATTAGTATGCAAGATATTACTAAAAACTTTAAACATTGATCAGTGTTAATTACTTTTAATCTTTAAGATTAAAAGTTAGGGACATAATAAACTTCGACCATATCGTGGATATTTTGTGCAGCCTATTGGTTCACCATACTAGGTGAAGTTTATGCATGAAGATAGCTGGATTGATCGGTGAGTGGTTGAAGATATCCTCTATGTCTGGCTAAGACAAAATCTTCGCCTTTCGAGTCCCCAATTGTATATTTTTAGAGATTTCTTCCTGTAGTGCATAGATTCTACCTAGATTCATTATGACCAAAGCAAGGATTTTCAAAGCGAATATTTCCTCGTGAAATTTTGTTGCATTTAAGTTAATTTTTATAGATATTTAGAACTTTAGTTTTTGACAACAAATATATTGGTTCTTGATGACAGAGGTGCCGCTTTATGTACTCTAATACTAATTTAACAGAATCAGTATCTCGTGTGATCGATTTGTATGAAAATTGTACCAGTACTATTGGATAGTAGGCCAAGAACGGGCAAAAACTTTATCGGTCAAGTACTGCCGGAGTTAGAGGGGGTCAAAGATGGACATTTTTTCACCTATTGGTCCTAGCAAAAATTGTTAAAAGAGTTTAGATAGATATTTCTTTAATGTTAATAATTTTTTTTAAATTTAAATGTTTATTTTAATAATTTTTTTTAATATTAACAAAAAACACAATTTGTGTTGAAAAAAATTTAGAAATATGCTAAATATGCTATAAAAATGTTAGAAATATGCAAAGTATATGCATTTTAAAGCAAAATATGCAATTTATTCATTTATAACAAAATATGCAAACAAGTTTGTTTCAAATTCTTTGATTCGAAAATTCTTCTTTTGATACATTATCAAAGAGACAGTAATTTTAAATGAAACTGTACTTTTTTCTTTATGCAAATTTTAATAAGCTATAATTAGTAAGCATTTAGTAAAAAATTTAAAAAAAGTTTCAGGAAAAAAGCGAAAAAAAAATAGTTTTTTCATCTAAAGGAGAACATAAATATTAAAAAATAGTCTATGATTTTTTAACTACAAAATTTACACACAGTCTAGAAACTACAACAAATATTCAAATGTCTACATTCGAGTTTTCGTACAAACATATAAAACCATTTAAATTAAGCTGAAAACTGTTGTACAAGCAACATTGAATGTAATACATTGTACGACTTACAAACAAAGAGGGGTGGGGGCAAAAAAAAAATATCAATCCTTCTACTAAATGATTTGAAATCTAAGCATACAAGTGCAGTGAACTTACTCTTCCATGTCGTTGGGCAATTTTGTTGTGACTACATGCACGGACATCATTCGTAATTTAAAAGTAACCCTACCTTAAAATGTATATATGTAATGTTAACTTTTAATACACACAATCACAATTTTGCACTTCAGATACTTACCCGCCCACAACTCAACTAACTTTAAATGCATGTAAAGCAACTTTTTCATCACTAGTTATGGGTGATTCTTGGATTATTTTTAATGGAGCAAACTGACTATTTAACATGGTGATGGTCATATCGCAAGTATTCATTTGTCCGACTCTGCCTACTTTTCAACTAGCTGTAAAGTTGTTACTAAAAATTTAGCGTAAAGGTAAATCTTATTAACTAAATTAAAGTTAGTTGCAGAAAAGTCAAGCATAGTGTTTCTTGTTGAATTCCCTACTGTATTAATTAATTATATTTTAATTAAATATATTTAAAATTTAACTACTAGTTATCTAAATTACATTTCGGTTTAATACAAGTTATGATATTAGTTCGTTAAAATTAATAGACATCAGTTTTCTGCAGGGGAACTAATAATAACACCGGTACCCATAAAATTATGAATGATTTGTTCATTATTTCCATGATTCCCATTGATCCAAATCTAAAATAAATTTGAAAATGTTTTGTGTAATGTTAACTGTTAATGTATTATATTTACAGTATTAATCAGTAGAATTTAGAATTTAGGGACCGAGTTTTAAAATATTTAACCTTTTATGATTAATTTTTCCAATTTACTGACTCAAATTTCACAACGTATAGAAGAAAATGACAAAAATGTAAAACAAATTCCAAATAATAAAGAACCATGAGAAAACATGTCGAAACAAAATGCTCTCCAGATAATTTTGGGGTACTCCCGCATTATATGATAGTTAGCTTGTAGCTAGTCTTTAAAAGTCGGTTGTTTACGTTAATAAATACCAAATTTTGGAACATTTCTGCATTACATTGTTGTTCGTTTATAGTCAGTCTACTAAAGTTAACAAATAAAATCATAATAATAGAGAAACAAGAGAAAACATGTTGAAATACAATTAATTCTCTCCAGATAATTTTGAGGCACTTCTGCATTACATTATAGTTAGCTTGTAGTTAGTATTTAAAAGTCGGTTCTTTACGTTGCCAAATACAAAATTTCGGGACAGCTCTGCATTACATTGTAGTTAGCTTATAGTCAGTCTGTAAAAGTAAACTAGAAGTGAATTTTTCTCGTAGTCGACTACAAAATTGCTGGCAGGGTATGTACATACATATACATATTTATGTACACATATATTATATAAAGTTTATCATATATAAAGGGAACACTATTCTCATAAAAACAACAACTATATTTAATACTCAAGTGTATGAAATTTATACTTTTTGATTTTTTAAACTCTCACATAGTTAGTTAAAGCACTGCTTGTTATAGAGTACATTCATACTTTATTTGTGTCTTTAACTTAAAGCTAAGTGAAACAATACGAAAAATATTTGTTTCATTTTGATTTTGGGAATTCAATATTTGTTAATGGTTTATATAAATTACTATATAGGTCGAAATTAATAGAAAATATAACGTCTTATTTGTGATTTCAAATAATATAAACTATTTAACTAACTCTTGTCTATTTTGTGTCATATTTTCACTTTATCGAATCTCATATAAGAATACATCTCAATCGATGCGTATTACTGTACGCGAGAAAAATAAAAAAAAAATTACCTCAGTACAATAAGTTAAATAAAGTTTTCTGCAATCTTTTCGAAATAGGTGTCAAAAATTCTGCATAATTAAAAATTTAGTTTTACATTAAAGTATAAATTCATAAAACTTGCAAATAATGCAAAGTTTGTTTGATATATAAAGACGAAATTTGGAATTAATTTTAAAAAGGTCATAAAATTGTTGATATCGAATATTTCGAATTTTTTACGTTCAAGTTTTCAGTCTTTTCTGGCTGTCGTGCTCTTCTCTTAGTCTGAGCACACTATACTGTGTATAACTATATCAGCTAGCCATTTTTTTTCTCAATTTGTGTGTTTTATTAAATGATGTCACACTGATAAGCTTGTGAAGAATGAAAAAATAAATAAAATAAAATAAATAAGTGTCTTTAGTTAGTACAATAACGAATAGTGTCCAAAAGTATAAAGCTATTATTACCAATTTTATTAACAATTTAGTTTAATTTCAAAGGAATTTAAAAACTTTGATAATTGCTCATATCTATGTATTTACATATATATGTATGTATACACTATGAGAACCCTTTAAAATTTTTCTTGATGATTTTGCTTAATTTTACCAGTTGGTATATCAACTAAATCATAACATACTGCCCAAATATTAAAGTGAAATAAATTTCAAAAAATTAAACTATTTTAATAAATATTTCATTTGTTTTTGGATTCCATTTTTCTTAAATATCCGTTGTCTATTTCCTCCACTCTTTTCTTAACCACTGACACATTTTTATTAGGGAGGCCCCATTACTTTTTACGTGTTAAAGATAATTCAAATTTAACAAGTAATAAGTTAAGACAATTTTTACGAAAATTTTAAACACTTTTAGCTAGCTATAGCTATATTGTTGCCATAGTATTAAAAATTTAAATGAAAAAAGTAAGTTCTCACTCTCGTGGACCTTCCTTTACGTGTTTACAAAATTTTGTCCAAATTGGACATAGATACAATATTTATGTCTTTTATATGGAAGTAATTTTAAAAGTATTTTAGTTATAAAGTATACGAACATACAGTTTTCGAAACTTCCCAGCAAAATCTTTACTTACGCGGTAAATAGGCAAGTAATATTGGTGCAAAGTGTAAGTACTTACTTTTTGGATGAATAACTACTTATTATTGTTCGACGGTGACCAAAAACTAAGTGGTTACAAATGTGCTTACCCGACTCTCCTGGATTCCTGATTTAAGCATAACAGAACAAAAACAGGAAAAGGTGTTTTACACAAGTACATGTGTAGTGAATACACTAACAAGTAAAAGTGTTATATTCGGCTATGCCGAATCTTATATACCCACCATCAAATAGGTGGCCCTATTTATTTTTCTTTATGAATTGGCCATTTTGTTATTTACAGTAATGGTTTTATTACCACATGTATATCGTCGATACTTTATAAAAATCAGAGGGATTTTCAAAACAGGGACTGTAATGGGGGCTTGTGTCAATTACGGACCGAGCTCTTCCAATTTAAAAGATTCATTGAATTTCGGAAGGTGAACCTGAGTTTAAATTGATTATCTCTAAAAAAGAGTTATGTATATGGGGAGTATGACCAATTGTGGGCCAATAGTCATAGAATTTTGTAAAATAATTTTGGTTCCTATAGAATTTGTTTATGTCAAATTTCATCGCTATACTAACATTTTAAGTATTAAAGTATTTTTGAATGGGGTGGGCCAATTATTTTCCGATCCTCATGAAATATGTGAAAAACGTGGGCTTCAATATAACTTGTTTGTAAAATTTAATTGCTATCCATTAGTCCCCCGTATAAGGTCCACTTTCATTTTTGAATGGGGACCTATTATGGGGGCTTGGCTCCAATATCGCCCGATCTCCATAAAATTGTATAGGGAGATTATAGTTACTATTAATCTAGTTCGTCTCGAATTTTATCGCTATACTGGTATTTCTAAACCAATTGTGGTCGTTAAAGTCATTTTCTGTGATAGATTTTCTAATGGGCATAAGGTCAATTATGGACCGATCCTCATAAAATGTTTTAAATGACTTGGCTCTAATAAGCTTTACAGTTATTTTCTGTGATTATTAGTCTATTTTCTTGCTCCATTTACAAGTTATTTTTATCGTGCTTTTGGAATGTTTTTTACAACATTGTAAAATTCTAAATTTCTTCAATAATCTTCTAATATCAACCTGGGTTAGAATCATAAAGTAAATCCTATTAAAAATATTAATTAATGTTATTAATAACGACCACACATTACCAAGTAATGTATATAATGATAATGTACTCATTACCAAAATTTGAAAATATTTTGCTGGGTTTTATTTCAAGTTTTGACTGTATAGAAAAATGATAATGCTTCATAAGATTATTGCTAAAACAGGCAGAATAAGGTTTAGGATTTCTTTCCATCTTATTACTTACTGTGGGGCTACTTATAGTCCTTTTACCACACAAGTACAAACATACATTCAGTAGAATTGCTTTGAATGGTTGAATGCACAGTAGTTTAAATACCTTACGCATGCATATACACATGTACATAAAGTGTGTGTGAATAATGTTATTTTTTATATAACTCGGCCCATACATATTATCTGCGTATTTCGATCTTGTGAATGGGAATTTACACGTTAACACCTTTGGGTTTTGCTGCTTCTTTCCTTTTTGTTGGTATTGTTGCTGCTGTTATTGTGTTAGTCATTGTTGACTTAAAAATGTTTGAAAAATTTGTTCTAAATCACTGGTTACCAACCACATTATGCAGTTAAGTTGTTGTAAATTTTTTGCTGTTTTTCTATTATTTTCTTTACTGCTATTTTGTTGGAATCAGTTGTTACTAAAGTTTGTTGCTAACATTTTCAGCTAGTTACATTATAACTACAACTACAATAACGCCTTTTTTAACTCCAAACATATGTTATCGAGGGGGTGGGGGGTGATTAAAGTATTACAACTAGAATTGTAAATAACTTTAAAAACATTAATTTCACAGGAAATGATAGATAAATATGTATACAGCTTCGTAAGTGAGATATGTATATTTTTTGAGTTTTCCTGTTTTTATTGACCCTCGTATATTTAATATGTAATATAGTTCTGTTGCTGACGTCTCCGGGCATTCTGTGATTGAAATCTGCAGTGGCAGCAGTGTGTTTAAGTCATATGTTGTTATGTACTTAGTTATTTTTGTTGCCATTATTGTTGTTGTGTTTTTTTTTTTGCTAAAAACTAAAGGTGGAGGTGTAATGTTGAAGGCGTTTAGTGTACTTGTGTAGTTTGTGGTTTGCTTTATTTTAATTTTTTTATGCTGAGTTGTATTGTTTTGTAAATCACTTCCTTTCCATACGGGGGTGTTATTTAAGAATAAAAAAAGTAGCAAAATAATGTTTACTACTTTATGTCGATTTAAATAAAGAACTTAATACCACAAACTTACAATAAGTAACAATTCTACCTTTGTGAGATTCTCTTGTAAATGTTGGATAACTAGCAAATACAATGCAGTATAATACAAAAGCACTTTTTCTTGAAAAGTGTTTATTAGCTACCAACTCAGTTTTCATAAAATAGGAACAAATGTGCTAGTATTTTATTTACTATTAAAATTTATATACATATTTACCTTGAACTATTTTTGGATTTAATTGTTATTTTTAATTTTTTAATTATACAATATATTTTTACAAGTTTTACAAATTTTGTAACTGTAACGAGTTCCTGTAGCCTGATTTTAGATTTAGTATGTTGTTAAAATGTTAACTGCATTTTTAGATCACTTTCTGAAGCTTTAATATGCTGAAATTTGGAATATACGTAGATACCTGATAACAATATAAGGGAATGTTCGAATTTTCAAAATTCCATACGAAAAATTTGAAGTTACATACATATATTCGAAAAAAATAATTTTAATGTGGTTTGCAAATTAAAAAAATTCGAATTGCCAGATATAAAATTTAAATCAAAATTTAAAAAAAGAAAAATAATTGTTTAAATTTTCTTGGTTTGTTGTCAAACCGAACAAAAACTGATACAGTTTACAAAATATATAATATATGTACATATGTATAGTTAAAAGCTTGTCATAAAAGCCATTTTTTTAAATAAACTTATTTACCATTCGTTTGATTACTAGTTGAAACTTTATATTCATGAATATTTTTATTGAAGCCGCAAATATTTCTTCTTTCTGTAACAAAATATTAAATTCCTTTTTTGACGATGCAACAAATAAAATGTACCACAGACAAAATGTCCACAAAGAAATTATTTTTAAAACCAGGCAAAATGCTGGATACTGATAATAAAATAAGACCACACACACAAATAGGAAGGGGGAAAAAGGCAGAAATTTTGGAAAAATTCTTTTGTGTGCTACTTTTTTGTAAGAATATTGTGAAGCGGAAATGCAATTTAATTAAAATTTTTATTTATATACAACATAACACACACTCCTATAACTAACTATACGCTGTGATTGTGTTGGAGTTTTTTTTTGTGTGTACAAAAGGACACTACTCATAACACAATGCAACTGTAAAGGACGCCTACATGATGCAAGTATAAAAGAAATATGATGAAGATTTTGTATTAAAAGGCAGAAAACTAAATTTTGAAATCAAAAGAAAAGCGAAAATAACATAAAGATTGCAACATAACAAAGCCAACAAACAAAGAAATGACAAATAACAATAATGTCGGTGACCACTACTGAAAAGGGGGAAAAAGATTTCTTAATAAAACATAGAATAAGAAAGATTCTCTGAATGAAATTATGTTATAAAATGGTTTTAGCCAGCAGCTTTTGTTACTGCCTTTAATGGCCACATAATAAAATTAAAAGTACAAGCATTCAGTATTTTTCAATTATTTATGTACCTAATAAAAAGATGAAACCAAATGTTTTGTCTGTTCATTTTCTCTATTCCGTTTTCCATTCGCTTTTCACTGACAATGGTTTATGTGAATTACTGTAAGTATTCACGATGTCATCATCTTTCTCTGCGTAACGTGTCATGTCTTGGGGCTACGAAGAAAGAGAAATAATTTTGTAAAAAATCACAAAAAATATTTTCATTTCAGGGAATAAAAATAAAATTAACAAACGAATGCATATACACAATGGAAATAAGCTTATTTTTTAATGCAATGAAATTGTGGACATAAAAGTAGTTGGATGAGGACATTGTCCGGAAATTGATTTTTAATATATAACTCTTAATTTGGTAAAATTTCTTAGATACATTTTTTATTATGATGATTGTATGTATACATACACTCATACATACATATGTCTGTCTAATTTTGTTCAAAGTATGTAGAGGTATAACAGTCGTTTTGTATCCTTTTTTATTTTATATTCTACATAAATTTTTAAATTTTGATTGCAATGATAGCAAAAAAAAATTAAAAATAACTAACTAATTTAGAGTTGTTATCAAATTTTGTGGCACCATTGAGTCCAATCAAAAAGACATTGAAAATGAACCGAATAGCAAAAGCAACATGATAAACTCTGACAGTGGTAAAAGCAACAATAACAAAACAAACTTAGAACATTTTGATGGCAATATGATGGCTGTGGTTGTTGTTAAAATAATAAAAAACCATCAGAAGAGAAAAGAAATGGAAAACATTTTATTTGAAATGATTTTTGTGGGGTCAATTTGTTTTAGTAAGAAAAGCTAAATCGTCAGTTGGATATTAAACAATAGTCCTTTACGAACAGCATTCTGTTGTTTGGCAATTTTATCTAAACATTGAACCACATACAGATACAGACTACCTAATATACACAAAACACACATACAAACCAATTAATAGACAAGAATAGCAACAGCAATCCTCTTAAACTAATAATAACAAGAACAACAATAATGAAACCACAAGAGAAAATCTAAATGACTTAAAGTATGAGTGGCATTATGCTGTTGGCCCATCTAAATATCTTTGAACAGACATACATACAAAAATTTATGTATGTGTCTAGATACCCCATAGTATGAAAAGTGCCAATTGGCACCATTGGTTACTATCAAATAGTAATCTCTGGTAAATAAAGTAGAAGATATTTTGGCAAAACGTTCACAACATTTCACCACTGTAATCAATAGAGTATACATCTGACAAATTTGCATGTTTACATATGATGTCAATCGGACATTTGCAATAACATCCACATGGTAAAATCGCTGGTATATAACATTACTTGAAAATTCACTAGTTGTAGTTATTAGTGGCTGGTGATATTGCCGTTGTTGATCTAGTTCGTCATACTGCAGGGTATTTAAAAATGAATGTGTATGTATGTGTATATATTTAATCTGTTTGTATGTCCGCAAGTTTGTCTATGTAAATCTATATTCCAAATGTATGTGAATTGTTTTCTTTGTATGCATGTTGAAGATGTGTTTTTTGTTTTAGTTTTTGAAAGGCAATTTGGCGCCTTTCCAAACTAATTTTTTGGTTATTAAAACCACAAAAATGTACGCTTGACATTTTGAAATTTAACTCCATATTTTTTGCTTCTAAATAAATTTCTATTTGTGGATCATAAAGAAAACATAACATAATTTCACCATTTGATTAAGACAATTAAAAATGTTCGGTTTCGGAATATACCACAGCCTTCAACACAAATGCAACAATTTAAAATTATTATTAGATTGCGGACTTTGTCAAAAATATTTAAATAATTAATTCAATTTGAAATTTAAGAAAGAATTTGTGATAGAAATATTAATTTAATAATGGCCACACGTGTGTTTTCTTTAGGTTTTGGAAATACGTCTGTCGGTTTCGGAATATACTTTATAAATCAAGCAATAATTTGTTCTTTGGATTTTAATTGAAAGTAAATAATATATATAGCATGATACAAACATTACCAGGTAGAATCACTAGATAGAGTCGTTAATTTTACGGCTTGTATTGTGACAATTCAAGGCATGTAAAATTGAGAACGTACTTTTCTAAAAATATAGAGCTTATTTTGGATGAATCTTACTTTGTTCATAAGAATTTGAATTAATTCATCTGATAACGGCATCACCTGCCTCATATCTTACAAACCGTTTATAATTGTCATAAAGAACGAAAATTGTGAACATATAAAATAAAAAATCCTCATCTTAATTTTTTCATTTCAGCTGAAAGTATTACATTTGTAAGTTGCACTGTTTTTATTAACGACACCTGTACGTATACGTGATAATGATTTATTGATAATACAAATATTATGTACACGCCTAATTTAGAGAAGCACTAAAAATATTATTTTAAAATACAAAAAATCGTTTTTTCTTTATTTTTTTTTTGCGATTTTGATCTTGAAGATGAAGTTTTTTATTTTATATATGATTGCCTCAGAGAGTAAATAAATTCGCAAAAATTAGTTGCACTGAGTTATAATCAAAAGATCTATAAAAATTCTGAAAGTTTTCCTAAATGCTTTTGTTATAAACTCTTAAATGTATAATAAAAATTCAAAAAAACAGAAGCTAAAACATAAATTTCGAGGATAAATGATAAATATAGCCTTAAAAAATCTAAGCTGGTAACACTGAATTTCAAGTTCCATATGAACGGACATAAGTTAATCGACTCAGAAAAGTATTCTGTGCCTATTGGTTTTTGTACGTTACAAACATCAAGACAAATTCAATAAAAATAATTGTCTTTATACTTTGTTATTGTCTTGTAAACTCAAACATATAAATCATAAGACTTTTATTATCTATTTTAAAATATGGATGAAATTTCATTTTATTTTATATACATAAAGTCGTAAGTAAAATCTTATAGTCTAAACCATTTTTATTCACAACCCAGATAAAACTTACACTGAAAAGTAAAAAAGAAACGAATAAAACTACTTTTCACCACTTACTCATTGGCATTTTAACTCATTATTTTGATACCGTGATGTCATTGGTGGCAAGTACTTACCACGCTCACTTACATACATATAAGGAGTTAAATAAGTACATGTCACGCTCACTTACAAAGAGGGAGTTGAGTATACCCCACATACATGTAGTTTTGGTTTTTAAAATTAAAAATAGCCAGAGAAAATATGAATCAGGGACTTCGTGCTTATTTGTCAATTGTTTTACTCACTGTACCACTTCTTAACTATTTTATTGCACGTCAAATAATGGTTTTTACATACAAATTAAATTTTGTTTTCTTCGTGTGTAAAACACAACTATCACATAAATGCGCAAACAAAATGTCAATGCCGAAATTATGTACATCTAAATCATATTAAAAAAAAGTAATTATAAGTAATGCAGTCGCTTTATAGTTGTCATTGAAATGTAAGTTAATTACGTACAAGTCATTACCAGGTTTTTGCTGGGAAGTAAAAATAAATATTCTGTAAGTAAAAGAGCTCTCATTAGGCAAGCTGGTATTACCAGAGACGATTACTGTATTAACGAAATATAGTAAGTTTTTCTTAAATTTTTTTCGACCTCTACTTAACTTATTTCAAATTATTTGCAGTTTTCATTCTTTGCCGTCTTTATATTTATTTTCTTCACCTTCTGTAGCTGTATTATGTTAAGAAGACATTATTATTGCGATATTCCTCGTAGATGTAGTGGTTTGTTTGGCTGTTTATTTAGACTTCTATGTCTTTGTCTGGGTTCTGACTCGGTTTCCGTTGCTGTTTGTTTGTACATCCTCTACTCTTCATTTCATTTTGTGTGTCAGATTATTTAAGGATTACCGTATTACATCCCCAATTACTTAACATTTGTTTGTACATGATGAAATCTATTATAATAAAATGTCTACACAATCATGCTGATGATGATGACGACAATGGGAGGACTAACTATGGTTAACAGCAACAAATAGCGACAGCTAAAGCAACAACTACAAATATACAAATAGTCCTTAGGATATCATGTGAAATACCATTCAAATTGGAAATAAATCTTTTACAAAATACATTGTTAAGTAGAAAATGCGTATGGCGCATAATATCCTAAAAATGGAGACAAATTTAATCAGCTACATTTTTGTCTTGTGAGGTGATTATTATGTGAAATTGAGTAAATCTGTTGGCATAATTCATGACCTTATAAAGGTTAAAGTTCAATGAAAATTGGTTTTCAAAATAGTATATACCTGTTTCCTTTTTTCCTTAAAATTTTATTTATGATTAATATCATTTAAATAACCATAGATCATTATATTCTGCTGTGCCGAACCTTGAACAATCTTCGCTTACAAGCTGATCGTATGCTCAAGTCCATTTAATAAATTGTTAGACAATTTTTAAAAATTAAGGTTTATAATATATTTATTTAAAAATAGTTTTTATGACGAGCTTTTAAGTATTAAATAATTTGTTAGCTGTTTCAGTTTTTGTTAAGTTTGAGCATAAGAGTAAATTGTCATCATTTTTAGCTTATACAGAAAAATAGTTAAAAAAATGGTTTGGCATTTGGTTTTCAGATATTTTTAGATTATTTTGGAGTTTATATATCCCTTATAAAATACTAAAAGTCGTTTACGAACCAGAAATACTCTAGCCAAAATTTTAATTATTTTCCCCACAATAAGCTCAAAATTACGGAATTGTTGTGTTCCATTTCGAATAGATTGCAGACAATATTTTTTTAAATATTGTACTGAAATCAAAAATTTCTATTGCAGGTTGGTAATTGTGGACCTTTTCAAAAAAAAAAATGTTTTTTATTTTATTCGAATTTAGTCCATTAATATGCATCATTGAAAAGTATTTTTTTTTACATTTATTTATATAAGATAATAAGCAATTTTGACAAAGATTTAGATGTACTCTAATAGGTACAAATATAAGTTTAGATAAAATCTTCTTTTTGACAATATTATTGAGAAGTATTCCTACAAAAAAGTGGTCAACGGGACACCCTTATGTTAAATATTTATCAATATTACAAACTATGTGACAAACTTATATACATATGTATATCCTTCATTACCATTAATTGTGGTAGAGGACTTGCCTTACTTCAATGTTGAATGTGAAAACCGATAAAAATATTTTTTACAAGGTTTTATTTAAAGGCTTTTAACGAGGAATTGTCTGAAAAGCCATTTTTAAATAAATTATATTTTTATTGTGTATAAATTTACCAAATACATACATATTTAATTATACGAAACAAATCTCTGTTTAACTGAAATAGCTTTAATATAAATATTTTCATTTGCTTTAATTGTTATGTAGCCTGTCATAAAATTTGATAGATTTTTTTTAATCATACTTTTTCAAGTAACAATACACACATATCTCCGTTACTATTTGTTAACCATACAAGTTGTATGTGAAATATGTTGCACACGAACACAATTTCCTTTTAGTAACAATATTTGCATAATGTGTCTACACAAAAACTCATTGAAATTACATTGAGACGAATTGCAAAAGGACTCAATTGACATTGTACATGATTGAGTTTTAAAGCGTTCACTTAAACGCATATACTATGCACGCCACAATGTTCGATTTTTACCAAGCACCAAAAATTAACTATAAAAATGGAAAAAACACATTAGCGTTTTAACAGAACCATCGAGATATGTTGTTTCTTTACTCATTTCAATGGACTTTTCCCTCTAGTCCATGTTTTCATAATTTAGCGAACTTATAATCTAAAAATTATATATACTCAAAGCCCCTAAAAAGTCCTTTTCCAAAAAGCAACTTTTTCTCAAATTAATAGCGAAATGATAGTGATTCGGCCACTGACTTTGCCTCACTTTTAATTAAAAAGAAATCATGTTGAATTAGATATTTTCTATTTTTTGTTTTGTTTAAAAAAAAAGCAAGTTATATAAAAGAACTCAGTTTTCAAGTGAAGCTATCAATGTTTTAGCTTGAAATCCTCGATATGTTAGAAATTAATATGCAAAAAATCGTTTTCGTAGGGTTTTATCCTGCTCTTGCAATATTTAAAATATGAATTAAAACCCACAGGACTAAAAAAATCCTGGAGCTCATGACAGACAGTAATCCCTAAACAGGAACGAAAACAATGAAAAACTCAAATAATTTACTATTAAGGCATAGCCAAATTATTAAAGTAAAAAATAAAACGAAATAGAAATAAGGAGTAAAGTTAAAGGAAAAAAGTGAAAATTTGTGTTAATTTGCCAAAGTCATGCGTCGTTAAACGGGCCATTATACGAAGTGCATGACACCTAGTATGCTGTTGCACCGGGATATGAGAAAATGGGTCTGAATACGTTTACAAAAAGTTATAAATGAGTAAGTGTGACTATTTTTTTAAAGGGGTACATATGTACGTACATGTTCCAAGCAAGTTTCCCACTTTCCTCAATGTTTTGTTCACAATTTCCTTACTTTTTGTTTAATTTTTCCAGTTAGTTCTTCCTCATATTGAAGTCTTTACACAATGTTGTTGACTTTTATTTTCTTACACTTCACACTTTTATACTTTATGAAAATTTCTATCAAGTGCCCAGTACTTGTGTTATTAAGTTGAAGCTAAATCAAGACCTTTGAGTACTTAAGCATTGAATCGTATAAAAATCCTTCATATAGTTGAATATTGTTTGGTTTTGTTGCTGTTTTTGTTGTTGTTGAAGTATGCGTGTATCATGCTACCTATTGAAGCAATTGCAACAACTACATATGCATATACCTCAGGAAGAGTAATACATTGAAACGCAGATATGACGAATCGCAAATTATTAGGGATTGGTTTAAAATCTCAGACATTTTAATATAGGCAATTTAAAAAATCGATTTGGATGAAATTTGCATGAAGTTTAGTACTATTGGATAGTATGCCAGAGGCAGTTTTTTTCAAAATGGACATACTAGGTTCCATCTATTAAATTAAATTTTACATAATTTTATTTATTTTTTAAAACCTAAACCAAGATGAAGAGGGTATTGTGCGTTTTTGCTGCTGATTGTAATTGGAGCTTAAAGTATAGGCTCGGAATCATTTTCTGCGTCTGTCCATCCATACAAAATATCCTTCAGAAAAAGGGTTTAACGTCCATAATTCGCTTAAAAACGTTACCATATGATAAAATTTTAAATAAATAAAATTTATACAAAAATACATCCATTCACCAAATTTTATTAGTGTCGCCTCCACATAAAATCAATTTTCCATGAACAATTAAAAATATTTGTAATTTTTTTTGAAAAATTGGTAAATGATCCTAAATGCACCTTTTTAGCCCCAGCGGTAAAAATACACATTATGTATTCGCTTATCTAAGTGATATTTCGTGGCAGTCAGTGGTGATGCTTTCACTTATTCTTTCACTTAGATTTAACATAAAAGTGTCTACCTCATCGATGTGCTCTCGCTTAGAATGTAAGCCACAATATCATTAAGACAAATTAAAATTTCACTTACATAATGTGTAGAGTTCTAAGCGAAGTTAATGAGACGCCTATAAACTCTTGCAAATAAGAATGTAATGTATGTAGATTACAATCCTATTTGCATCTGTAAGTTAAAGTACCATGTTTTCCGATTTTGTTATAGAAAAAATATATACTTTTTATATTTATTTTAAAATTATGCAAGTTTATTTAAAAATAATCATCAAATAATAAACATGTATTATAGCTAATTCAATAAAAATATAATTAAACAATTTTAACGAAGATGAATGAAATGAATCTTAATTTTCTTTTGAAACTTTCGGTCATCTTCCTTTAGAGATCCTGTAAATAATCAAGAGGAAATTGTCAGTATTAAAACTAGAATATATGAAGTAAATTTACCCTAATTTTTAAGTCCGTTTCTGCCATTTGGATCACCACAATTATTTTAGATTTTTACAATAAAATAACTTTTTTAACAAAACACAACTTCACTTACAAAAGATCAACTTTAAACTGAAACAAAAAGATTCTTCTTTTCATGTAGTATACAAAAGAAAAATAAAACGGTACTTTAGTTCTGTTTTTTTTTTAAAGAAATAAAAACAAAAAACAACATGTAGAAGGCAGCTAACTCTCTGCTTAAATCGTAATCTATGTTATAATTAAAGTGCATGATATGTTGGATTACGCATACATTGCACTGTAAGTACTTAGATTGCTCGCTTAGAACGTCATACTGATGTCATCGAATATTATCTAAGTACTTTGTTTCATTTACCGCTGGGGCATTATTAGTGTTTGTAAATAAGCTCATTCTTCTTGATTTGTCTATAAAATCAATGATTAAAGCATGATTTACAATCTATTCTGAAAGAGATGAAGGAGTTGCAATTTTTAAAAAGTTATTGCAGGATTGTGATTACTGATACAAAAATTTTCTAAGAAGGTACGATATCACAGAATCGTAAAACACTTTGTTTTTTGAAACGACATACATACACGCATTTGTATGTTCTCATACATAAACAAATAACTGTTCATTAATACAAAACGAGCACACGGCTTTATTCATTTTTGTTCGTTTTACATTTATTTTGCTGTAAATGTATATATTTTTGTATTGCAAGGTTCAATGTTTATTAATTTATTTTTTGTTGTTGTCCATTTGTGAGTATTTACATAAGTATGAACATATCCTTTCTTTTATGCGGTTAAATTGTTCAGTAATTGTTCGAACTCGCGTCTATCTATTCAATCAATTATAATTGATTGAATAGAATATTGTTTATTAAGATCTTAGGTACATTTTTGTAGTTCATTGTTTTCTTAAATTTTGAATGGTTTGCTACTTATAGACCTGAACAAGGAAAAAAATTTAGAAAAAAATTTACTTTTTGCGATTTTGATCATGAAGATAACGTTTTTTTGACTTCATATGTTCACAATATTTGTTCTTTGTGATAAGAGCAACAGCATTCTCTCAGAGAGTGAATTAAAATTCCGAACGGTTGGCAAGATATGAGCCTGAGAAAATTATCACTTTTTTCAAAAATAACACCGAGGCCCCAAATCTTTGGGGGCCTATAACTAAAAAAGTGCATGACCTTGGGCAAAACTGGAAGACACGGATCTTCTTATTTTTGGTCTTTTATCCTATAGTGGTGTCCGTATATGGTTATTTTTTTTCGTGTTGCACTGTGTTATAGTTATAATTATGGACCTATTCTATCAATTATTGTAATTTCTATAAATTTAATCACAAAACATTATCCTTAACTTATATAAACTTAAAATTGTTTATGCACAGATTTGGACAAAAACTATATTAGTTTATTTTATTTATTTATATTTTACTTAATTTTCAATTCGTCCACCTCAATTCATTCATTCACGTGGCATAAAAGTAAAGTAATCGTTACCCATCCATGTAAGAAGTGAAATGAATAAATTAACAGTTGTATTGCAATAATTCAGTTGCTGCTCCCTACATTTGTTCTCTAACGAATTATAATTTTTATATCTACTAGAGCCTTAACGATATGCGATTAAAACAGGATCGGACGTTAATATTGAGGAAGGGAGGAGGTTTATATGTTTATTCCTTTACTCTATTTATGATCTAATTTGTAATAACTACCACGTCAATATATTGCAATTTTGTGAAATAATTTTACAATTTATAATCATTTGGTGTTTTCGTAGTCGCTAATTAAAAAAAAAAAACATTTTAAATTTAATTAGCTCAATCATTTATGTACGTACGTCACTATTTATAAATATATGTTATTTTCATTTGTTCATATAATTTCATTCATTGTTTTAATTAATGAGCATATTGTTGTACTTTGATTTGTATATTTTGCGGAAGTTGAAAGTTTTCAGTACGAGCAAAGGTACAGCAAGTACTTTTTCAAACCGCATATGTATTATATTATAGAGTGCCACATACATATATGAATATATCCATTGTAAAACACTGTTGGAATACTCTTGCACCAGCTGGTAATGTATGTTTGTATATTTGTGGCCATTACAGAGAAAAGTACAAATTCCACCAAAACATTTATTTATTATTGTTGCGCACTTTTATTATTAAAGACCATTTATTTCATTGTAATGGGGAAATTAGATGTAGTGTTACTATTTATAAAAATAATTGTTTTTATTGAATATACTAAATAAATTCATGAAAATTTAAAAAAATTAACTAATCAAATAAAAATCATATTGATCTGAACTCGTTGGGAGTTCCCCACTTTTCACCGCATAAAATAAATAATTTATTTAAGATGTGTGATGATTTTTCCATGATGATTGATTGATTTTTATGATTGATTGGTTGATTTGTTATTATTTTTGCTGGTAACTGTTTGGTTTATTTACACATTTATCTTTTTTTTTTTTTTGTATAGGCGATTAGAAGTTCACGAAGTTCAGAAAAAATATTTATTTAGAAATCTCTAAAGTAATGTAATATGTATTTGTTGTTTTCAATTGTCCATTAGCTCATGAATTTAAAATGCTTTAAAAGTAAAAATCGTGTAAAAATTAGGAATAATATTATAAAAATAAAAAATCTTAGTGGATAGAGAACAATTTTTTACCAAAAAATTTAATTGAAATCATTACGTACGGCGGTTTGATTAAATAAAATAATAAATAAATTAATAATAATAAATTTTCTATGATTTCTAATGAAATGTATATAGTACATTGTTATCCAACTACATGTAAGAAAATCTTAGCAACACTATTCAATGACTACTATATATCTACATATGTACGTACTTGATATTTTGTTTTCGAATGTTGTTTTTTACAAAACTTAAAAATATGAAATTTATTTGTAAAAACTAATAGACGCAGCGACCATGTTTTCGTAGGATATTTTTTGTGAAAAACAAAACTAATAACTTAGCTCCTTATTTGCAGGCTATCGTAGTAAGTACTTAACTAAGTATTTGTCGATAATGGGTAAGTTTTACCTGATTTTTAATAACGTCGTCTATGTATTGCGTTGATTGAGTTGTCTGTGTATATTAGTGGAACGATGTTATATTTCTATTTTCTTATATTGTAATTTTATGTAAATATACATTAGTATGCACTTTCTCGCCTTGTCAATTATTATTTTTTATACAATTTTCGCTTTCTATACAATAATTCGTAATTGTAATCAACCTTGTTAAAACTATAAACCCAACCATTTTAGGACTTTAATTTGTTTCAAAGACCAATTTACTCATAGTACATATATGCAAATATTTCCACACGAAAGAGTCTATTTTTGACTAGTTTGTTGTTTTATTAAGTTTTTGTGTTTTTAGCATGTTTAGTTTAGCAAACAATAAATTTGTTAAATATTTTACATTTGTTGCATTATTTATATTGTCATGTTCATGCATCATACATGCATGACCATTTCATAGGAATGATTGAAAGTTTAAAGTCGTAATATCGCGTGTTGGTCATATGTTACAGTTTTAACAAATGGTTAAGTTTTTCGATAAAAAATTAAATAAAGTAAAATGCAACAATAATTAGAACAATGTTTAAATTTAACACACATTTAAGTGACAGTAGTAAATATGTTTAAAAGATGGCAGTGGAGACTACTACAGCAGATATTGTATAATAGATGAAAAATATACTCCGTTGCTTTGATTGTCGATTACTTTTTTTTAGTCTGAAGAAATATTTTTTAATTTTAAAATTGTATTTACACCAGACTAGGGACAGTCTGGTTGAAATAACACTGACTTTCGCACTCTTTGTATATTGTTTGTATGTATATAAATTGATGTTGCTTATAACGGACATAGCAAGCGCGAAAAAGTATAAGTAGCAATAACGGAAACGGAAGTTGCAGCTCAGAATTTGTGTCTCTGTTGGATGCTTCCTTTTTCCATTTTCCCTCCTTTTATACCTTTTCTCTCTATATATAAAAGTCTGTGTAGATGTTGTAATAACTGGCTGCATGCCAATTTTCTTTCAGCCAATGTACTAAGAATAAGAAGTGGAAGATGAAGAAAGAATATGTTGTAAGCAAACTGTGGCCAACTACTAAGATATATGGATGTTGGTTGCAACAACATAAAAGAACACAGCAATATGAAAAACCAAAGACGACCTTCAGTCAGTTCAATTTAGGAGGTGTCTATATATGTAGTATGTATGAGTGTACGATCGAGTGCAAAGCAACAGTATGTATTTTTAAGACAAGTATAAAGAGAAAAAAGTAACGACCTACCAAAATAGAAAAATAAATAAAACAATTTTAAAAACTTTCAACATTTATTGCAAATTGCAGGTAAAAAAAAACAACATTGAACCAAAAAATAGAAGAAAAAATTTAAAACTTTTTGTTGTAAAAATACAAAATATATAAACAATATTTTGTAGTGTGCTTCTTTCTGTTCTTATCCAAAAGTATTGTTAGTAATTTTAAATTACGTTCACAATGCCTGAGTACTCCACTCTGGATTGAATTAAAACGAAATAGTCAGATTTAAATATTATTGATAAATGGATAAAGAAATACAATTAGCTGCAGAACTCCAGCATTGCAAACGTTATTGATAATTCTAATAAATATATTGTTTGTTTGGATATTATTTTTGATGATTTAGAAACTATTTAAAAGAAAAATTACAGGCTACTTTGTGTTACATGTACAACAGTGTGGTCAATGTCTGAATCTTTTTGTTTTCTAACCGCATACTGTATAAAAACATATATAAAAAAACATATACGTTAGAGTGCTAAAAAATCGAACTTTGCCCGTTCCCCCTCTAGAATTTTCCAGGTGCATTTACATACACACTATGTATATTATGTATGTATAAGTACAGTTTATATACAGTATGCACATTAGATACGTCCCCGAAAAAAATCGTGCAAAACGAATTCGACATTTTTTATGAAAATCGAGCAAAAATAAAAAAGAATAAATGAATGTATAAAGATTTTTTTGATTTGTTTTAGTGCAAAGAATATAAATAAAACAAAATCGGTTTACCTAAACTTGTAAAACTGACAACTTATATATATTAATCGAAAATAAAAGGGCTGATACGAATAAAAAAATCAATTTTAACATAAAATTTACATGCTATTACTCTTTCGTCACAAAGATAAGTTAAATAAAAGAACAATATTATTTCCAAAATTTCGTCTCAATTGCGAAAATAGTGTTAATGCGAAATCGTGTGAAAAATATAGTCCATTTAACTTTTTCAACGACCGCAAAGATGGAAAAATCGTATGAAAAACCTTAAAAATTTCGATGGAAATGATAAAATTCCTTTTATATGTACGAATGTAAATTTCAATTTTAGTTTGGGAAAATGTCAACATTTGAACCACCCTATTATATTTGTATTCGTATATAAACATATATATATATAAAAGAGTGCACATGTATTACACCAAATTGTAGCATATAAATTATGACTTTACTTATAAGAAAAGACATTTTTCTTATAACTTGTACCAGCAGCTTGGAGGTTTTCATTTCGTCCTTTGGTTTTTCAACAAATCTATAATATTGGTCTGTGTGTGTGTGTAAATAAATGTTGAATTTGTTCAAAGACCCTTATCATCGTCATCTGTTAAAGCTGATTCATTACTGAAATTTTCATGTTTTTACTGGTTTTTATCGTAGATTTCTTTGGTTTTTTTGTGAAAGTTTTTTTAATTTACCATCTTTTTCAATTCTGGAAATTTTCACTCAGTTTCTGTTTTTGAAGTGTTGCTAATTACAGCTCAAATATATCAATTACACGAGCGATTAAATTTTCAGAAATCTTAAGATTTAGTGCATGTAAAAAAAATACATACAAGAGAGAGAAAGAGAGAAAAATAGAAGGAAAACTAAAAAAATAAGAATTACTGGATAATTGTATACACATACATAATTCAGGAATTCACTGACAAATTTTCTTGTACTCTATTTGTAAGGCAAAAGTTCTAGCTATTTGTGTCCAAGTGTATTTTCTTTTGTTTCTGGATGAATGAATGATGTGAATTTTTTTGCACACTAGGTCAGAAATTTTTAAGTAAATATTAAAATATTAACATTAATAACTTTTTCGTAGGTGTTTACATAAAAATACATCCCTGATCTAATGCGAGCCGTACGACTGTCAAATTTTCCATTCGTATTTTCTTTCAATGTGTGATGGTCTTATTACATATTGCGTTTGGATGATCCCATCCTTTATCTACAACAGCTCTAATTGCATTTTTATTATGAATTAATTTACAATGTTGTCAAAAGAGGTCATGTAAATTTTAAAATTACAAAAATATCGTAAATGACCAAACTAAAGCAAAACAAACTTAAATTTTAGAAATATTTTTCGCTATGAACTATTACAAAAATGTTGAAACCTATATCGACAATCAATAGAAATCATTTTGTAAATTTTTAATTATTTTTCTAAAATAAGCTAAACATTTTGGATTTTTTGAGACCCATTTCTAAACGTATCTGAGAAACATTTTGGAGCCAACATAATGTATACACACATTTTTTTACATTGAAGATTATGTTGATGACATTTAATTAAAAATATATACTTTTTGTCCTGTGCAAAATTGACTGTTTTTAACTAATTGAAACATTGTGTTTCGTTGCTTATGAATATCATTAAACGATTTCTGATGCATTATTAAATAAACTAGTAAACCAATGTTTAACCTTGAATTATGAGTTACAATAACTGCAACAAATTTGACATTGACTTTCAAATTATACTTATTAAATTATCTTATTTACATATATGTTTTTCTCTTCTATAATATCTATAATGTTTTTAACGAATATTCACAGCGGACAATGCAGTCATTGAATTTTCATATAACAAACGTTAAAATTTAAATATAAAAACTCTCAAAAGCGTCTAAAAAATCGATTGTCTCTAAAGTTCTGTTTTTTAACTTCATAATATTAAAACTTTTACTTTAAATCATCATACTGAAACTAAGAAGTAGCTTACAAACTTTAGCTGGAATGTGTGTTTTCATACACACTCCTCGTGCCGACCAATATTTACTTGTATAAGTCTAAGTTTGGGTTTTAATTTGAGGGAAGAAACTATCTGAAGGGGAAAAAACAACTAAACAAACCAACTACTAAAACCGCATTCCGTTTTTCTGCTATTAACTAAATTTTCTCCATATTCATCTACTTCCTTCGTTGTTTTCAACTTTATTTCAATGTTTTTTATCATTTCTCCAGATGCATATGGAAAAAAGTGCGAACAAATATTGTGTTAGTCTACTACCATTACTCTACAGCTTGCTGTGGAACAATATTTTGTACACAGTTTCAAATTATAAATCTTTTTTTAAGAATTTCACAAAAGTATTGGTTAAGTGAGGGAGAAACCTATAGAAATAAATTTTACAATAAAAAAAAATGTTAATAAGTTTCGAATTATGTGCGAGCAATTGGTCTGTGTGTAAAACAAAAACTCCCTATTTGCAAGTTCTTATTTGTAAGCGTGGTAAGTACTTGACTTCAATTTCACGAGTTAAATTCTAATAAAGACGTAGTGAAAAGCGGCTCATTACTTTTCAATGTAGGTAAGTTTTTTTTGGGAATATGCAACTTGTTATTGAATTCACTTGAAAATGGTGTATTTTCAAGTTTACCCGAAAGAGTATACACAAAAAGAATTGTTTGCTGTTCTACTCAAATAAGCTGCATTACCACCCCTTGTTTCCCACCCATAATAATTGGAAATGGTGCATTTGTTGGTTGGTTTGGTTGCGCTGAATGTTTGGACATTTGTTTAGTTTGTGTTTGTTGTTTGTTTTGGTGTAATATCTGCAGAATTTTTTTCGTGTTTTTTTTATCATTTTAGTTGTTCGACTGTTATGTTTGCATTGCCGTTTTAACAAATAACTTGTACTAGTCAATAGTTACTACCTACCTGTCTGTGTACTAAAGTAAAGTCTTTAGTTTGCACTGTTTGTATTCGTGATGCGTTGCAATACTTTATTCTTGTAACATGGTTTTCTAGGGCAGTAAGAAAAGAAAATGGGTGGCATGGACATTTTTTTCACATTTTTTGTTTGTTGTTATTGCAAAAGAGAAAAAACTTTCTTACTTTTTCAATCTGTGCGTTTTTGATTCTAGGTGGATTTTTTTGGTAAACTTTTCAGTTTTTTATCTTAGTCTGTCTATTACTTTATTAAATGTTGATGTTAAGTTTATAGTTTTGCTGTTTTTCCTAGATAGAGGATTTTATCCACTAGATTTTTTCGTTGCTTTATAATTTTATTCTTCTATTATCGTTTGTTTGTAAACCCACCTTTAAGGCTTACAAACTCTTGTTCCTGAGCAGTTGTTGATAATGTGGTTGTTTTTGTTGTTTTAGCTATTGCTATCAGTAGACAATGTCAGGACGTTTTTCCCCTTTTTGTCATTTATAATTCTTAAGAAATTCTCTTTGTTGAAAAATTTCTTTTTGTTGTTGTTTGATTAAACATTTAAAGTTTCCACAGTAAATATTTGCTTTAGAAAGATTAATAAAAAATATAATATTGTCTTTAATATTTTTGCTTCATAATTGCAAAAGTTAGAAACTTGTTTTAAACTACTATAAGGAAAAAATGTAAATTTAGTAAAACATGTACAAGTACAAATGATTTTCCACCTAATCTTCTTAATTCTTTCTTCAGTTTACAAACTTATATATTCTAAATTTATATTGAAAATATACAGTTATAAAAACGGATGTTTGGATTTTATAACTCCTTTTATATGTTAAAACTTCGGGAAGTCGCTAAAAAGAACCTGAAGTTAAATTCTCGAAATTAACATTGTTTAATAGTGGAAAAATTAATTATACCAAGTTCTATGTCCGAAATTTAAAACTGAAGTTTAAATTTTACTTCTTAAAATCGACCAGATTACAGTTTAAGTTTAATCCGAAAGATCAGAAATTTCTCACATAGGAGTTTAAATAAAATGTTGTATTAAATTTTATTTTGAGAGTAGGAAGTATATTTTTCGGTATATATGAAATAATAATATGTATTTTAAAATGTGCTTCAATCAATTCATATTCTATTTAAAATGCATAATAATAGCATAACAATAGAAGTTCAATTGGTAGTGACATCAATAGTAATATTCCCTTTATGTTGTTTAACTGGTGCGAATATTTATTTTATTAGTCTTAAAGCAATTAATGTTGGACATAATCTATTTATTTTTATTTTTCCACTAAAATAAATGGTAAATAAAATAAATTAAATAAATCATCATAGACGAATTGAAATTACCTACTTATATTTCATACAAAAAAAATTGTGCCGAATAAATATGTATTTTGGAAGCCTACCTTACAATAAATTTATTATACCTAATATACGTAATGTTATAAATACTAAAATACCTACAAGCGGATTATAATAAACACATAGTTGACAATAATGGCCGCAGTATTGAAAAAACTGCTGTGAAAAAGAAAAGCGTTAACAAAGCAAAAAGCTTAAAAATGTAAACCAATGAAGCAAACAAAAGACTTTATAATAAGCGATTAAAATTTCTACAGACTGCTTGTTATAAACAAGAACTGTTCAGGCCACCAAAGGGAACATTTACTTCGATTCACTTGCCTGGCAACTAAGAGGCACCGATTACTTCTTGGAGCTTGCAAACCGAGGCAAAACGACAAGAAATTTCTGCCTCAGTATTAAAATAGAAGATTATTTGCAACAAGATTCCATTGTTGTATTAAATAAACAAGTTAGAAGAAGAGGGTCTATGTTTAAACAATTCATAAATACTGCGTACCGGTACCATCCTCCACTTAAACTTTGAACAATTTGGTAGCTGCATTATTGTTTTGCAGTTTTCTACTTTTTTATTTAAGCTGTATTGCCAACCAGCAAATGTGATAGAAGTGCAAGCGAAATATTTAAATCTGACAACAAAGACAACGTTGACAAGACAGTCGGAGTCACAATATAGAGTTTTAAAAAGAATGAAGTACTAGCCAGCCCTCCAGCCATCTACTCAGCCTTCTAGTTGTCTTACTAATTTATAATGTACATAAAGTATGATAAAAAAAGAGGGACTTAAGGAACAACACCGTTGTAGCACAAACAAAAAAAAAAAAAAAAAAGAAATGCGAGCAATGAACTTTAAATATGAAACACAATTTATAGTACAATGGTATTAGAAAAGTGTTTCTGGGGAAAGTTATGGTGCTAAGGTGATTTATGAGAAAGTAGTGTACTGACTGTGCCATTGGTTATAAATTTACGATGCAGAGAGATTGGGCATTTTTAATTAACTGCATAGAAGGCAAGTTGTTGTAAATAAAAGGGGTTTAAAACACATTTTATATACCGAACTTTAATAAGTATGTCGTTCTGTAGCCATAATATTTTAGGTACTTTTTCAATGCTATTTTTATTTCAATTGTTATTATACTATATATTGCTGTTTAGTGACATCAAGTTTCTAATTAAAATAATGCATATGAATGTAAAAAATATTCATGTTGCATGCAACATAAAACTACCTCAACTCTATTCAATAGTGAAGTACTATATACATAAGTGCCATAAAATACCGAATATAGCGACTAAGAGACCATTAAACATGGAATTTGATCAGAAAAATGTAAAAGCATCAACAGGAGGAAAACGAGCAACATAAACATGTTTATCCTCTCTATCCTTGACAAAATTGCAATGTGAAGTTGAAATTTAAGCTGACTTTTAACGATGAAGTTTGGCACTGTTGCTAAATGAATGCATAATATTCGCAACGAATGTCAATGTAGAAGGAAAATAATTCACATTTCACCTCTATGCAAGATGAGTTTATCCCTCCTCCTTATAAACTGAGATGACAATAATAGTAGTAGTAAAAACATCGACCGGGACTTAATTTTTTAAGTGTAACTGAGCGTTGGACAGACTGAAGGAAAAAAATCATCAACGAATAATCTTAAATGATAAAAAAAATACAATATGTATTAAAAATGGGAAACATATGATACAATGGTGTGTGCGACTTTTTGTTGTGTTTGCTGGTGGTTTAGAAATAGCGACATATGAACATGTTAGTAAGCAAATCCTTTTTCATAATCCTTTGAAGTTTGTCTAATTGTCTACACATACATACATACATTCAAATACATATGTATGCATATAAGTGTCTAGTATTTCCTTACTCACCCATTTACATGTATTTATGGAAGTTTAACTGCGACTATTAGGGATGTAATTGAAATTTCGAATCGTCATATATTTTCAATTAATATCGACTTTACAAATTTCTATAAGTGAGGGGCGTAATAAGAAATTTGTCATTTCCACAAGTCACAAGGTCCTAAAAGCAACATAATAGATATTGTCTTAATTTTATTTAGTATTTTGTCTCTCCTGTAAAATTTGTAAAAGTATTGTTACACCCTTTTGCATTTCAGGTGACGATTTGTTATATAATAAATCATCCGTACGAAACATAATTATTTAAATGTCATTAATCTATAATATACATATGAAAGTATTTCTACAAAAATGCTTTCTTATTGAAGTTTGGCAATGTATTTTTATTTCAACCCACTGTGCAGCTGTATCAACTCTAAGAGTATATTTATCAGCAACAAACAAACAATTCGAGAGTTGTTGCAATATGGTTTGGAAAATAGATAAGACAGGTACTGGTGCTCTCTATACTTAAGTTCCGGCTTATACCTTTTCCGGTATGAAAATCATGCAGACAGAGACTTCATGCCCGCTTCATATTTTTATTTTATAAATAAAGAAGAAACAAAAAACCTACAACCTGTAAGTTATGTTCATCTCTTGGCCATCGTACATACATATGTATAAATATTTAATGTTAAGGAGTGTATTAGATGAGTATTGTTTACACTCGTACCGCTACAGAGTGCTTTGCTTAAGTGCTGTTGTTTTGTTTGCTTCAAGTGCATTGTTGCTGTCTGTTTGTGTTGAACTTTTTTATTGTTGTTATTTAATTTTTTCTTTTAATTTAGGCAGGCTCTTCAAGAATGAAATTCAAACGAGGGTCTACATTTTCTTACTTGGCTGCAACACTTATGTTTCTTTCAACTTGAAATTGTCAAACGTTGGCGTGGCAGTTTATCTTTTCAATATTTGATAAAAGTAGGCAAATGTTTGCTTGTGTGTGTTGATGAGTGTGTGGAAGAGTGGGTGGGTATGCGTTATTAATGTTGTCACAACATGTTTGATGGTAAGTGTTTGCGACACAAACACTTTTTGTGTAGCTTTTTTTGCTTTGTGTTTGTTGTCTAAAACACTCCATTGTAAGAATTAGCTGAGAATGTTAAATGAGTGAACCTTGGCAACACTTTAAGTGAAGTGTTTTGGAATTTGTATGTTTAATAATTATGATAAAAGTCTTTAGTTTCAGGATTAATTTGATGGAAATAATAGATGTGATGATTATTAATTACAATTTTAAATAAAAAAGACTTTTAATTTTTTACTGTATTCCAATCTATTTAAATTTAAACGTCAACATTAAATATTGTTTTCAAAGTTAGCAACCGTTATCGCAAAGCTATCGTTATCATTAAAATACCTTTTCAGCACTACTACCGTTACCGCTAAAATACTGATACTGAAATAAGCCAAAATACCGAAAACGGCAAAGTTCGTTAACGAATCAAATCAAAATCTATTAAAAAAATTATATTTCCAAAAAGAAAATAAATCATCGCTTAACTAACGTACAGACTAACTAACAGACTAGACTAAAGACTAGAATATATACTAGACTATAGACTAGTCTATAGAATAGACTATATACTATACTACAGACTGTGCTATAAACTAGACTATAGAAGAGACTTTACACAAAACTATAGGCTAGACCATAAACCAGACTATAGACTAGACTAAAGAATATGTTATAGTCTGCCTATTTTCTCGTCTATAGTCTGGCCTAGTTTAGAGCCTAGTGTAGTATGAGTGTTTACAATTAAATATTAATTAAATTTATAATATGTATTAACCATTGTATAAAATTATCGTTTATTTATTGTATTATATTTTTATAGAGTGACCACACATCGAACTTAACAAGTTCTACAAATTACATTTGCCAAAATTGAAAAAAGATTATGCAACAGTGGCAGAGCCAAAGTATGGCGGACATAGGTCCATAATTAGTGTTGCCCCCATAGAAAATAACCCATCCGACAATGACTTTAACGCTCATTGCTGACTTAAAAATACATCTATATAAATTGAATTTGACATAAATAAGTTTTATGGTAGCAAAAATACAAAATTTTATGATGATCGGTTCATAAATGACCGATTAAATTATGTTCATTATGATGAAATTCAACATTAACAAGTTTTATAATAAAAGAAATCTTCTTACTGAATTTCATTAGGATTGGTCTATAACTAATCCTACCCCCCATATAGGGTCCCCTTCAGAAAATGACTTCAACGTTCGTCACTAACTTAAAAAATTCAGTGTAGCACTGAAATATGACATGATCGAGTTTTATATCAAGCGAAATCTTTCTACCAAATGGTATAACGATCGGTTCATAATTGACCCTACACATCCTGTATAATGTATCCTTCAGAAAATGACTTTAAATATAATATCTGGTTTATAAATGCCAGTATAACGATGAATATTAACATAATCATATTAACCCCTCATACATGGTCCCCTTCTGAAAATTATTTAAAAATGTCAGTATAGCACTAAAATATGTCATAATCGAGTTTTATATCATCCGAAATCTCTCTACGTACCTCTATGGGGAACGGCCCATAAATATAAAATTTATTTTGAAGCTCTTTACGAATTTAATAATAACATAATAAAACAAGTTTTGTAGGAAAGAAAATCTGTCTACCAAATTTTATGAGGATCGAAGCATAATTCACCCTAAACCCATATATGTTCCTCTTCAGAAAATGATTTAACCGATCACAACTGACATTAAAATGTCGGTAAACGATTAAATTTGACACAAAAAGTGTATTTTAGGAATCTAAACCTATATTTATGAAATCTAATTTAATGAGAATCGATCCGCCATTATAAACCCTATTACATAAAATCAGTTTATTACTACTAAGTTATTCACTTACGGAATTGACTTCTTTTAAGACATATGCATTGATGGTGGGTATATAAGATTCGACATAGCAGAATATAACACTCTTACTTGTAAATTATTTTAATCATATCAAAATTACCGTATAATATTTAGTTGAAAAAGTCATTATTATGAATTACTTAATAAGATATTTGCACTTTTTAGTATAGATATGCACATTAATATATCATAAGAAAACAAACTTATATAGATCTGAAGATATTATTGATTCGTTAGGTATATGGAAGTTGCCATAGGAGGGATAAATTGACCTTTGAATATATAATCCATCTATATCAATAGCAAAAATTATGTCCAGAACTATCAAGGCTCGCGACGATTTATCGGGAACGGAAGTAGACGACGACTGTCTCGACATAGACAGTGACCTCCCTTCGCTCGCTACGCCTGTGGTTGTTCAAATTACTGTGAATGACTCTTAGGAATATTGACAGGTGTCATTCTGACTTCCTGTCAATCAACCTAAGCGCCATTACAGTTTGTGAAAAACCCCAGCAGCATAAGTTCTCGGACGGCAACAACAATCCTTATGTTTCGATAAATAAAGTCCGTTTTGAGAACGTTTGTGAAACTTCTCGATTTTTATTATACTCACGCAGTAAACAAGTAAGTGCATCCTGAATTTTACCATCAATGTTATTTATCCGTCTTAATAAATAACAATTTCTTCATATAATGGTTGGAATTTGTTTAAATAGTTAATTTTTTATTGGTTTAAATGCCAACTTTTTACTAATTTCCTGATTATCTGAAATTGTAAATCTCCATTTTATATACATAACATTTGTTTAACAATCTTAGGTCTGTTTTCATATGCACAAACGGAAATAATGTTTAGAATTATCTATCCAAAATGTTTAAAAACCACAATAAAAAATCAGAGAAAACATACAATTTTGTACCAAAAATTTGTTTTTTTTTTGGAACCGGTTAACCGAGACTTAAAACCCGGATAACCCGGTTAACCGAAAACCAATGTTTTAAAAAAACCGGTTTGCGAAAAACCGAAATATGCAATAAAAACCGGTTTTTCGGTTATCCGGTTAACCGGTTTATAAACCCTAGCTAAAATAACTTTTTAGGACATTACCTTTACCGCTAAAATACGAATACCGAAATACCGTTTCGAGATGGTTGCCAACCTTGATTGTTTGATTTAAGAAAAACTTCTTAAATAGTTTTCACTAACTGCTGATTTTGAAAAGGACAATATAAGCGTAATACCCACCAAATATTGAATCAGAAGTTTCGAATATGAAAAAAAGAATAGAAATAAGTTTTATTTATTTAAATCGTTTTTATTTAAATGAGATAACGTTAACCTATACTTGGGTATACTCAGAAATGGTAATTTTTTGCAATTCCGAAACCTTTAATTTTTTTAAATTTTGGCCGATAAAAAAACTGATATCAGGTTTGGGCTTAGCATCTAAAAAATATGTACATGAAATTGTTCTAAAAAGTTTATGCAAAACTACAGTAACTTTTAAATTGCAAATAATTTTGTAGGAAAACAAAATACATATGCTATTGTATTCTTGTGTTGAAAATGTTCTTGCACCTATTGACAAAATTTGTGCGTTTTTGCCAATTTGGTTTATATGAGTGTTTTTCTTTTTTTATTGCCTGTCTGTAATCTTCTGTCACTTGTACGTTTTTGGTTGAGTTCTTCTCCTCCACTTCACACTTTGTTTGCTTTTCAACCGAATCATCATTAAGTCTTTTTCTATTTTTGCACTGCAACACTTAAACACGCACCAGTTCTTCACATAATAGCCTGAAAAATATTATAAATTGCTGCAATATTATTTTGCATCATTACGACACACATTGAAAAAAAATATACTTGGAAATGCAACCCAAAAGAAGGAAAAACTGCGTTCCATTCTAAAGATATGAAAAGAAAAAATATATATGGGAATTTCATGTCAAGTTACCTAACTCAAAGAATCGATTTTGACGAAATCCGCATCAAGGATAGAACTATGGGATAGTAGGCCAGACACAAATTTTCAGCTCTATTTGTTAAAAACTGCCGGACTTAGAGGGGGTCAAAGTTGGACATGTTGGTCATACAGGGTTTTATTCAAATGAGTGTAACTTTTCACCTATTGGTCTTAGAAAAAATTGTCCAAAGGATTTCAGATAGCTATTTCTTCATTCTTTCAAAAAAAAAAAAAAAAAATTTTAATTTTTTAAAAAAATTTAATTTTTTTTTCCGATTTTTAAAGTTGGGTCACTTGACATGTATTTGTATGTAGTATGTTTGAGAATGTGTAGTTAATAATTGTTAGATGTTTCTATTGTTATTGTTGTGGCAGTTTTCCTTAGAGTACTGAATATATTTGCTACAAAAAATATACACATATTTTTAACCGTGTTGTGCAGCGAGTTTTTTTTGATGTTTTATTATGTCAACTGTCAGGTTGGTTGGTTTCTGAACAACGTTTTGTTGTTGTCTTTTATAAAAACTATAGTTGTTTTTTATTTTTCATTTTATCCGCCATCAAAGTCGCAATCAGCAACATCATCATTATGACATGACAATTGTTCTAAAAAGAAGCACAAAACGTGGTAAAGTAAGAAATAAAGTCGTAGAAACTGTACTTGATTTAGTTCTGTTCAGTTTGAGTAAAACAAAATGTCATTTCAAAGATATTGCATTCTGCAGAAAAATAAGTATTTTCCCAGAACATTAACATAACGATAAAATGATAAAATATTAAATATCTACTAAAAAATATTAGAAAGAAGTATGTGCGTTTCTTTCAGTTCTGAAAAACAAATCGTTCCTGTTTGGAATATTAGTACTATGTAGGTTTCAGAAAAGCAAAAAACAGTTTAATTTAGCTGCCTTTTTATTATATAGCTTTGCTTTAAGAAAAAAATGTCTTTTCGTGAACTAATGTTAATATCCATTTTGAAAATTTTATAAATTACAAATATATATTCTATTTAGTTGAAAGTGCTAAAAAATAGCTTTTCACTACTTCTTCATTAACTCATTATTTTTATACGGTAATGACATTGGAGGCAAGTACTTACCACGCTCGCTTACAAATAACTACTTAAATAAGTACTTACGGAGTTAAAAAGTTGTTTTGTTAAAAAAACATAGAATACAAACCTGTGCTTCTTGTTCGTTTGCTCTCATACTCACAACACCACTGCTTAGAATAGAAAAACTGGATTTGATGTTTATTAGGCAATTTTAGCTTGATCATTTCCATGTCTTTTGAATCAGTATAAAAATTTATATTTATTTGTTTAAATTTGCGGGTTATTTTGTTTTTAATTATGAAAGGATTGATGCTAAACTTGGAATAGTTAATTTTTGTTTATAACTGCACTACTTAATTAACCAATTCGTCAAATAATATAAGTCTTTAGAATTCTAGATATATACACAATTGTTTTTGTTGTGATTATGTCTGTGCGTTTTTGTGTATATAATATTTTTGTAATTGCCAAAAATCAAAATCAATCATGCAGAAAGTATCCATTGATACATTCAACCATAAATAATACAATCATTTGGCAAATCTCATGGTAACCCGAGAATGAACTGAAAGAAACAAAAAGAATGAAATGTAAATCTTTTTACTTGTTGGTTTTTCATCTCTTTTTCGTTTTCTTCATTTCAGCCAAATAAACACAAATATAAATAAATAAACAAGGGTACATTAGCACGGACACACACATACATGCATTTATGTACGTACGTACATACATATGTATTTGAAAGCATGTTTATGTGAAAAATAAAACATGACATTGTGCGGTTGGATTTTTGCACAAATGCTATGTACATAGTGTACAGTGGAGCATTTCCTAAATATTAAACCAGTCATTCCTTACCATGATTTCTGATTTCCTACAAAAGTACATTTTATAGTTTGTTGTCTAATGTTTGATTGGTAAATATTTTGCAGTAGTGTTGCGTTTACTTAAACTCATAGCAAACTGAATATTAAAGTTGTAAAATTATATGCTTTTAATCCACGGTGAAGTGTGACAATTGTATTTTTTTATTTAACGTTTCTGTTGTTTTCTATTTTTTATGTTCATATTTAGTACTTTGCTGTTATTGTTGTAGTTATTGTGATTTTGTGAATTATTTGTGAAAGTATCACAGTTGAATTGTTGTTTATCAAATTGGAAAAATCACAACTTCAATTGACAGAAAATAAAAATATACAAGATTTTTTATTGTCACTGCTGTTTAAATGGACAGAATCGAAGCAGTCAGAGAGGATATAGTGAAACGATTACGAAAAAGACAAAAAGTAAAACAAAAAAAAAAACAAATAAGAGGAAAAACTATCACTGCCAACGTAGAAACCAGCAAATGAAACAAAGGATAAGATAATGATGAAACTAAATATTATTCATCCATATTGAAATTCCGTTCTCGATAAAGCATAATCACTGCAAAGCGAGCAACAGTCTGTTTTTAGTTTACATGAATAAATTTAATCCTTGGAAATGGGACTCGAGGAAGAATAATCAAAAGATAAGTCAAGAAATTTGATGTAGAATAATAAGATTCGATTACAGAGTAGTAGATTTGTAATAAATATTTACAAGGGGTTGTTTTGCTAAATGATTTTGCTTTAGGAATTACAGTTTTGTTATAAGTATATATTACAAAAAATAAGTATATATTACAAAAAATAAAAACTTATACGTAGATAAAATAATATTATGTTAAGAAATAAAGTACTAATTGCAATATTATTATACATTTGAGCCAAAAGGTTTATTTGTAAGAAAGTTTGCTTATAGTATAACACTCAAATAAAATACTTACTTACACGTATGAGCAACATTAAATTAATGCTATTAAATCAAATATTAATCATACGACCAACAGAACTAAACATACTAAATACATTTAGGGCAGAAGTCGGCAGAGAGTAAAAAATTTATAAATTTTTATTGTTTTTTATAAATACATGTGTAATAAATACATATTATGTACGTGGAAAGAGAAAAGTACTACATACTGAAATTCTATTTTGAAAATAAAAAAAAGCAATACTATTCGAATTCAACAACATGTTGCAAACAATTGTTAGCCCACAATTTACAACATATACTTTATATATACACATGTGTATATATATAAATTTAATAATATTGTACTAAGACTCTTAAAAGCAATATGCAATTGTAGCTTGTAATTTAATAGAAGTATTTGAATTAAGTCTACAATAGAAACCTCTTCTGTGGGCCAATCTTTTACACATACTCAGACACGTATGCAGACTAACACATATAGACTTGGTTTAATTTGTCATAAGAGAGAAAATGGCCAACAATATAACTATCGACAGTTGGATAAAGCAATACAAAAAACAAAACAAAAAAAATCGAAAGAGGATAATGTCATAAAAAACAACTGGTGCAAGTCATGCGGAGACATGTGTGTATAAATTATGCCAAAATGACTCTTAAGACTAACTATACTTTCTTGTTTTTCTGCTGTTTTCAAATGTCCACTTGTTGGAGTTGGCTGTAAAATGAAATTACACTAAAAAACATTTTTAAAAAATAATTAAAAACATGCCAGACACTTGAAAACAGTCAGAAGCATCACTGTGGGTCTTTTTAAAATATATGTTTATATTATTTAAGATTTGGCTCAAAATTTCAAAAATTAATAATTATTTAATTTAAAAAATATAATTTTTAAAGTAATCAACATGAATCCTTCTTTACACAATTTACCTTTTCACTTACATTAGCTAAAAAATACAAATAAATGTATAGAAATCATTATTAATTATACAAATGAAATGAAATGATTAATTATACAAATGAAAAATCATCCACATGATCTTGTTGTATTTATTTTTAACCATCTGTGGATCTCAAAGTAGTTTAGTTGAAATTTTATTTTTTTTATTTTTGTGTAGTTATAGATATATTTACGTTATTGTTTTTACTTTTATGTAGACAAATATACATATGTACATACTTACATATCGCTCATTTACTACAAGACTGATATAATGAAATTTTAAACAAATCAAGTGAAAATTAAATCAGATTCCGATAGTAGAGGCTAATATGTTTCTGATCTAAATTGAAATTTAATTTTCATTTATCTAAATAATATTCGTGATATTATTGAATAGAAATTGAAATAGAAATGCATAAATAGAAAAATTTGAAATTTGATAAATATATATCAAAGACTTTAGTACGATGTATGTTTTGTAGTCGTCAGTTCAAAAAAAACTCCGAATTTTGGATTATGCCAGTCTTATAGTAAATGAGCGATCTGTATGTACAAGTATATACATACATATGTATAATATATGTATATTTGCCTGTTAGTTATTTGCGCTCAAGCGAATAATTAGAAATTATATCCAATTGCCTTGTGGCTGATTTTTGATTTTCATAGAAATTGAAACATACACAAAATCAACCAACCAACCAGCCAGGCAGTCGGCCATCCAACCAACACGCATACAATAACATACATTTATACTGATATGAATTTAAAATTTTGAAAAATAAGAGTATGTTTGTATCTGTGTGAGTGAATGTCATTGACAATGTTTAGCCACATGCCTACTTCCGTTTATACCATCACCAACCAACCATTCCTCTAATAATACAAAATACATTGCAGTTATTGCACTTGTTGTTGGTGTAGCAGTAGTATGGTTTTGAAATCAACATGTATATGTGTGTGTCTATAGCACATTCTAAATTGTATCCAATGGTTTAGAATCATACTCATTCTCTTACAAACAAACAAACACATCATGTAACTTTTATAATAGTGTCACTCACTACACATATTTGTATCTATTTCCACATACCTTTATATACTCACACTTACATATGTATGTACATTCCAGAACTTATACACATAAATACACCTGCATAAACTACATACACAAGAATATATTCAACTTATTTTCAGATAAATTAGTTTCTATGGGCATATGTTCACGAATTGGTATGTTTCACAACAAAAAATGTACAAATATACCTGAAGGCTGCTACATAAGCTGAACAGTTCTCAGATTTTTGTAAAAAAATACTAGACACCCAAGTAAAATTAAAAACAAGGAAGACAAAATATCTTAAATATATTTCTTAATTAAAGCTGTTTATTTTCCTCTATTGTTTTACATGATAAAGTTTAAATTGAGCAAAGGGAATGTTTTGGGAAATAAAGGATAACATTTGGTATATACATATGTATATGTTAGTAAAAATTTTTATGGATTTGAATTATCTACATCCGTGAAAACCGATGTCTTTTGATTAGGATAATGCACCAATGTTAGTCCTATGTTATATGAGTTTTAACACAATTTGAGTTACACAGGGTCAAAGTTTGACATTTTTGCAGAAAATGTGTTTTTTAGAAAAAAAAAAAAAAAAATTAAAAATAGCTTAGTTAGTTAGTTTTTTCAATCTCTCGAAAAAAAATTTAACAAAATTAAAATTTTTTTTAGATTTTTTTTGCAAAATTAAATTTTTTTCCAATTTCGGCCCATTCCATCTTATTTATTTTTCTGTCAAAAAGCTTAGATCTTTTTGGTCGCTTAGTGGAATGAAATGTTTTGTAACTCAAAACAAATTTTTTGCATTTAGAATGTAAGTCATACTAAAACCTAAGTATATAGTGAGTAACTAGACAAATTAACCTCTCTGACGCTATGAAATATTTCAAACAAAAATCTCACATATCCACTCGCATCTCACTAAGGTAGGTAATAAATTATATAGATAAGAAGAAACAGATGTTTGGCAAAAATATCAAAGTTTGACCCATTGTAACTAAGAACGTTCTCGACCGATCTTGTTGAAAATGTTGTATCTAAACTACTATTTAATAGGACCAATATTAGTGCAAATATCATAACGCTTTAAGAAACAAGTTTGTTTCTATAGACAATTGCACACTTTTGTCCGTTGGGCCTGGTGTTGTTGTTATCGATGTTGTAAAATTTTATCCGGTTTTTTTTCGAGGACCACGCATTCTGTCATTACTTTTTTCAACTGCGAACGTAGTTGAATATTTTTCATTGTATAATTATGTAGTATATGTACATTATATATTAAATAAATTGATCATTTGTATTCATTTAGCATACATAAGGCTTTCTTGTAGATTAGACTTGAATTAAATAGAGCATTTTTTCTTATTTCTCATTTATATTTGTTATTTTTAGATGACAAAGTTTTCTTCTTTGAGAGGTAGAAATGAAGAAAGTGAGGGGTTCCATTTTATCATAATTATAATCTTCAAAGATGTTTTTTGTTATTCCGTTAAGTCTAAATATAACATGAATATTTAGCAAATACTAATAACATGACTTTCACCTCCCCTTTATAACATTGAAATGAAAGCTACTTGCATGAGAAGGGTCTATGTAATCACTCACAGATATAAAATATGGGTTGATTACAAGTAAATGATAAAATTTCATTAGGAAGTTCAACAACGTTTTCACACTTTTATTCGGCACCACGAAAAGTCTTCTTGTGGAGAAATTGCAACAGCTACAGCAAACACATGTTAAAATATAAAGTCTATTTGGACTGTTTCCGCCTTCTTCTCGTTTATGTTTATTCCTTTTCTAGTTATTTTCGTTTTACTTTATTTTTTCTTTTTTGTTGTTAACTTTGAGCCACTGATTTACTTTGTACAATTAGAGCTTTACCGAAAATAATCACTACGTGCTGTTGATGATACCAACGTGTGATGAAAATCAATCTGATTTTTTTTTGCTGTATAATCTTCATACATTTACACATGTGAAGGATGTAAGTGTGTGTTAAGTTTAAAAGAAAGACAGAAAACTGGAAAAATTATAAGACTTAAGGCGAATTTTAGTAACACTTCTGTACGATATTTATACATTTCCATAATTATATTTTCTCTGTAAAACTAATTTCCATTACAAAGATTAGTTATACATATTTTTCGCATTGAAATGATGAGGCCAATAAATATTTTTCGAAAATTAATATATAATTTCATTCGGATATATTTACATTCATTTTTCAATCATTAGTGCCAAAAGTGTAGAAACAGGTTTTTACCAGAAATTGTAAAAGAGAACAAATTTGAGCAATTAAAATTATTTTCTCTTTGCCAGAACTTGCAGGTTTTAGCCAGAAAATTTTTTCCTGGCAAATAGAAAAAAAATTGTCAAATAAATTATTTGTTTAAAAAAATACCTACATTGAAAATAAAAAACGTTTGATATTTTTGATTTATTTTCATAAATAAGTATGTGTGATTGTAGTTTTTCAATTTTATTTAATTTCAATAGAAATTTTATGAATAAACTTCAATACAAATTTATTGAAAGAGAAATTTAGTTTTTCTGTTCCCGTACTTTTTATAAGTACGAAGAGAAAATTCATTAATTCTCTTTAGCCAGAAAAGTTCTGGAACAAAGCTTAAATAAGTTATTTTAGAAAAATACTTACTTCTATTCTTATAAAACGATTTCCTAAAAAAATATCCTTTAAGTCAACCTAAATGTGAATTTTTAATGAAAATGAATACATTAGACCGACTTATTTTGTGTGAAAAGCAAAATCGAGTTTTTGCTACCCCACCCAAAATTTGCTTTATTTTTTGATGATTCCCATAGTATTTTAAGCCTAGCTAGACCAAATTAAAGAAAGTAATTTTAAAACCCGTACCCAATGGTGTGTTAAACATTAGTAATATATTTAATTGTTATATTCCAAAAAGCTTAACTAGTACAAACGGGGTTAGAGTTGTTATGGAAAAATACTACATAGTACTAGAAGTAGTTAACATTTTGAAAACTTTTCCTTTCAAATCAGAGGATAAATAGTGAATGAGGTACAGTTGCATGCAGAACCCTATGTAAGTACGTCTGTTTTATATTTATTTCATCGTATGCAATTTATTTAAGGCGATTTTTGGACATTATATAACCCACGATATCAAAGATGGTGGTACTTATAGAAAGCAGAATTTCTTCAAACTTTCAAAATTCCTCATGATATCACTTTTTCATTCCTTTGCGTAAAATATATATATAAATAGAATAAAACGTAAAAAGGACCCTTTTAATCATTGATATACATATATAGCTCAAATTATCCATTAAAATATAATAATTATTGACTCCAGGATAAATATTTTGAGAAATGGTATCTTAGAATAAACCAGGCTTTTATTTTCGGTTAGACAAGAGTACCTTATAGTTTCTCCATATAAACGGAGCCACTCTAATGGACATATCTAAGTACAGTCGAACTGGCTTAAAACGAACTCGGTTAACAACAATTTTTGAAGTCCCGTTATTTTGGTTACTATTTTCATACAAAAAACATCTCTTATAACGAACTCGGTCATTACGATTCCTCGTATAAAACGAACTATTTTTTAGTCCCTCAAGTACAATTTCATACAGTTTTCCTTTTTTATAACGAACTTCAAAATTATGTATTGAAAATATTTAGCTTTATTGGAAGAAAAAACTTAAATTTGTTATTAAATATATGAACAAATAACATCAATGGTGTTTTTTTAATTTTTTTTTGTAAAGAATATTTATTAAATTTATAAATCACATTCTTTTAATTTCGTAAAATGTCACTTTATTTTTGGAACTACAAAAACTTCACCCGTCTTATTACGAACTTCACTTATAAGAAATAAATTTGACTGGTCCCCCGGTATTCGTTATAAACAAGTTTAAGTGTACAAAGGTTTATGTACGTTCTTATTTCCTCAAATAAACATATGTACATAAGTATATATACATATATATTCACCTTAATTTTCTCCATTCCTCTGCACGTGTGTAATTTTTACAAGTTTCAAATACACGTGTCATTAGTGGATTAAAGTATCGAATCTGGAATCGTTGAATAAGTATAAGAAAAAGAAAAACAAAGTTTTTTACATTTCATTACAAAGTCATCATCAACATCACTGTCTTCTGTAACATTTCAACAAAGCAACATCATCAATGTGTAAAATTATTAAGAAAAGGAAGTAATTTGAATTCGCAAAACTGACTTTCTTCTTTTCAGTACAATCGGAAAAACAACTTTTCTTCCTTTTTGTGACAAAAATTCTTTTGTACCTCTCTGTTTATACCCGGTATTGTCCGGTTTTTCCGCAAATAAAAGTAATATATACATACATATATGTTTTGTAGTTTTACCAAAATTATTACAACACATTATAAAAAGTATGTAATTTTAATCAAGTTTGCATTCGGTTATCCAACAATTTAATTTTTTTTCATATAAAAATCGATTTCTTATATAAATTAACATAGAATATGGATTTTTGCAATTTTTGTAATTGGGGCATATTTATTCTATAAGCGGTATCTATCATGGATATTTAGTAGTATTTTAACGGCTTGGCATACATATTAAGTATTCTACATTATTTTTGTTTTTTATTTTATTTTTTTGTTCAGTTTTCTTTTCAGACCAGGCGCTGACGCTGTTTAATTAAAAATTAACACAATAACAATAGATATTGAAATTGTGAATAGTTTGAGGTGTGTAGTTGTTGTGACCTTAATAATATGGGTTTATAACAGATACAAATGTAGAAAAACAAGGGAGAAATAGATAAAATATCGGGTTTTTCCGCTGAACACCCTCACTTATACAGGAAATATAGTGAATTATTGTTAGTTTTTTGTTTTTAGAAATATAGAATCAGAAACACATTTTGTTGAAGTACATCATGTATGTTACATTGAAATTTGGAATTATTATTGGCTACATAATGGGTATTACAAATTACATAATTTGTGGCAGAGTAAGTAATTTTTGCACTCGTGAATGTTATCTTATTTATTTCTCTCGTTATACTCGCGAGAAGTATTTTTATTTCTAATCTTAATTTTTTATGTTCACTTCATGAGCGAAATCTATGTATTTTGATTTTTTAATTCATCTCACGAGAGATATCAAAATGAATAGAATTTGAGTAAAACTCAAATACAAAAAATGTGTGCGGCAAAACCGGTTTTACGGCGGTATAAAAAACAAAAAAATTATTAAAAAAATGTGCATGTGTGTAATAACTTTGATTTTACTATTTAACTCAAACAAATTTATTTTTTAATTTTCGCTTTATACCTCTTTTGCGCCCCTTGATCAAATTAAATTTATTTTTGCGTCAAATATTTTGAATGTGCCATTAACATTAAATGTTTTAACTAAGATTTTAGTTAAAAGATTTTAGTATATGATATGATTCAAATAAAATAAAAACTATTTACAAACATACATGTGTATATCAAATATTTCATCTTAAATTCATTTTTATACAATTTTAAATCTAATGAAAATGAAATTAATCCATTTTAAATTAATAATCTGGTATTTGACAAACGATTTCACAGAAAAAGGAGAAAATAAAAAGAACGATCTATGTAAATCAATCTTCATAGAAATATAAAAAATACAATCATATATATACATCTGTAAGTAATCCCATAAAAATTACCAAAAAAAACTTGAGAACATAGATTAAAAGAAACATTTTTCTTGTTATTTTTGGATTTTTATTTGTTTCCAACAAATTGTTGAAATGTTTGTGTGTTTTTATATGTGTATTTAAGAATGTATGTAAGTCAGAAAAAACTTTTATCTTTTTTATTTTCATAATATTATTGTACAACTTCCTTAACTTATAACTTAAATATTAGATATATTTAACCCTTATTTGGTGTATATGGTATGAAATGTACTTTCGGAAAAATTAAAAGTGGACGTTTTAGAATTTACCAAAGGTCCGAAATGTTTTTCCTCTAGGACCATTTACAAATACAAATCAAAGATATTTTTCTTAAATTTATAAATATGAGTGTTTTTTTTTTTTTTTTAAATTGGGGTTAATACGTAATAGTTAGAGTAAAGTTTCTTATTGAAAATTCGACATTAAAGAATATTAATCTAAAATGATATGAATATTTTTCTCACAAATACTACCTTTTCAAAATCGAAAACAATTGTTCATATCACTATTATTTAACAAAAATCATTAGGGTTAATAAGCACAGTGTAACTCATAGTAACTCAAATATACAAACATTTCAGGGAAAATTCATTTGTTCTAATCAACAAACACAAAACTACAAAGTGGACTTTTAATATGTTTTTGATAAGTCACGTCAAAAGCAACAGTAGTCAGTTTTAGTCGTTAGCTAGATACACTCAAACAAAAAAATATAAAGATGCGAATAAAAGAGAAGTATTAGCAACAAAAAAGTTTTATCAAACATGTACTACACTACATAGTACCATACACATATCATGTATGTGTTTTGTATACATCCATAGGTACATAATACATATTTATGTATGTATGTATAACGAGAACACCTTGTGTATGATAAAAAAATATTAAAAAAACGATGATAGAAAAAGTAGAAAAAAATACACTAATACATACATAAGTGCTTTCTACGAATCTTTATGACAACAGCATAAATCAACAATAATAACAACAACAATTACTATAACAACAACAAGCAGCAGCAACAGTAATAACAAAAACAAAACTCAGAAGTATTACCACAGCTTAACGGTCAAGTTGTTAAAGAGAATATTTGAAAAATACAGTCCTTTTTGGGTTTTTATACACTGAACGAAATTTTTCAGAATTAAGAAAAAAAAAAACACATATGTATATTTTCATAATGTTGTTGTGATTGTTATTTATTTTATTACTATTTTCCACAATAATTTTAAAAAATATTTTACAATCTTTTCGCCATCTTCAGAAATATTGAACTTGTCAATATTTACAATATAAGCTATTGTTTGTATACTTTTTTGACTCGAAATTTTTAAAGATGACATCCGAAAGACAAAAGACATTAAGCTCAATTATTTTAGAGTTCCAGAGAATTATTTTTTCTTATCATGGTTTATTATAATTATTTTGAAGAATTTCTCTCAGTTCAGATATTTGAAGTTACATTTTGTTTCCTTACTTTTAAACTCACATACATACATACAAAACACTCATACATATGTACATATATTGTACATTTTTCCATTTTTTGTCTAGTCCTTTTATAACTTTCTGTGTCTGTGTGTGTTGGATTTGACCCTAATCAAAAACAAGTTGAAAATCGTTTAGGTTTTTCTAACTTTTCTTTGCTTTTTTCACTTTTTTGTTGTTCCCAATTTAAGTTTGTCCAAAAGTAACTGGAAAAATATAGAAACAAAAAAGTATTGGGGAACACAATACTTTGTAAAGATGATGGCTTATTTTTTAACAGATTTTTTATGTGGGTTTTTTTTTGTTTAACTATAAACAAATACATACTTTTTTATGGAAAAAAGGGGAATAGAATTCACATATGAGAAAATTTTTTATTGTTAGTGTACAACAAAAATACTAAAAACAACTACAACAACATAAAAGTCTCTATATCGAACTAAATGAAAAATGATTTAATATGAAAAGCCATCAACAGATGGTATAAATAAGAAGAGATCTGGATTCACATTATGAATCAACAATAACAACAAACAAACCTGACGAAACTCGTAACAAGAAGTCGTTTGAAAATACTAAAAAATAGGATTGTTTTCTGTTATTAAAGATCTTTGAACAAGAGTTAAAAGCACCACAAGAACAACAACAATAGCATTAACAAATAAAGACGTTTATTTTGTTAGCCTTTGTTGTTGCTATCGTTGCTATTAATTAGATGAAAAGCTCAAACACTCGATGTATACTCACACTGATAATATCAAGTATGTACGTTAATGGCCAATATCAGCTAACAACCACCGATTTGAACAGAGCCTTCGTAAAGATTTTAAATCATTTAATCCTTCTCTCTAAGTATATGTAAGTAAAATTGCACGCGTCAAAAAATGATAGAAAAGGTTAAAGACAGTGGTTTTGTATGATGAGCTTAAATTATAATTTGAATAATATTATATTGCCTTGAGGAAGGAAACTAAAAATCAAGAAATTTGAATGAATCATTTGACCATTTCTAGTTACAAATAAATATGTTCGATTAAGATAATTTATTAAGACGTGATTTAATAAAAAATATATTTTTTCTTATTTTTTTTTAATCCAGCAAGAACTTCAATATTCGATTTTTTTATACATTGATGAAATTTTTGACAAAATCCCTACAAAAAGGAAATTTACTTGCTAGAAATTGGAATCACATATTTTAAACATTGAAAAGGTGTTTGCATCCGCGGTCCACATTATCATCAACATTAAAACATATTAAAGCTTAATTTGTAATATTTTTTACATTTTTAAATTTCCGGCAGTCATTGCTGTAGGTGTAGTTTTTGTTGTTGTTAATAAACACAAAAATTAAAAGAGAGAACAAAAATTGGGGAATGTTTACAAGAAATGTAAACGACACGTGTACCTTGTGATGTTGTGATGCGACCAAGCAACAAATAAACAAGCAAACGAATGATGTTGTGATGTAAAATGGTGAAGCTGTTGCTGTCGCTGATGCTACTGATGAAAATGTTTCTTTTGTTGTTGCTCATCTTTATCATCTTGTATTATATTATGATTTTCCGTTATGATGTACCATAATCCTGCTGCTATTTTCCGTGAGTGTATGTGTGTATGAGCGAAATGTATAAAATTTGTAGTTTTATATGATGTACGAATGAATATTTTTGTATGAACGTATGTATGTTTTGTTCTTCATAAAGATGAATGCGTACGTGTGTATGATGGTATTCGTTGATGGAATTTTAATTAAATTTTGATGTGGTTGTTAATGTGTGCATATGTTAGTCAATGAATGTGTTTGTAGCAAGCAACGTTAGTCCTTAACATATGTTTGTTTAGTTGCCTCAGTTGTTGTATATTCGATCCTTCATATTTTCCTCTTTAGACATCCCAAATCATACAGACTCAAACATAGATTCAACGTACATGTTCATCATTATTATCATCATTGTGTATCAGTGTATATGTTTATGAGTGAGGTTTTTTTGTAGGTGTAGTAAAGTAAATTTTGATGCCTCTGTTACTTTTGGGTTTGTTATGTTTTAGTTGTTTGCTGTTGTTTCATTTGTTTCAAACTGAGATGCCTATTGTTGTAAATGATTTTCAGTTTGAAGTGGATTTCCTCTTATAATCATTATAGTACACTCAAATACATACATACGCTCATATGAGTGGAACCTTTTTAAACAATTCTCAAGTTTGAGTTTGTTTTTGGCAGGTCAAAAAGGAAGGATGAATGAAGTCTTTACATATTGTTACTTTTCGAAAACAACTACTTGTAAAATTATAAATTCTTTACAACTAAATACTTAAATATGCATGTACTTGTAAAAACGGCAAACCTTTTATATTTATTAAATGGATGTGAGGTATTCTGCTTAGGTATTCATTATCAATGTTTCGAAAAGTATTTGTACAGTTATATCAAATCTTATCTATGTATTTATAAATTTTAAAGATTTTTTGTATCATTTAAATCAACCAGATGGGAACTAATGAGATGTTAAATATTGCCCGATTAATTTTACATTTGAAAAAGACAGGTATATATAACGCCCTGTAACAATTTTGAAAAAAAGCTTTCACACATGGAAAAGTTGATATGCATGTGAAACTAGAGTCCATTTATAGCAAATTTGCATACTACGTGTTTTATAATCAGTTCTTATGTCCTTATAAAATGACTTCAAAGTTTAAAGGAGTTACAATTTCAAACAAATGTTTTAAATATTAATATGTGTTTTATTATGCTAATATTGGTATCAAATGAAAAATGGGAATCTGTACATTCTTACTATATCACCGTGCAACAGTTATTTTCTTACATGAAAAAATCTATGTGGACCATTAGTAATAACTCTGTGTACATAGTTCTTCATAATCAGCTCTTATGCCCCCTGTAAAAGAACCTTAAAGTTTAAAGGACATATGCTTTCAAAAGATGGAATTCCAAATTTATATAAAATTATATAAAACAAGTAGGAAAGTACATATAGTCAGGCATGACCATGAGTATATTTTAAAAATTTTTATTTTTCATAAAGAAACTTTTATGTTGAATTTTACCTTAATTCCAAAGTATTTAAGCAATTTATTGATAAAAAAGAAATTTTCTAAATGAGGCTTTATATAGGAGTATAGGTCAAACATGGGCCGATCCTCATTAAATTTGGGAAAAGGATATATTTTTAAATAATAGTTAGTTATGTTAAGTTTCATTGCTGGTTACAAGTCAATTTTAGACGTTTAAGACATTTTTTGAAGGGGGCCGATCATTACGAAAATCTGCAGTGTCATTTACACTTATATAAAACTTATTTGTGCCAATTTTTAGAGAGATAATAGTGTATTTGACGTCCTTCGTCCCTGTGCCAAAAACATGCTTGGTCTAAATTTCATCAAATTATCTTGAAAATTGCGGCCTGTAGCTCGCGCACAAGGTTTACACGGACAGTGATTCTGAATCGATCGGTATACTTTAAGGTGGGTGTAGAACCAATATTTTTGTGTGGTACAAACATCAGCACAAACGTATAATACCCTCCCCACTATAGTGGTGTAGGGTACAAAAAGTTGGTATCAAATGAAGCTCTGCTTCAAAATAATATTATTTATTTCAATTCATCAGGATTAAAAAAGAAATGGAAGCTTAAAGAAAATTTGTCAAAAAAAGTAGTTAAAAATTTTTGTTCCGAAAATGAGACCTTTTTTAAATTTAATTTCTTTTTCGATTTTTTGTCTAAGTGAGTTAAACAATCCAAAAAGTTCATCAAACAATGCAAAAAATGTTTTATATCTCATTGGAAATAATAATTCTTTATAAGATAAGATTTGGTAAAAAAGTTAAGAAAATATAATTTTAATGGAACAATTTTTGAAGAAAACAAAAATGTCCTATTATTTACCCAATTTTACACTTTTCAATCGAGTTCCGGCACGGGTTCCCGTTATCCGATTGGACTAAAATTTAACACCAGTTAGTTGAACAAAATAAGACCCATCTATACAAAATTGGTATTTTTTTGGATAAATCTAATGTACATGCTTTAACCCAGTCACGATTTTTAAATAATTCTTCTCTAAATTTGATGTTTACATTTATTGTTAAACAACTAAACAAACTGCAAGTGAATTTTATTTAAATCGGGCTTACCATTTAGAAGTTACAGATTTTTTAATTTTCTATCCCACTGTATATGTAAGTCCTAATTTCTAAGTCCTAACTAACTAATTCGATATCGACATAAAGTTCATCACAAATAAAATTTATATGTATATCTGTAAATTGTATCAATAATTAAAAACTATCTAATTTATTATTAAATGTGTAAATAATATTCTACTTATTTCTAAGTATGTTAAAATCTCTTTCAAGTTAAGTGCCACTCTCTAAGTGTGACCTTTAACTGAAATAACGTTTATACGATTTCAACTAAAAACTAAGTCTTGATCTGATAAACACACATTGCATAAAGAACCCTTATTTCTATTTAAACGGCTATACAATTAACACTAAGTCTTGACTTGAAAACGTTTAGAATTAAATGAAAGTCCGTCAAAACATACAGGGATATAATGTCTTTTTTCTTCTTTGGTGTAAAATAAATGAAAATTAGCTTTGAAATAACTTAAACTAATACCAGATAATGGCAGATGAATGAAGAAGGACAGCAGCTAAGACTACACTATTTCAACTACTGCTACAACTTCTTCATCTAATTTAAAAGGACATACCAGCCAATGTCAAAATATAGTGAGGAAGAGAGAAGATGAGGAAAAACAGTGATGTGCATGTAACCACAAAACCACTACAAAGTACAATAACAAAACCATTTAATACCAGAGCGACTATGAATATTGAAGGAGTATTTATCAAAGAAAGGAAAGAGTTGAATAAGGAATGGAGGATAATTTTAAACCTTTATCTACAAACACCACAAAATACCACTAATACCACCCCACTTATACCACCACTACTACTGCTTCATCAATGGTTATACGACTACAGAAGTAAGTGGTGAGAACCAAACCAAAAGTATCATCATTACATTAAGTTTCAGTGCAGCTTATATTTTAAGCTACAAAAATAATTGAATTCTTAAGCAGCTTAACGCCATTATAATGCTTAGATTGGAAAATAAACAAAAAATGGGAAACGTTGAAAAAAATAATCACCATCAACGAAATCACAAGATTTTCACAAAGCAGCACTACAATAAACATGGCAAAGGCAATCAGTTTGAAATGTACTTCTAGATGGATACACAACATATATAGAGATATTTGCCAATACAACTGCAGCATAATACAATTGTCAAATAGTTTAAGCTGACCTCCACTACAGACCAAAACCAATAACGTTCATCACCTCTTCTCCCTCTATATTATAAAGAATATATTTAAATCCTGTTATTCTGTAGAGTAGAAAAATATTATTTTTGTATGTGTCGGTTTGGTAAAACTTAGTCAAACATTTTGAGCAACAACTGCATTTGCAACTGAATTGTTGAACTCGAATTTATATTTTTCAACTGCTCCCTTGTTGAAACTTAAGCCAGAAAGTATCATGAATTATATTCCATGTCATAAATTCTTGGAATTCAAAAATGAACTAAAATATGTATGTATACGATAATTTCGACGACGTTCATTTACTACAAGACCGGCATAAATAAAAAAATCAGTTGTTATAAAACATTACAGGTTGTAAATAACTTTCTTTTCTGAATTTCAATGAAAAATCTTATTAACGATTGAACTTTGGTGAACGCTGTTGTTCATCACTGTCTATAAATGTATAATTAGCAGGAAGCTTTTATTTAACTAACACAGGTGCGGATCCAGCTCATGTTTGGGGAATTTCTGAGTCAAAGAGGATCAGGTCTCCGAGGAGTTGTATGTAATGGTGTCTGCAAAGAAGCACAGGAAAACGAAAGGTGAAAAAGGAAAAGAGCCGCCATTTTACGCCAAAGTCTCCAAGAGAAGACTGCGGGATGATCTCTGCTATGCAGTTTACGACAGGCAAAATTCCTGAAAGCGAGGAGGTACCCACTGCATCTATAGTCAATTCAAATCCAAAGGTCGTGGTGGTGACCACTGTCACGCTAGAAGACAGTTTAATGGATGACCATGATTGAGGTTATCTAAATAAACCTCCATTGGATCGAGACGGCTACCAACGCTCTGATAAATAAGCATATGTGAAATGCTTTGGACAATTAGAAACAAGGTTTTAAGATTAAATCACATAAATTTGCAACTTACTGGGATCAGTATCGTAGTAATCTTGATGAATACAAGAAAATTGTTCCAAAGGCCACACGAGACTCCTGGACACTTTTCTATGAACAGGTAGGTAGCGTAAATGACGTATCGAAGATAAAAAATTCCTATCCAAAACTCATGTCCAACCGGAATCTGTGATCGATGACATGGGCAGGAGGTTGGAGGATATGGAGCCTACTAAACAATGAAGAAATAGCTATCTGAACACCTTTGGACAATTTTTGCTAAGACCAATGGGTGAAAAGTTAAACTCATTTGAATAAAACCCTGTATGACCAAAATGTCCAACTTTGATTCCCTCTAAGTCCGGTAGTTCTTGACCGATAGATTTTTTGAGTAGGGTCACTTGACACAAAATTGCCCATATGTATTTTCTAGTACTCAGTTCAAAAAATATGAATATTGTATTATGACAGTCTTGTAGTAAATGATCGATATGTACACACTACTTATATACCACCAACGTATACTAATAAATAACAGAAGCAGTTTAGTGCAAGAAAACAAACTCTGCAAATATAAAAATAGTGGAGCAAATAACAGAAAATACTGATTTAACGAAACAATTATAAACTCACGGCACAGAAGGCGAACTAAGGAAGACCAAATAAATTTTATAATTTTGATAAATTGAATTGGCCTGTGTATTCCCGTGCATGGATACATATAATCTAGTGTCTTATTTAATTAATTCTCAAATGCAATCTGTGTATGAAATCAATTATAACTAGAGTCCTCAAAAATATCCAGTTAGTTAAAAACATTTGTGTTTGGATTATAGGGCTTTGAAAATTGGCATAAAAAATTGGCAAACGGTTACAAAAGACAATAAATAAACTTAATTTAATTATGATTTTCTGCAGTAAAAATTTTAAAATTATGTTTTAAAATCTTTTGTTCACATTATTATATAGTTAGTAAGTTAGTTTGAAAGGAGGATGTATGTTTCATTAAATCCGAAGAGATTTACATAAGACCTCATCGCACCTTTTGTTTGCTCCTTTACCAGTGTCTCCGGTAGAAATTAAACAGACTTGAACACTAACTACTGACCTACCAGAGGTACACCACAGTAGTACTCACTATTTTACTGGAAAATTCCTCTTAGTTGGTCCCATTTTAAAAAATTAACCACAGAAATGGTAAAGGAAGCAGTCAATTTTCAGTAGAGTGTCGTATAGTCAAACATAAGGAGTGTGGGTTACAGTATGAGAGAATGACCATGTTAATGAATGAATACTTTGCCAATTAAAATAGATGGGTTGTAGCTGAAATATCATTTGTGAATAGAGAAGACAGTCGGTGGGTGTACCACCCACAACAATCATCTTTACATTCAACCTCTCATATTGTGCTTGCATGACTGCAGTTGTGCAACATTCAAATACTTCAAATTATTGAACAAATAAGCACTGAAGTTCAGTGTGTAGTTGTATGTCTACACGTGAGTGTGTTTGGAAGCTAAATGATAAAAAGCTAAAGACTTTTGACATGCAACACTTTGAATGTTGACGTTGTTTAGTTGATTTTCATTTCCATCTTCATGTTTTTGAACTCATGCTCTTTTATATTTTTTGTTTTGCTCGAGTATTTGCTCTTTTGCACAGTGTTGAATAAAGCTTTAAGTAAAACGATGATGAAGATGTTGATGATAATATACTAAGCTGACAAAAAATACCAGCACATTTATGTTTATGAGTCTGTTTTGTAGTTATCCTTAAACAAGTACCTACTACTTCTAAAGGTCCCTTTAACAAGCATCACCGAGTTGTTAATAATAATGTTTTTTCTCGTGTAGTTTTTTCATGCATATTATTTTTCTCTTCTATTTTGATAAAAGTACTTTAAACTTAAGACTTGGTAAGACACGTAGCCACTAAATACTTTCGTTTCCTTTCAAAGAAATATGAATGCTATATATTCCACACAAATATTAAGTGCAATCAGTATTGACTGCTGTGCAAGAGTGGTGTACTACTCGTGTACTTCGGTGTATGTGCCAGAATATATTGTGCTAATTGCTTTAAACTAAGCACATCATCTCAACCGAACAACGTCAACCAACGTCTATTGCTTTCAATATCATCCATCGTCAAGTGTCATTGAGTTTATTTATAAAAAAAAAACTTAAAAATAAAAATAAAGAAAAAGTATACGCTTTCTAAGAGCAATAATTTTGTGTAAGAGTATTTACACAAGGATAAACTCATGTGGCTGTTACAAGTCAAGTGCACTTGCTTTCTGTAGAGAAGTCATCATCTCCAGTTGCAACATGCAGGAAGGTGTGCCAATAAAATTTTATGACATTATGGCTGACAATTTCTGCTTAGTGAGGGTATAATAGAAAATATTTTTATTGCAAGTTTAATTTCGAAATGATGTCTATGGATCTTAAAAGTAACTGAGCAATAGTAGTATTTATTAGCAACTAAAAAATATATACATAATATGTTTGTAGTGTACGATAGATTTCTTAAATTTGCGAATTACTTACTTCCTGAATGTTGATTTTTTTCTAATTCCATTCATTAGAAATTTATTTAATATCTTCATTTAACTTACTTTATTTACATTCTTTCATATTCCTTATGAAAAATAAAACACATATAGTTTTTTTTGCATATTTTCAGTTTTGAAATATTTATATTTTATATTTTTACGAATATAACTTTTTACTTTATTTCTTTTTATATATAATATTTTAATAATGTACAATATATTTTATTTGTGTAATCTGAGATAAGTTTGGGTTTTATTTATAATAATCATAATCATAATTATGTTTTTATTCATAATTAAATAATACGACAGGTAAATTATTTTTGTATTAATGTTATTTACCTTCATCTGTATATTTTTCTTCTAATTGATTGATTATCTACAGGATATTTTACAAATTAATTATTTTAAAATTATAAAAGTATATTAAGCAGTTAAAGCAGTTATATAAAATTTAAATTTTATTTACAGCATCAAACGAAAGAGAAAAAACATTTACAGTTTGAGATATTTACATACTCCGTAAGAAGATTAACATTGGCAAGAGTGTTTTAGAGGGTTTATCCTTCTAATGTTAATATTGATTTATTTACATAAATTAAAAATGCTTAAATGTAAAAATTATAAAATAAATTATTGGTTTGGTCTTTATGTGAATTTTTTGTTGCTTGGTATGATACATTATGTTTACAGGGAATCTTTAGAAGATCCTTCATTCTTGGGAAATTTATTTGTTATTTATTTTATACAAAAATATATATATTTTTTTAATTTGTTTACTTTTAGGAAGTTTTTATTTTTTTTTTTAATAATTTATTAGTTTTTGTTTAAGAAATATGTTTCTATTTGGTTTCTGTTAGTCCCAATTTTGCTAAATTACCCAAAGTTGTGGCATCTCCGGGCTGCAGTCTCAGTGCTTCTTTATAACTTGCCGCCGCTTTACTTGTGTGACCCAGTAAATGTAAAATGGCGCCGAGATTAGTATGTGCGTGGGCATCACTAGGCCGTAGGTTTACAGCCTGGAAGTAGAGAAAACAAACGGAGTATTATTATTTTTTTTTATTTTTTTGCTTCTTAATGAAATTAACTTTTAGAAATTAGATGAACAAACTGATAAAAAAAACAGTTTTCCAATTCAACGAAATTCAATTGCAACTTATAAAAAAATATATGTATAATACTTTCACATACAACTTAAGTCATAATTACATAAATTTACGATATATTTGTGATATTTATTTAGATATGCAAGGATAATATTAATAATTATTTTTGTTAACACTTACCTTTCTATACCAAATTTCTGCTTCCTGTTTGCGATCCATTAGTCTTAATGCTGTTGCTGCGGCTACCACTAGAGAGTAGTCTTGAGGTGCTAGCTCAGCTGCTTTTACTCTATATGTAATAGCTTCAGCTAAGCGAGTTTGTGTTGTTAAGAATTCAGCTAAAATAACATCAATAAAGACAGAAGTGCAATCGTGTTAATATTTCATAATAGTTCCTTGTTTTAACTAAAATTTCAAAGAAAAAAATATTTCATAATAGCACTTACCGTAATGATGATAAACGCTGGCTTCTTCAGGTGCCAATTGCAAAGCGCGCTTAAACCACATTTCAGCTTCTGAGACTCTACTGCTCTGTAAAAAGCGATTTTATTTTTATCTAATCAAAAAATTTTACTCCATCAACATACATTTCTTGCCAAGGTTACGCCATAAGAGAGATGTGCGGCCACCTGATTTGGTTGCAACTCTAAAGCTGCTCTATGATGTCTTTCAGCCTCATCCCACTGTTGTAAGCGACCAAAAATATCTCCTATACGATGATAGATCACATCTCGTTTGTAGTAGTGATGTGGAAGTTCATGCAAAGCTTCACGATAAACGGCTAAAGCACGTTGTAATTTGCCCTGTTCGACATAAAGTGCTCCCAATTGCAGGTACGATGAAATTCTGGCGTTTTCATGAGCCGAACGGTCTCGCACACCAGTACCATCAACTTTGGAGCCCTCTTGTAAGATTTGAGCGGCATCCTGACATTTGCCCAAAGCTATTAGTGAAATACCCAAATTTAAGTAGGCCACTATAAAAACATTACAATATTATTCCATTAATTCCTGTGACTAGTTTGTGGAAATAGACATGAAAGTGGAGCCTTTTTTATACTATACTTTTTTATACTACTCACCCGCTAAATTAGGTCGAAAATTCAAGGCGTTCTTAAAACTTTTAACGGCATTTTTATAATTTTGTTGATTTTGATATAAAATTCCTCTGCAATAAAAAACAAATAATACATTAACACTCATCATAAACGCTGCTAGAGAAAAAAAACTTTCATTTTTTAAGCAAACAAATCGTGTTCATGTTTTTCTCTTCCTCTTTTAAACTATATTTTTGTGGTTTTTGTTCCATAATTGTTAAATCAAACAGTCCATCAACTTGTTGTAGTTTTTGTATTCAAACAATCACCAATGTAGAAAAGAGAAATACTCATTTAACAAAAATACAAATAAAAGTAAAATTCAAGGTCTTTGATTTTATACTAATTGCAATTTTTTTAGAAAAAGCTTGGAAATGAATAAGAAATGAAATACTGAGTAGGCAAATAAATTTTTTGAATAAATAGAGAAGAAAGTTAATAAAAAAAGAAATTGTAGTTGTGAGAAAAATATGAGAGTTTTATGTCAATTTTGTTTTTTTCATTCTAATTTTTTTCGTTAATCGAAAAAAATCTACTTTGTTGGCATTTTCTGTTTGCCTTTGTTGAGTAGTAGACAGAAAATTTTAATAAATTTGAAACTTCAAGTTGTCTGTTTGAAGTTTTTAAACTTCTTCGTTTACATTTTAAACTTACGTGGATGTTGTAGTTTTGCATAAATCACGACATTTTGTTTAGATTTTTTTTAGATTTGATAAAATTTTTGTAGGAAATATTTTGCTTAAACACATGCAGTGAAAATCCGAGAAATGAAGTTCAAGTACATGAAGTAATGAATATTTATACCCTACATCACTTAGTGGGGAGGTATATTAGATTTGTGCTGATGTTTGTAACGCACAAAAATATTGAACCTATACCCACCTTAAAGCATACCAATCAGCTTAGAATCGTTTTCTGAGTCGATTTCAAGATAATTGGATGAACAGAACCCCTGAAAAGTGATTCTGAGCTGATTATTTTAAGTAAATTTTTTTTCTCGATAAGTTTTATATAAGTCTTGATGACTTGGCCAAATTTCGTACAGATCGGGCTTCATTTGACCCTAGCTCCCATAAAAAGTCCCCTTCAGAAAATGACTTCAAAATTCACTTATAAACACTAATATCGAAGTGATGAAATTCTGCATAAATAAATATTATAAATATTTAAATCTATACACGAAATTTTATCGGGATCGGTCCATATTTGCCTCTAGCCTCCATATAAAGTCTTTTTCAGAAATTTTGTTTTTCGTTTATAAATTGCTTAAATACTTATATTGGAAACAAAGTACTATTCAAGATAAATGCAATTAATGATAAATAATATTATAAAAAATAAATCACATTTAATATTCATAACTGTGTAGGGTATCATATGGTCGGTCACGACCGACTATACTTTCTTATTAGTTTTGTTTCCTTTATATTTATTCTCCTATAGAAATACCTTTTCAGAAAATTACTCTGGTGGTCATAAATCTCGTATTAGTATCGATATTGTGTTGAATTTTGAACTAAATAAGTTTCATAAGAACATTAACCGATTAAATTATGTGCGGATAAAATAATTTGGGACTTATTTCGAATTTCAGTACGAAACATATTAATACATACAAATGAATGTTTACATTCAAATACAATTCGGTATAAATCCAGTATGTACATATATTCAGAATTCTGAAAGGAAAGCAAATCCCAATATATTTAACATGTGTATTTTAAAGCCGATTATTTTATTTTCAAAGTTAAGTTCATTTATCTTTCGCCTTAGTTTTTGAATGTTAAGAATGGTTATTAGTTGCAGAAAATCATTTGTATCAGTGCAATATTGCAGCTAGAATCGCTGCCCATTTTAAACCATTAAATCCGATTTAAAAAGATTCCATTCCCCATTGTCTTGTTAACAGTTTTTGTTAATTTCTACTATAGTATTTTACCAGTTCTTTGGTGTATTTTGTGTATTCAACCAATTTTGCATTGTTGCTTTTGTTGTGTGTGTAAAAGTGAACTCATTCATTTTTGTATTGTATTTTGACATAAATGGGCTTTTAGTCCATTTTCATGGAAATCATTTTGGTGCTGCAGTCGTTTTCTTTTGTATGTTTGTTTGCGAGAGTTTTATTTTATATTTTTTGTCGTTTTTGTTCTTTTTGACAAATTTGTAGGAAAATCCGTTCATTCATTCACTCACTTTTATACGTTTTAGTATTTTATGTTTTCGTTGGTGTTGTTGCTTTTCTATATACATATGTATTTATGTACATATATACATATGTACATATATATGTATTTAGATGTAGTAGTTTTTGTTGTTCTTATTTCTTTTTAAAATTTCATTCAATTGACGGAAATGCTTATGTGAGCAACAAAACAAGTAAAACTTCTCACAAAGTACACAATCTAAACGAACATGCACCACACATTCTCTCACACATTGACTCACAAACAAACACATTCAGCTTTAAATGCACATAATAGTCTGGTTACGTTTACGTACGAGTATTTCGTATGATATTGTATTAGTAATAAAAAACAAAAGGCCTTCAGTATATAGGCCTTTCTGACAACCTTCTAAAATCTTGCTATAGAGTTTAATTTTTATTCTAACCAAAATACCTTCTGAAATGAATCCGCTCTACTTTCAAAAGGATCCTCAAATTTCCCATTTATTTTGATATAAATAGTTAGGTTTTCTAAAATAAAATTTAGTTTCATACTATAATTTCGGAGTCGTAGTCTTACTGAAAAGGCCTTGTAGAAAGTTACTTTGCTCCTTATTTTTACCATTGGGAATAAAGGAGAATAAACATACATACATAGATATAAAATTGTGTAAGTGTGCGTGTGTTGGAAAATTGTGTGCTATGTGTGAGTATTTGTTTGAGTGTGTATGTATTTATGTGCATTTTATCTTGAAAATGACATTAAGTCTTTTACTTTTCTCGAATTTTCCATGTTTTGCATTTGTTTGCCATTTCATTCATTTAATCTTTTCAACTAACACATGAAAGCAATCCAAAAAGTATAGTTTTTAATGAAATCTAATAAGTTTTTAACAAAAAAATGCCTGTAAGTAAATTATCAAATGGAAAATTTCTATACTCACCACCAAAGAAACGATTTTTAAATACATATATTCTAATCAATTATAAAATTTTACGACGATCTAGCCATATCCGGCAGTATTTCTGTTTTAAACTTTATCGAACCTATTTTAACCAGGGACCGAAAATAATTGTTACTTTTTTCTTTCGAAAGAAAAGGTTACGCAAAAAATCCCTTTATTTTATTTAGGGACTTTTTAACCATTATTATAAGATTTATATTATTTAGGTCTCCGTAACCAATTAACATGAGAAATATATTTTTTGGTTTTGAAGAACCGTTATTTAGCAACCAATATTTTTTTGGTAATCGATAACCAAAATTTATTTAATTTATTTTTGGTCCATATAAATATTAACGAAATTAAAAGGCAAATTAATTTAAATTATATTTTATTTATAAAATGAATAGACATTTGTTGCAAAACTGGCCGGTTCATTTACTTTGCCAAAGATATTTGAAAAAAATATAACCAATAAAATTTTTTTGGTTACGATATATATTTTTCTCTGGTATTGGTTACGACGACCAAAATCAAATATATCTTATAATAATGGTTAATTATAACACTTATTTTAAATCCGTTACTATTATTTGTTAAGTGAGACCTTTTCGTCATATTTCTTATAAACGTTACGTCCCTGATTTTAACAGTATGTATTAAAAACATATGCTTGTATTTTTAACAGTAGGTATTGATAAAGCTTGAAAATCTGCATGCTTCAATTATGTACTTACATATGTATATTGAAAGTTCTTTTAAAACTATTGTCGTATGTATTTAGTTTTTGTGGATTTGAAATTCTCCTACATTTGTTGATTTCGATGGCTTTTTATTGCTGCATCGTGTGCTGGCTGGATGGTTTGTCGGTTAAAAAAGTTAAAAAGAAACTCTGAAAAACTCAAAGTCAATGAAAATGACAATCAGGTCTGTTAAATTCAAAAAAAAAAAAAAAAAAAAAAAAACATCTAAAAATTTGTACAATTCATTTCTGATATGAATGATGTCTTTCGGCATGTCAAAGGATTCTATAAGTTATTTCTCTGAAATTTATTTTGTTTTTCTTTTGCATGTCGACTATTTTTTGGAAATCATTTCTATGGATTATGCTTTGGTAAATGTGTTTGCAAATATTTTATTATTGTTTTTGTATTGTTTGAACAACAGGTTTAAAATTAAAACAAGTAAGAATGTACAGTCGGGCATGACCGACTGTATGATAATCTATACCAGTGCGTAAGTTAAAAATGTGGATTATTTTTTAATAATAAAGCATTTAGATTTTTTGCCTTAACTCCGAAATATTTAACAACTTATTGACAAAAAAGAGATTTTCCAAAAGAGGAGTTATGTGAGGTCAAGGGTAAATGGCCCCATCCTTATATATTTTGGTGGAGGGATTTACGTTTACATTAACGTTATTTATGCAGAATTTCATCGTGATACTAGTGTTTATACGTGAATTTTGACCATCATGTGATTTTCCGAAGGGGACTTTGTATGGGGTCTAGGGTCAAATATTGACTGATCATTATGAAAATCGGTAGTATAATTTAGTGGTATGTATATAAAATCACGTTACGCCGACTTTTGTAGAGATACCAGAACATTTAACATAATTATGAGCTCAAAATAGGTGCTCGGCTATATAATGGACCGATTTTAACCATTTGCAATGGGCTTCGATCCTGGTATAATGTTTATACCAATTATAATGTTTATACCAAGACTTCAGAAACAATTTAATTTTTTCTAGAACGGTTTCATACATAAAAACTTCAGGTTCTTGAATGCCAATTTTGGAAATAATAATATCGCATTTACTTCTACAAACTGTTTTGTGGAATATTAGAATTTTTAGAATTGAACTGAATCCAACTATAATTTTTTTGTTATAAGAAGAAAAATATAGAAATAAAGCAATAAAATTAATATTTACAAGGTGTAATGAAATTTTTAAAATATCTTTATATTTGCGTAAATATTTACAATGGCAAATACTTTTCAAAAAATAGATTTACACACACCAATCAATTTAAAATACAAAAACAAATTTAAACACTAACACCTCACACTGTTGGAAGGTGCGGAAACATTTCTTCCTCTTCTAAATAATCACAGCAATAGAAACGTGTGTATAAATATCAGCATATGATATTTGGAATTGTAAAATGAGTTTTATGCCACTGACTGTTGCGTGTTAACTTTGTGGCAAAAGGTATAAACGAAAGGTTTCGAAATGGGGAAAAAGTATTTTTATATTGTAAATAATTTATAAGCCCACAACACCATCCCTATTCAACTTAGTGTTCAAACCATTTGAACTTGAGTAAAAAAAAAAACATACAACATGAATGACATATTACTACTACAGCATTACACTGAGATTTTTATACCCTTAGTTAAGGAAAACATACATAATACCTCTGAGTATGAAGGGGAAATAAATGCAAAAAAAGGGAAAATAACAGCAAAATTTATTCAATTCAACCTGTTTAAATCAGTAAATCCTGACCTGTGTATATATATTATTGATAACTAAGTATTTGTAAATGTAACAATTCAAATACCATCATCATCATGAGCAGCAGCATAAGCCGAAACACAAGCAACAGCCAAAGCATTATTATCTACATTTCCATTTTTTACCATCTCTAATGGTGTTGATAATAATGATGAGGAGCTAAGGATGAGAGGAGAAAAATGATGTTGTTCTTGTTGCAAGCAGAACTCTCCGACCAAACCAAACAACAAAACCGATAATCATTGAACTGAATAATTTGATTTCTTTTCAATGAGTTTGTAACATAACGATTCATTCTACATTTTCATTCCCCTTTCATGTTACTCCTCTACTTAGATTCGTACTTCAACTTGTCTGTACTCGAGTGTGTACAATGTACATTTTGATTCAATGAAGTCTGTTTCTTGTCGTATTGAAGAAATTGCAAGAAGTGGAAAAAATACAAAAAACACTTAACATAGGAATTCAACTTGAAATAAACATTATATTTTTTATACATTTTTTCTTAAAGAATTGTAGAGTAAGAAGTAATCGAAGCTCAATATGAAATTTTACAAAGATGCTGCTTTTTCTTGTCTCACTACTTCCTTTACCGCATACACCCTGAGGATGATTTACAATTGTTGTATATTTTGCTACAACTACAAATATTTCTCTATTTTCAGTTATCACAACAAGCTGCAACAACATATGTTCAGCAAACAAAATCTAAAGTTCAGTTGTCTGTTGTAGGAAGTTGTGTAATATAAAGTATTGGCACTTGTTTCCACACAATATACATATACTAAATTAAAACAAAAAACATCAGCTAAACTAACTTCCTTTGCACACTGTGACTGTGAAATGAAAATATTAATATCTATAAAGGTATCAAAACAATCGAATATTGTATGCCAAAATATTATCATGTTTACACATCCTCTGTACTAGACTTCTTTATCTCTCTATGATGGTCTCCTCTGTCTCTTTTACTAACAGTGTGACAAAAAACTTTTACGCACAATAAAACATAATATTTTGTTAATTTTGTTTGTGTTTTCTCTAAGGTACCCTACAAATTACAAAGAATGATGAATATTTATTTACGGATTGAAAGCCTAAATTTGCACTTAGAATTACAACTAGTGAATTTGTCATAATATGTTGCCAATAAATTCACTAGTTCAAATACTCAACCAAAAAGGAAAAATGAATTCTGAAATTGGGTTTGAATTAGTTTTGTAGTAGTCAGACTGAACTACTGATCTATGGTTTATACAAATGATATTTAATTGTTGTTATGAATCACATGTTAATTTTTGTCACAATTTTTAATGCAAACAGAGATTGACTAAATTACTTACTTAAAGTGGCTGCTTGAAGCTCTACATGTGATTATCAAAGTTACGTTTTCTAAATATTTAATTATTCCTGAATTTATTTTCATAAACATCATGAGAAAATTTATCAAATGTATACTATTGATTGCAATAGCGAAATGTAGTTTCCTAGAGGTAATCAGTTAGTTGGATATGCAGTTATATAACCAGTGAAAGGTGCCGATTGCCACTTCCATAATGTAGGGCTGTTAAGCATTCGTTGTGTACACAGAAAAAAGTTTGAGCATAAATATTATGAACAGCTTTCATTGACTAAAGTTAATAGTATTTAAGAATAAGTTCCTAAATTATATGAATTTTTTCATTTTTATTTTTTTAAAAATAATCTAGAAGCCTTGACTTAAAAAATTAAAAATTTTCTTTCTATTTTTCTATTTGTTAAAAAATGTTTGAAATTTTCTTTGGAAAATTTTTTATTTCTTTATGATTTTTAGATTGAAAACAATGAAAATGCGCGTAACTTGCAGGATTGTCTGAAGAATGGATGTTTTGCTATATTGCTGATGTTTTTTTATTTCATATTTTGTTTTCCAATATTTTTATTTATTTTTCATAAAAATTCGCTAATTATTATTATTTTATTTTCTAAAAAAATGGAACATTTATATATTTATTGCAATTTTTTATGAAAATCAAAGAAAATAAGTAAAAAAAAACCAAAAAGTTCATTCATGTACAAATTCATACATTTTATGAACTTTTAATATTCCGAATGAAAATGGTTTGGGAAAAAAAAGTCATGTTCGATTCATACAATTTATTACAAAATTCATTCTAGTTATGTATTATTTTTTTCTGTGTATAATTGTTAAAATACTTATCTTCTATAACAACATTAATTTTTTTCGATTTGATGTGATATAAAATATGATGCTTTCTGGTAAAGTAGGTGTTTAGTTGTTTCCTTTTTTTCAAAGAAAATTGGTTTTGGCATTCAACATATTGTTTCATTTTTATTTACTTTACTACATGTTTACTTATGGTTTAGACTTTGTTTTCTATAATATTTCATTCTTCAGTTGTCTTCTTCACTTACATAGGCGAATGTAACTTGTAATGTTGTTTTAAATGTTTAGTTAGAGGGAGAAAATCAAATACATTCCACCTATTCTGATTCTCCTTCTTTTTATTTGACTTTTCTTTAACTCGTCATTTTTGAGTTGTGTATTTTTTTTGTTGAAAACAATTTCTTCTTTTCTGTTTAGTTTTTTATGATATTCTGCAATTTTTGTTCTACTATATTGCTTCTTCTATTATTTTTATTTATTTTTTGCAAGTTATTTGTTGTTTACTTTTTCCTATTTTTTTTTCTTCCTTTACTCCTGTTCGATATTCTTGTGATGTGTTGTTTAAATTTCCGTTATTTATTTGAAATAGTAAAACGCATTGTGTGGTTTTTATCCCACATACTTGGTATTTTTCCTCATGTTTTCTTTTCTACTTTTGTTTAGTTGTTGGTTTGTAAGCTGTAGTTTTTTTATTTTATTTCAATATTCTTTTTGATTTGTTGTGTCTTTTTCTGATTATTTTTTGCTATAACAAAACAACAAATCTCGGAAATACCTTAAGCTGCATTGATTATATGCGGTGATTTGTTAAAAGTAAAATAAACAAAATGTGAATAAATGTGTGTTCTATGTACGTGCAAATATTAGATGAAAGATAAAATATTTCGTTTTTTTAAGTCTTGATGTACATATATTCATTCTTTGTCTTCTAACATCAGGAATACATTTTTAATCCACACCAATATTTTATGAAAGATTTAAAATTTTGTGATACAACAACATTACGATAAATTTGTATGCTAAGAGTATTGTATTTAAACATATTTCCTATTAAAGAATTTGCATACGATTTAGGCAAAATTTAATAAATAAAAAGGCCTAAGGAAGTAGAATATATCATTAAGTTGTAATTTGTATTTTCTGTAATGGCAAAATTTAAGATAGATATCTAGTGGCCGAAACTAAGGCAACTGATGTTGTATTGTATTGTATATTATTAACTAAAAATAATAAGAAAAGTTTCGTTTTTTCGTTAAATATGGTTTAAATATGAAAAGAAAGAAATTCATATTTGAATTGGCAAAAAACGAAAACAACTTCTTCATAAACGCTTTTTAAATAATTTTTAACATAATAATTAATATCACATCTATTTTAATAGTAGGAGTACATCATCAGTTGATTTAGTTTCGAAAACTATTGTAAACGTAACATACGTATGTATGAAGGCGTATGAGTATTTAAAATACCCATATTAATTGCTATTAAATATAAATGATACGCCTCAACGAGTGATGGAAGCATGTATGTATTTTTTTAGTTTAATATTATAGTTCTAATTTAGTTATTAGTTAACACAAATAATAATTAAGTATTTAAATTTTAAATATTACTATTTTTGATGTTTGCTGGACTACTTTTTTATATTAAATACTTTTCCTCTTCAAATAGTGCCCTACATTTTAAAAATAATCGATTTTTTGCTAGATTTTACATTTATCATTATATTTTAAGTTCATTTTTATAAAAAAAAAGATTGATGTAAAAGCATACATTCTCAATGAAAACATATTGCAAAAAAGTCTTGTACATATGTGTATAATGTTGTTGTGTTGCTGTGGTGTTATTTGTATTATTGTTTTTTGGTGCTTTACAACTACGCACTTATCACACCCTTAGCATATATTTTTTCAGCACAACATTTTTATTGCTTTTTGTTGTTGTTTTAGTTGCCGTTGCTGTGCTTGTTCTCATTTTGACGTTGTTTGTTTTTTGTCCTTTGCAGGAAATTATAAAAAAAGAAGACTATAGTAATATGAACAACAACGTGAATGGCACAGCACAATATCATTCATCATTTGTGCCATTTTACGAGCATTTATATTGCTTACAAATCTCAGAAACATTCAAAGGCATAACAGTGGCAGCAAACAACAAATATGTGGATGAATACTAGCACAAGTACACAATTGTAAAAAGTGTCAGCTAAAGCTGCATTAAAAAAAGGTAAAAAACAGCACTAAAAAAGAAATCCATAAACAGTACATACATAAGTGACAAAAAGGCCTGTTTTTTACTCTCTACGTTTAGGGAGGGGAGTAAAACCATTATACAGTTAACTGTTGAAAAAATTTTGAAAAACAACCAAAAACAAAATGAACATGTATGCAAGCTCACGTAACGAACTTTGAAATTCTCACACATACTTACTGCATTTATAGTCAAATGTAGTAGGCATTGGCTTAATGTGTTTGTCAGTATTTACATTTATTTATAAGTGAATTAGTGTATGATGCACATTTCCTACATGTAGATACATATTTTGATGTGGCATCGCCTATATCTCATGTTGAACATGATTTCTAAATATTATAGCAATCACGAATATTTGTAGTCGTGTGTATGCCAGAGAATTTTGTTTATTTAGGGGGTTTTCGTTTTAAATAAATATACTTAGATTAAGTGCTACAGGCTGCCGAAAAATACCTCTATTCAAGGGTAAAACGCAGCTTTGTTTATAAAAATCTGTTAACAATTGACTAATTTATTGATCTTTTTCTATTTACAGAATTGTTCAATAAATATTTTTAGAAAAATAGATTATATGTGGGATAAGTTCAAGTAAAATTTTCCCGCTTAGAAAAGTTCTTAATTTCTGGGGAGTCCGAATTTTTTTATTTTCAATTTTCTTACACTAAATTTTAAACACTAACCCCCGATAACACCAACTCCGGTATTAATATCTTTGATTATAATATTTTATTAAAAACCTGGTTAGTTTTAAATCTAATTTTAGATATTTAATTAATTGAAAATTGGGAAGTTATACATATCATTGTGAATAAACTCCCCAAACTTTAGAATGAAATAAAGGTCCGAAAAATAATCTAAGTCCCTTAAGATTGCATATGTTTTACTAAATATATATAAAAATTTGGGGATGGGGTCACAATGAAATTTGGAGATAGGGTTCTATAAATGTAGAAAAACTTTAAGGTCTTGATATTTTATAAATGAGTTATTAGTTTTTAAACATATATTTTAGTAATACGTAAGTATGTATAAGTACATATTTGCATATATTTACTTTTTAAACAATAAGTAATCTGTCGAACGAAAATTTGTTCGTCACTCAAAAAGTTGATTTTGGTTTTGATTTTTTTTTGATTTGGTATTTCTAAATTAGTTTGATATATATTTTTTTCACTTACAGATTAAAATGTACATCTGCCATATTTGGCCTATATTTGATGGCTTCTAACAAAACTTCCTCAGCTTCCTTGTAACGAGCCTGAGAACTAAGGACACTTCCTAAATTGCCAAGAGCTATAAAGATAAAATAATTAAATGTTTTGATATTAAAATTTAATCAAATAATAAATCATTTTACATAATTAATTTTTTTATAAAAAACAACTGATTTTTCATCCAAAATCTTAAAAAAATTGTCGCTAAAATTCTTTTATTTCAATTTATTACTATATTAAATTTGTTAAAAAAATATTTTTGTTTAAAAAAAAATGTGTTTTCTTCAAAACAAATAATTAAATAAAATTCACTTACCTTTAGGTGGATTTATTTGCACAGCACTACGATATAAACTCTCCTCTTCTCGCCAATCCAAGTTGCGTTTTATCGTCCTCGCACTCAGAGCGCTCAACACCAGACACAAACTCAGTATCAGCATTTGTTGATGTCGGGGATTTTTACTCGTTCGCACATGATCTATTAATTTGCCGAAGCCAAAGCCCACTAATAGACAAAAACCAATACTGGGCAAATATAACAGGCGTTCTGCCACTACAAACCCTACATAGAAGACAAGATTTGTGGCGGGAAGAAAGGGTAGCGTTAAAAAAGCCAGTGCCATCAACAAGACACTGGCATTTGCACATTTGTGTGGTATATCACTCAACATGAAATCCTCTTGCTGTATCGATGACCACGTTGCCAAGCAAAGATTTCTATGTGACGCTGATGACTTCGAGGATAGTGAATGATCCTGAACTGCATGTAGATGAAGCACTACTATCGGAGCTTTTGTTACTGGCTGTTGTTGAATTGCTGCAACTACTACTGCTGCGGGAACTACGTGCCGTAACCACTGAGGCTATAGCCTTGTGCAGAGCAAAGGTAAAGAGTTGTGGTGGCGGACCGTTGGACGACGCGACACTGGAAGACATTAGCTGATGGCAACAGCAGCCTGTGTGATAAACATTTGAGTGGCTCAGTGTTAAAACATTATTGTTGTTGTTCAACACCCGACATGAATTTGTATGATGACCGGAACTCAATTCCTGTTTGCAATCACCACAGATGTGGCGATTATTTATGCCCAATAGTTTGTGCTTGAGATATGCTGTGGTGCTGTGAAGCGAAGAACAATTTGTTGTTAGTATTGGCGTGCTAGTTGAATAGTGTTGTGTGGGGGGTGATGGTGGTGGAGTCATCATGTAGTAGGCTTGTGTTTGGTTGTCACTTGTTACTGTTGTTCCATTTGAGGTTTGACACTGTACCTGTTTGCAATATTTTCGTTTAGTGCGTGACTTACGCTGCAATTGTGGTTGTAAATGGTATTGTGCCCCCGATGCACCATATGAAGAGCACCCCTGCTGTCTGGTTTTATAGTGTGCGGAGTAATGCAGACGCATATGCCGTTGCAGCAGTAGACGGACAACATTGCCAGGCCGTGTAGGTTAATGCACCATAGAAGCCCATACTCAACATGTTGCGTCCATCCCATATGGAGTTTATTCGTGGTATGGCATTCATACCCCAATCAAAACTAAGCACTTGTGGATTCAGCAATAGTTTGAAATTGAATACCGGAAGATAAAGAAATGTCAAGAAACGTGTCCACACGGAGTTGGTTTTTGCTATGGGATTGTCTGCAGCTGAGAATAATGTTTGGGGTCGAGGTATCACTGCCAGACGACAATACACAGTGCCAAGCAGAACTGAAGTTAATACACATACCGACCGTACGCGGTGCTTGTCTTTTAGGCCGCTTAAGCCACGTATCACATCAAACATTCCGCATATTATTAAAGCGGTGATGGCTGTTTCTTTGAACAGCAATGCAGCTATAGAGGAAACTAAAGTTAAACTTAAAGCCAGCCACTGCAGTGGATCGCCTCTCTCTCGCCACGCAATGTGACGCATATAAGTGAGAAAGGTTAGTAGATAACAGACACAGGCGGCCAAATCAGCTCTGCCTACAATTCCTGCCACAGCTTCTGTATGAATGGGGTGTGCAGCGAAGAGTGCTCCCGTCGCTACAACACCCCACACTGAGGAGAGAAAGTGTCGAGCCACCTTCACTACCAAGCCCGTGGCTAAACAGTGGAGTAAATTGTTGACCAGATGGAAGCCCCAAGGATTATAACCACTGAGTATAAAATTTAATCTGAAGGTGAGAACTGTCAGCGGTCGATAAGAACCGTGAGAGCCACTGTCAGTTAGCGGTGTGCCCCAGTAGTCGTGTAGAAAGGCACTCTGCCAGGACGCAGTTCCTGAGACATCTGTGTTGGCTAAAATAGCACGTCTGAAAAATGCGAAAAGAAAATATGTTATAAGTATGTTTACAGAATACAGATTGATTTTAAAAATTTATGTTATGGAACTTAACTTTAAAGACATTTTAGAGCAATAAAATTTTGTCAACTTTTAAGTTAATTAAAACATATGCTGTAAATCCAGTTGTTTAATCTTAATACAATTTTTTATTTAATTTTGTTTGATATTAAAAATTCAAGTTCAATGGAAATATTTCCCATCCGTTAAACTAAATCAATAACCTTTGTGTAGCTTTGTACATTTATCCCCATCTCTCTACGCATATTTCAATATTTATGTCCCTTTTGCTATTTTTTTGTTTTGTTGGTTTTTTATTATTAAACTTAATACGTATTGCCATAAATTATAATTATGACATACACTTCCATTCAATATTTCAAAATTAATAAGGCATAAAGTTACCAATTTAAAGAAAAAATAAAATAAAATGTAACGTACCAACTACAAGAAAAGAATTTCCGGTTTCAATAAACTGCACAATACCGACTTATTGAAAATAATTTTGATAGGGTATACTGTTTGGAGGTGTTTGTCAAGAGAAAAGATTATTCCATGTGAAATTTGGTTAATATTTACTTTTTGTAAAATCACTCTTTAATGAGAGAACCACATAACGAACTACTTAATATACATACATATGTATGTATATATGTATATTATATACATATATAAACATACATACATAACTGTAAAAATTTTAAAAGTTTCTAACAGTGTTTTCAATAGAGCGGCAATATAACGGAACGTACATCGATTCTAACGGAACTGAAAAGCATTTAATTAGTAACATGAGCTTTAAGGTAAACGACTCAACAGCTTTTCCTATTCCTTTTCGAGTACAAGAATATTGTACACAGATTTTGTATTTGTGAGTACAACTAGCGCCAGGTGGTAGTGGTGGTGGACATGAGTGCAATAGTAACAAAAGTCCTAAATTTGTTACGCAATAAGGAATAAATGTTCTTAAACGGATGCCCTTTCTGCTCTATATATACACTCACTATACAACAGAAAACATAAATTCGAAACATTCAAATTGTTATTGCTTGACGGAGCTTCCCTTGAAATTCTATAGATACAAAGTGCTGCTGTTAGTGATATAGATGTAGTATTTGTGTTCTGTAATACAAGTGGAAGTTCTAGACACGCAAAATGTATGAAACTTTATAACAAATCGACAATTAATCAACTAAAGTAAACTGTTGCAATACAAGAGATACAAACAAGTATCATGGGGAGAAAGATACTTGTGTCTGTTTTAGGAAATAAAACAAAAGACATGAACAGAGGAGAAGGGCAGTGTAAAGCTACCTTATTAAACTTGTTACAAGACGATGTTATTTGGCCAAGTTTTCAAAATGACTTTCTTAACTAATTTGATACAGGTTAATGCTACACATACCTATGTATATACATACCTATAATGTGTATGTGTATACATATACGAAATACGCATTCACTACTAAATACAATCCAATACATTTACAAATTTCTCTATATACATAGACAATTTTATTGTCTAGGTATCCCATAAGAATAGAGAAATTTATGGCTTTTATGTCTGTGCAATGTATTTGTATGTCTTTTTGTGGGTATAGTATTTCACACTGTTAGTAATTGTACATTAGAGTATGTATATATGTATATTTATTTATAACTGTCAGGTGCCACGGAAGTTTAGAGTTTCGTTTGGCAATTAATGTGCTTATTTCTGTCGCTTCTAGTTAACAAACGTCATCAAAAGGAAATTAAATTGGTCTCTAGACACCATCATCCTTAGCTGGCGTAAATTTTATATAAAACTCAGACAAACACAGACACTTTAATATATATATGTAACAAGCCAAACTGGCGTCTAAACATTTTAATTAATCTTAAATGTTGTCATTTGTTTGAGTCATAATTTTGTTTGCCCGGTTAGGAAAAAAATAATAGAAACTATAAATGTACTAGCTGGCATTCGCTGTTCTGTGAAGAGCTATTTAAGGTCATCAACAGGTTTTAGGGCGGCATTTTGAAGGAATTATTTTTCTTAAAGTCATTTTAAGCGTATTCAGCATATAAGTGAATCAGGCTTATTTGTAAAATGGTTATAAATTTAACAATAATGTTGTATTAACAATAGGAGTATAACCAAAAGTAGGAGTGCCTATCAGAGTAGTATTTTAATACCAAAATCATTTCACTGGTGTCAGTTTGGAACAATACAAAACAGGCTAATTTTTATGAAAAATTATATACTTTTTGTAAATACATACGTTTTATCCCCTAATTCATAAACAAAATATTATTTTATGAAAGATCTAAAAAAGAAATGTCCATACAAAATTTGATTTATAAACCGTTTATAAAATAAAAAATTGTTTATGAATAAGGCCTTTAGGCTCTTAGTCGAATGGATATGACCGATATTGCAAATATAAGAAACAAAGAAAACGGCCTTAAATTGTTTATAAGCTAACCTAATTATGATCTGTCAATATTTACTAAATGCTTGTAATTACTGGTAATATTAAATTTTAAATTTTCTTTCTGTACTACATATATATGTACATTAATATTAAAAAATGGGAGAAGCTATTCAGTCATTACATTAAAAATTCTATACGAAAATATTTCTCTACTTCTGCCAAATTCATATTTCCTCAAACTGGCATAAGACGTAAATTATTTCTCTTCAATTTCCACTAGTATTGTTTTTGTTGCTGTCACCGGTATTGCTCATTTTGCTTTTTCTGGTTACTGGCTAAAAATATGTAATCTACTTATTTAACTTTTTAAGGTAAAAGTATTTCATGTAAAAGCTTTAGCTCATTATATGGCATTAATAATGATTATAATAAACATTTTGCAATGATAATTAATACTGTAATAATCATCCTCATAATAATGCTACTTGGCTTGTTATAGTTTATGCTGATATATGTACATATATTAAGGTGTCCCGTGGACTATTTTTTTCTTTTGTAGGAATACTTCTCAAACGTATTAATGTACTAAATACGAGAAAAATTGAAAATCTTATCGCTGGAAAATAAATTTAACTTTTTAATTATTTTTATTAGAGTATATCTGGTACGACATTTAGTGCATTGTAAAGGGAATATAAATTCCTAAATAATAACAAGTAAGAAGGTATAGTCGGGCGTGACCGACCATATGATACCCTACACCAGTTATGAATATTAAATGTGATTTATTTTTCATAATAAAGCATTTATCTTCAATATTCCCTTGTTCCGATACATTTAAGCAATTTATGGAGGCTAGGGGCAAATATGAACCAAGCCCTATAAAATTTTGTGAATATATTTATATTTACATAATATTTTTTTGTGCTGAATTTCATCGCGATATTTTTGTTTATAAGTTAATTTGGGATATTCAAGTAATTTTCTGAAGGGACTTTGTATGGGAGCTAGGGTCAAATGGGGCCCTCACAAAGTTTACATGGACAGCCAGACGGACGGAAAATTCTAAGCCGATTGGTATACTTTAAGGTGGGTCTACGACGAAATATTTGTATGTTACAAACATCAGCACAAATCCAATATACCCTCCCCACTAAAGTGGTGTAGGGTAAAAAAAATACGAAATGGACCAAACTTTAAAAATTCTGAAGTGGACCAAATCAATTTCTGGACCGAAAATACTCTAAAAAATATTTTTTCTTGTAATCAACTCAAAGTACATAGGTATATTTGGGGCCCATTTTAAAAAGTTGAAGATGTTTTTTATCACTTATTATACTTAGGATTTTCAATCGCTGTTAGGAAACTGATGACCGTTCCAAAAAAAAAAAATTATGTGTTCAGTACAATAATATGCATCGATTGAGAGATATTCATTAGATTCATAAAAAGGCGTTCGTCTGGACATTCTAAAATATGTATACATATCGCACACCCAGTACAAAAGTGTTCAACTCAAAATTTAATATTATGGTCTGTGTATTGAAGATGCGTTATCATTATTAACATTGCCAACTATAATAGAAAGTTTAAGGTGTATCCACTAAAGCGTAAGAGCAACACCATTTACCATTAAAATGTTCTTTCTTTGTGAAACCATGCGAATATTAAAACGAAATAAAATAACATTATTTAGAATCTATGAATTTGTCGCCTATACAACAAAAAATGCTATTTAATAAAATGTTGCAAAACCGGCATTCAAATGCTTTTCATTCTTATAGTTATACAATAATATAAGGACGAAATCATATACAAGTGCATATGTACATACTATACGTATAATCACAAATACCAATACAAACACTTAATATTAAATAAACCTGCAAAATATTGCCTGATAGAGGGGTACTTATCAATATACATACCTATACATACATATGTAAGTGTATACATAAGTAAATGTTTTCTTCATATGTGTGTGTTTATTTGAGAGAATATGCGTGCGTGATATTACATTAGAAAGAGTGACAAATTTAGCTTTTTACTTCACTACTTTTGCCACCTTAAAAGCCTTTCTCTCATTCAAACACATGTATACATACATACTCCTTAGTGTATGATGATTTCCATTTACTTAGAGATAGGTGGGGGATATAGAGGCTAGATTTTATATTGAATAAGTATCACATATTTACAGTGGCTTTAACAAATAACACCAATATGATGTTAATAATGTTGTCTATGATAATCACAGTGTTGGTGATGATGATGATGACGTTTACGATGAAGATGAGGATTAAGGCAACCTCATAACCATTACTTCCGCCATCACTTGAAGCTCTAGGGAATATTCGATTTTGGTTGAATATTTGTTTATTTTCTCACACATACAGTCTGTCATTCCGTGTATTTCGCTGATACTCTCTCTCTCTCTCTTTCTGTTATGAAATCAATACACGTACAAATATCATGCATACATTTACACAAAACGTAGTCTGAATATACATTCCCATGGAGTGTCCCGGAGGCCATGTGAAAATACAAAAAAATACCAAGAAAGAATGTAGTTGAATTTACTCTAAGTACAATGAATGTAAATATTCCTAGAGTAACAATAATAATGATGATGGCAACGCTGGCAACATCAGCGGCGGCGGTAACAGCAATAAAAACAACAACTGTTTCGTTTGTTTGTATATAAAATAAAATTGTATAAATTTGTTTGCGATTTAAACGTGAGTGTTGGCAAATTTGTGTATCTGTGAGTATTTGTGCGGCAGTTGGTGTATTTACACAAACACGAGGAAGACGGAAAAGGGCCTTAAATAATTATTATTATTTAAAATTTAATCGCTGCAGAAGGAGCGTAAACATTGGGTCCAGATTGATAAACAACATTACATTTTATAAAAGGTTTATAAAAATATCGATAATTGGATGAATTTAATGATTGTAAATTATTTTAGTAATTTAAGTTAAATATTTCAATTAGTTTTTTAAAAGAAAAACATTTTTGGGGAGATAGAAAAACACTCTGAAAAGGCAAATTTACTCACGAGTATCTATATTTTCAAGTTTCAGCTTTATCAATTTTGGGATTTTTTTTAAACTTTAATCATTACTTTTGCTTATAATAAATTGTATGCACGTTTTCGAACTGGTTTACTTTAATCGATTTTCAAAGTACTTTTTTGATTACTGTCGTAAATACACTCATACAATCATAAAATTAAATGAAGTGTAGTATAGTTTGTTTCGCTGATTTCAATTTTCTGCGTTTGAAGGCACAAATTCCGAAACGTTCACTAACTGTAGTTGGTGAATAATGTTGTATAGAATTAAAAAGACGAGCTTTCCTCAATACACAGCAAAACAGAAAAGGAACAACAAAGTAATGAAAATTTTATATAAACAGAATATAAAAAGTACGTGTAGGCTGGTTGTTTGACTCACAGACTGACTGACTGGATGGCTGGCCTCCTTTCAATTTATATTAAAAATAAGTTTTAAGGCTTTTTTATATACAAAAGAACAAAAAATCATAAAAAAAGTTGGAAAATGAAGTGTAGAAAGAAAAAATATAAGTAACTAAACATTATGTGAGGTATAGAAAGCAGAGCAGCAGAAAAAAATGGGACCATTACGTTAAACACTTTCGGTTTTACTTAAACGCCTCTTTTACCACCATAAACTGTTTCCACTTGTCTTGTGTCTACCACCTCCCTGGTTGCAATAAACTGAATGGAAATTTGTGTTCATATTATGGCACCTTCCTTCAACTTGTTGTTTTCGCTCCCCTCTGTACTCCTTTAGTTGGAAAATGAGGAAATTTATACGTTTAAAGATAATAGTAAACATGTAAACATGTTTATAGACATTTTCTGTCTTTTCTTTTTTAGCAAACAATTTACTTAAAGGTGGAACTTTTATTTAATTTTGTTGCTTTTTTCTTTTTGTTTTTAATAAAATGAAAATTTCAATAAACGTTTGTGAACTTTAAGAACTTTAAATTCACCTTTGAAAATACTAAATCTTTTGTTGTGAGCAGAATATCTGATAGTATTTGTTTAAAAGTAATATTAAATAAGATTTTGTTTAAATAAAATTTAGGAGATTGAAATGAAGTGTTTTATCAAGGAAATGCAAGAATATCGAATATCATTACTATTTTTTATAATATTGCTAAACATTTTTTTATTTTGTTATGAGCCAAATTATTATTTTCAAATTAAAATGCATATATTTTATTGGATTAAAAAGTATATTATTTTAGGAAATATTTTAAGTATTTTGCTTAATTCATATTCTATTTCTACAGTTTTCATTCTAAAAGTTTTATAAATTTATTATACCCTCCACCACAATCAGTGGTGATATATACCCTCTATATAAGTTTGTCATTCCGTGTGTAACACCAAGAAATATTCATCTGAGACCCAACAAAGTATATATTTCGGGACCTTATCAAATTCTGAGTCGATTTAGCTATGTCCGTCTGTCTGCCTAAAACACGCTCACTGTTAAAACTAAGCAAAAAAAATAAACCAAATTCACCGAAAATATTCATTATTATCCTAAGTAGTTTTGGTATTGAAAATCAGCAAAATCGGTTCACAATATTAATAGTTATGAGTAAAAATTTCAGACTACCTCGAAAAAATTACGTGTTTTTTCTTAATTCTTAAGTCGTTTTCTCATAAACTAGAAAAGACAATTCGATGAATTTTGTCACACATTATTTTTTTTTTACCCAGGGATCAGTTGTGTTGAAAATTAAAATAATCGATCGAAAATTTCCCATAGCCCCCATACAAAGGTATATATTCCCGGAAATTAGTTTAGCGTTAACAACTCCCTCAAATATATCGGTATCAACACAAAATTTTGTACATGCAAATGTAATATCAACAGAAATCATACTATCAACGTAGATCTCAGTCGTTCCACAATTGGTCATAGCTCCAATATAAGGACCACTTCCGAAAATCACCTAAACGCAAATATTTTATTGATGAATGAAGCTATTGTGATAAAATTCGACTTGAATATGGTTTGTGTACATACAAATTATTCTACAAAATTTTTTATGGATCGGTCTATTATTAGTCATGGCTCCCATATAGGGCCCACTTCCGAAAATCATTTAAACGCATATATTTCATTAAATTCTAAAACTATAAGGATAAAATTCGACTTGAATATATTTTGTGTACATATAAATCATTCTACCACTTTTTCCCCGGATCGGTCCATTATTGGTCATAGCTCCCATATAATTCCCACTTCCAAAAATCACTTAAACGCCCATATTTCATTGTCAAATAAAGTTATCTTGATAAAATTCGACACAGATATGTTTTGTCTTTATATGAATCACTCTACGAAATTTTTCCCGGATAGGCTCCCATAGAGGGTCCACTTACGAAAATCACTTAATCGCATATATTTCTTTGAATAATAATGCTATCGGGATAAAGTACGACTTGAATTTGTTTTGTGGGCATATAAATCATTCTACCAAATTTTTTCAGGATTGATCCTTATATGGTAATAGCTCCTATGTAAGGTCCACTTCAATAAATCACTTTAAGGCACATATTTCATTATCAAATAAAGATATCTTGATAAAAATCGACAAAAATATGTTTTGTGTAAGATCATAGATCATATACATATAAAGTCCAAATAACTGGCCAATTAATATACATTTTTCTGGGCCTAATTAAAATTAGTTTCACATATACATAAATGTTAGTACCCTCAATACGGAAACAAAAATTTTCCTAAGTTATCTAAAAATTTGATATGTAGTTAAATGGGTTTTAATAAAAAGTAGCTTGCTGGTGGAGGGTATTTAAGATTCGGCAAAGCCGAATATAGCACTAATTGTATTTTTTTCTATAAAAGTTGACTTCCAAAGAATTTTCCCATCATGCTGCTCATTTTTTTGCCACCAACAAATTATATTTTTAAAGCTTTAATAAGTTGCAATATTTTGCAAAACTTTTCGACTTAAAAAGTGTTGCTGAACGTAAAAAAGTTTTTTGTTCTACTTAATTTTTTTCATGTTTCTTTTATTTTGTGCCATAAAATTGTTTCTAATTTAACAATAAGTTATTTTTAATGAAACTTAAAGACATATTATACATGTTGTAGTATTTTGTTACAAATGCCTTATAACGAATCGTTTTAATACAATGTTAAAAAATACATTTATAAAACTTTGGCCATAAACTTGATTTTGTTTTGTACCAAAAATAATCATAATAATGGCAAAACATTTGGACACCCTACAGATTGTTGTACAAATGGTCATTTGAGGGAAAAAATCAAAATAATATAAAAAGTTACAAATTTATGTTGTCATTTTTAAATCATTTTTAGAACAATGACCGATATTGTTTTTGTTGTTTAATGGAACGACTATAGAAAGTTTCATCCTCCAACATCTGTTTGTAATCTGAAACAATGTTAAACATTCTGTGGGTTTTTGCAGTTGTAACTGGTAGTTTTTGACTTGTCTTACCTTAATAATATGAAATCGAGAGATAAGTTAAATTTCATTTGGCAAAACTTTTGCCAACAATTTACTAGAGAACCTAAACTTTAAGACAATCCACACGAATAAAGCTACATACATACATATGTATATACTTGTATAATTCTATAAAATAGAAAGTGTGTGTATATGAGGGCATGTATTTGTTTTTATTTATGTTGAATATTAGGTACACGTAGTCCAGGTCTATAGTATATAGTATATGTAAAATAAATAATGTTTTTAGAGAAATCTTTAAAAAATAATTTTTCTTTCAAAATTACACAATTTTTAAGACTTTTTTGGGTTTCAAGTTTGAAATGTGCACTAGTTTACTGGCACTAGTAAAATGAGAGAAGCGTCTGATTCTTGACTTCATACTTTTTACATCAGTCACTGTATATTACAGATTTGCTCTTGTTTCAGAAATTTTTGTTTAATTTTTTGTTCTTCTATCGTTTGTTGTTGTTTAGATTTATGTTTTTTGGGTTTTATATGTATATACCAAGGACAACATCAAAAAAATAACTACAACAGCCATAAACAATATTATTTTAATAACAAGGATAAATCACTTTTTAATTTTCATTCGTTTTTTGTTTGTTTTTATTTTTCTTTTCAAGAACTCAGAAATATTGCCTTCAATTTTACACAAGTACTTGATTATTTGTATCTCTTATTTTTGTTTTATATTTTATATAAAATTGTTTTTATTTTACAGAAACAAATTTTACAACATACCTGTCATCATAAACAAATCCAGAATTTAATGTATTTAAATACAAAATAAATGCCAAAGCACAACAGCCCAAGCTAGTAAAGTCCATCATGCTAAAAATTAAAAAAAAATACAATTAATATATTAAATTTAATATAATATTTAAAATTTTTATAATATTGGTTATTTTACAATAAAAATTGATAATAGAATATTTCTAATTATACATAGGTGGTGGATATTTGAATTTTTGTTGTGGCATATTTATCATAATTTAAACACTATCGTTGTATTTTTCAATGCGATAAGGGTATATAAAGTTTAAAAGCAACCAGTTTACATTCAGCCAGCAATTCATTCAAATTCAGTCATCATCAGGTTTTAAAGGTTAGTTAGTATTTGCTCCTACACACAGAGTTTCTTTATAGAAACCACCCCCTTGTCAATTACAAATGTTGACAGTTTACTAATTAAACCAATTAGCTTATTTTAAATCTCGTTAAATATTTATAAAAAATTGTTAAATTAAAAAGCATTTTACCCCCTTATACAATCCTTCGGAAATTTTTTTAAAAATAAAACGCCCACAAAAAAGTTTAAATAAGTTTGTTTAAGAACATGAACTAAAAGTAACTAAAAAAGAAACAACAATATTTTTAATAAAAACAATAACATTATTATTAAGAACTGAAGAATTTTTCAAACATGATTTGAAATATTTGGCAATATTTTTAATGGTACAGAAATAAAACTTTGTCTAGAAAAAAATATTAAAATTTTTGCTTTGATTCTACAAATAAAAACAGAAATGAATTTCAAAAGAAATGTATAATTTTTCTAGTGACGGAAAATTTATCTAAAATATGTACAGAGGCAGGTTCATATACATATTTGATGAAGGGTAAGTATGTTTAAAGAAGCTAATAATCAAAACAAGAATTTCAGATGAATATACTATTTATCCTTATAATTTTTGTTTACAAAAATATACAAAATACAAAATATGTATTGCTTTCAGCGTAGCAGAAAATGAATTTTTGTTATTTTTGTAATATTTAAAGCATTTTCTTGTACAACAAATAATATAAAAAAACTATGTAGGGAAAAATTACACAAGCAAAATATTTGTAATTTTTATACCCTACACCACTATAGTAGGGAGGGTATAATCCGTTCGGGCTCATGTTTATAACACCCAACAATCGGCTCAGAATCGCTTTCTGAGACGATTTAGCTATGCCCACCTGTGTGTCCATGTAAAGCTTGTGCTAACGCTACAGGTCGCAATCAAGATAATTTGATAAAATTTGACACTTACCCTTGTGAAGGTCAAAATTCACTTATAAACCCTAATATCACGATGATATTTAAAGGTTTATGTCCATATTAACCCCCTGTCCCCATATGACAACTCTTTAGAAAAATTCGTTTTATGCCAACAGATTGTTAAATTATTTCTGAATTAAGGTAAAAATCAAAATTAGTGCTTTATTTAAAACAAATAGTCCACATTTTTAACATAATCATTGGTGTAGGGTATCATATGGTCGGCCATGCTCGACTGTGCATTCTTACATGTTGTTAATGTTGTTGTTGTGCACACGAGTAACTTCATGCAGAATTTCATTCTTTTCCGACTGGCCGTATTTGATTAAATTCATTCTAATGGATAGTTGAGGTGAAAATATTACTTTTAAACAGTTATCGGTGGGTTTAAATTATTTCAGAATCAGGTCCGATAAATAGCATACATATATTTTTTGCATTAAAATCGAATAGCCCAAAAATTAACAGAATAAAGAAAAATTTATTTAAAATGCTAGGCAAAGAAGAAAAATTAGTTTTGTTTTATATTAAACTGAAAATTAAAGATGTACGAATGATTTTACTGTTTACTGTACTCTTGTTGAGTGATGATGCCAAGGATTTATAAGTTTGATGATATTACAGAAGCAAAGAAAAAAGAAAGTAGTAATATAGTTGCATATTTCGCTGTATCTTATTTTCCTCTGCATATGCTATTTTGAATTTGGAAAAACTTATCAAAGTTTGACTGCTTCTTACTCATGCTCCTTTTAAAAGAGTAAAATATTTTTTTACGCCTCAAATCTATTCAAGCATTCTTTCTCAAGCTTCTCAAAACTTTAACTACATTATTTGATTTCTCTTCCTTTTCTCTTCTAGTGTTTTACTTCAAACTCAAATAATTTTTACTTGGTTGCTGTTTGTTTATTGCTGTATTTTAAATTTTGGAAATCATAAACATTTTTGCTGTTACATAGTTGTTAGTAAATATTAGTAAAATTCTTTATTATACCCTACACCACTTTAGTGGGGAGGGTATAGTGGATTTGTGCTGATATTTGTAACGCATGGAATTAATGCTCCTAAACCCACCTTTAAGTATACCAATCGGCTCAGAATCAGTTTCTCAGTCGATTAAGCCATGTCCGTCCGTCTGTCTTGTCTTGTAATAAAACTTCAGGTCGCACATACATTACTTTTGACCCAAGGACGAACCCTATATCATTTCACCTAGATCCCATATAACCGGACCCCTCTAAATTGGGATTTGGAGCTCATAATTATGTCAAATATACTAATATTCCTACAAAAATAGGCACAACTACGTTTTATACAAGCAATAATGATACTTCAAAATTTCGTAATAAGCGGCCCTTATTAAATCCTAGCCCCCTTCCTAAGTCCCCCTCTGAAATTCCCCTATAAACACCTGTATTTCAATGAAATTCGGTATAATTAACTTGAATGTCAACAAAAATCCCTCCACTAAATTTTATTAGGATCGGTTCATAATTGAACCTAGTTCCCATATATAGCCTCCATCAGAAAAATTATTTTTTCATCAAAAATTAATCGAAATTAAGGAAAGATTCAACATTAATGCATCATTATTAAAAATAATACACATTTAGATATACTCATAACTGGTGTAAGGTGTCATATGGTCGGCCACTCCCGACTATACTTTTTTACTTGTTTTTATTTTTTTCCAATCTGCAATTTAAACTTTTAATATATTTTGCGTTCATTGCGTATATAGACATCTATCCCTCGGGTTTTATATGATATTTTATATTATTAAAAGTATTAAATTAGGACCAAAATAATAAAATTGTCGAACAAAACTGGAAAGTTGAATGAGCTTTCTATATATATTTTTTAAAGTATTAAGGTTAGAAATTTAAATTACTGCTTAGATTGTGTATTCATCATGTCTTATATTTTTCCTATAAATTTAAAATATATGATAAACATTTTTTAAAAATATGTCAATGTTAAAGTTATATTTTTCATATTTTTTTTAATAGTGTGAAAATTACATAAATGCCATTTACATCCAATCAAAAACACATTGGTTTTTCAAAAACAAAATTTTAAAACCAATGTGTTTATACTTACCTTAATATGCACTTTTAGCCACTTCATAAATATTTTTTAGATATATTATTACCCCCTTATTCACAAACTATATTTTTATTTTATAAAAGGTTTATAAAACAAAATTTCCATACAAAATCTAATTTATAAACTGTTTATAAAATAAAAATTTTGTTTGTGAATAAGGGGGTTAAACAATAAATATTTTAATAAATAAGATTTGAATTTTTTTAAAAAATTGTTGTTTTTCAATTTAACATTTTCTTTTATTTAACTGAGCCAAAAACAATTAGTTTTTCGTTGGTATAAATGGCATATTAGAATCAAAAATTGTTTTATTCGTTATTTTTTCTTTCATTTTTTAAAACTTTTTACATATATAAAAAAAAGTTTGATACATATGTATGTATGTATATTTAAGCATATAATTTGATGTATATGAATGTGTATGTTTGTCAGCGTTCACATATGCAATGTCATTTAATAAATGATGTCATTAATGTTGTTTATATGACATTTTTATTGTTGTTAGTGTTTATTTTTTTATTTTTAGTTGTCATTAAGTTTTTTTGTTGTTGCCATAACACATGATGATATCATCATCATATAATATTGGTTGTCATATATTTGTTTTTATTTTTACATAGTTTCCTCTTTGTTCTTATTAATACTATTTTATAAAGTTCTATGTTGTAGGTTTTGTACATTTTCTATAACAGTCATTGTATGACTTTGGATTCATTATAATTTCTTTTTTAGATATTTTGGTATCAATTGTTGTTGTGTTGGATAAAAAGAAGTCTGTCTATCATCCTGTATATGAATGCCTGGCTAGTTGTACATAGTGGTAACTAAAATTGTCTGCTGCTCATTAATTTTGTCATTATCACAAAAATACATAGAGCCATGCACTAACACACATACATACATACAAAGTATGTATACATACAAACATCCTGTGTATCTTTTTTAACTGGAAACGTAAATAGTATTCACTTACACACACTGAATGCAACTAAAATGAACTAATAGCAAAACGTAGCAAGTGTCCATGTGTCTATCTTTTACAAACATTTTACTCATTGTCCTCTATTTTGAAGTAGTGGTAGTTTTATAACACACATTCCCCTTTCCATATTCAACTGTAGAGCGGATGCTTTTGTCTGATATTCACTGCTTTTAGTTGGATGGTGTTATACCGTTTTTGTTGCTCTATAATATTCCATTCTTTCGGTAGAGGTATTGTTAAAATTGAGAAGAAAAAAGAAAAATAATTTTATGCCAAGTCAGGTCATTTGGTTGCTTCCAATGTGAATGGCTCAACACAATCCTTGTTTGGTCATGTTCTAATCATTGTTTGGTAAACTCAACCAATTCTACTACTACTGCTGCAAATGGTGACTGCCTCTGTCTCTGACTTGGTCTGGGATTATAATAGCCTGGCTAACAATTCAGTGAAAGTAGCATCATCATCTCCAAATGCAGTAGTAAGAGTAGCAGTGGAATGAGAAGTTCATTTAATTTTTATCAAAGATTTTGATTTTATTTACCATGTGCATATGTATGTATGTAGATGTCTGCCTGCATGTTTTTCAGTAGTATATACATATATATATACATATAGAACATTGTATGCTTATAAAGGATTTTTTTAATATTAAATGTGTATATATGAACTTTATATTTTGTGGAGTTAATTTCCATGGTAAACAAATTAAGGAATAGTTATAGAAGTTACCACAAAATAAAAATGTAATAAAAATGAACAATAGTTTTTGTTGTTTTTAATTTACAATAAATTCTTAGATTTTGAGATTGTAAGTAGTTCTACAAATAACTTTAAAGATGTAAATTCATATAAGTTTAATTCAATATTCTCGGAATTTTAATATAATAAAGATAAATAGTGAAATAATATGTTTTTCTTTTTTTGCAGTGGCGCATGATTAATATTACATCATTATGAGTTAGTTACTTAGTTAGTTTCAAAGGAGTATGTATGATACATCAAATATGAAAGAAAAGTGATTTTTCTTCGGAATCCACCTAGTGGCTGTGGTTTATATCCAAATTCGAGGGAAATGACACTTGGTTAAAATATTGATCTACGGTGAAATATAACTTTCGGGATAAGTTTCTGGTATCGCTCCTAGTTTCTTAATTTCCAGGTTTTTACCTGTGTCTATAGGTTGTAAGTTACTTTTTACATTACATTTAAAATTAAATAGTTTTTTAACGTTTTCCGTGTAAATAATATGGAAAAATATGAAATTATTAAATATTGAGAAGTTAAAGTAGTTTTTAATATTAATGAAGGGAATTCAACGTATCTATTTAAATAATTTTAAGAGCATATGTATTGTTATGTTTGCATTATATGCAAATTTTTATACATTTATTAAGAAGTAGAATTCCTCTACAACTTAAACTTGTTTAAGAAAATAATAAAATCAATAAAATTCTTAAGAGACAAGCAATTTCCGTTCTTATATGCATTTTAATATGGCATACATTTGTTTTCCAACCTTTTCAATACAATTTTTTTCTCATATTGGTTGTAGGCATAAGTTTTATTGGAATTTTTTGGCCTCAAAATAAACCTGACTATTTATTGAATGTATGAATGAGTATTTGTTTCCAGAACATTTTCTTCTTTAATTTCATTTAATAAGTTTTTGGGTTTTCTTACAACAATAATATCTATTGTTAGGGCGTGTGGGCTTAAAGTAGTTGCCAGCACACGAGAGGGGAAATTGTCACAAATAATTCTGTAAAAGTAGCTGCTCTTATTAAAAATTGTTTGCCAAAATATTGCACAATGTACCGGAAGCTCAAGCATTAGGGACACAATAAAGTTTTTTTTTTCATTCTTTAGATGGGCTGTGTTTGGATTTGGCTTTTTTGTTATTTATACGCTCGGTTATTTATTTAATGAAAAGAGACCTTTTACAAAAACGACAACTACTAACACTAACGTAATAATAATAGTAATAACAACGACAGGAGAAACAACGGACCATATTGTTAAATGCGAGGAGGGAAAAGAAAATAAATTGAGCCAAAAACACCTTCAACCGGATACGGAAACATTAACCTCGAAATGTCAGCAAATGTAACGGTGGCGAATTAAATTTTTAGTTTTGTTACTGGGTCAACACAAACAATTTCCTATCCGCCAAAACACAACAACAAAAAAGTAACAACATAAAAGTAAAAAAGCAAAAAAGGAAATCTACATATAAACACAAAACTTAACAACAAGGACAACAAACAAAATTAAAAATTTTTTTAAGCAAAAAAGATTTTTATTTTATAAACCAAGAAATACACAGAATAATACCTCCCCCACAAAAAAGTAACAACACGGAAATCAACTTTTGTCAACAGCTTGCAAGTCAGCAAAACAATAGCAAACCTTATAATGTACAAAAAAGAAGAAATCGTTCGAGTGTGGTGGTGATATTGGTGGTGTAGCGATAAAGAAAAAGGAAATGAATATAAAAACTCTCCTAACTAATGCAATCAGGTGCAAAAGCATAAACTAATACATAGACAATGTTAAAAATAAAACTCTTGCAACACACATACATACGTACATACATATATAGACACTATCGCTTCTAAGAGATTACGAGGACAATGAATAATAGTGTCGTGCAGTATCGTATACGAGTCTTTTATTTAGTGCTGAAATATTTAAGCTTCGATTTCACTGAAAGCCATAAACTTTTGTTACAATCGTTTTTATATGTTAGTATCAGTGGCAAGTATTTGTTGCAGTTTCTTTTTATGCCCCAAAAAAAAAACTAAACTAAAACTTATTTCATTTTAAGTCTAACTATCAGAGAGTTATAAACGGAAATAACATAATACAGTTTTTATTTAAACTACAAATAGAAGAGAAGGAGAAGAAAGGAGGAAGAAATATTTAGGGTGATTGAAAAAAAGTTATAATTTTTTCGACAAAATTTTAATATTTAACAGAAGTTGTTGTTGTTTGTCAATCACGCCTAAACGGCTGGATCAATTTTCTTTATGTTTGGAAGTTGAAGGGCTATATTGTTTTTCAAAACTTGGACTAGAAGACGATAAAAAAGGGGATACAAATTATAGGACAAAATGAGAAAAATTAGTATATTTGTGCTTTAAGAATAACTTTTTCTGTTTTAAAGCCAAAATATTATAGATATGGATGGGTTTTACAGTTCTCACTAAGGTTCTCTCTTACCCTACCTAAGTATAATTTTTTAACTTAGTGTGAACTATAAAACCAGCCATATGTATTTTATAGTCTCAGAAATATTTATATTTTAAAAGCCCACCCTTAGGGGAACCGCGGATTAAAAGATAATTTTCTTTATAAAATGTTCTATAGACATAAAATTTTAATTATTTATATTTGATTGGAGCAAAGAACTCACAAAAAATCACATTTTTAAGCAATTCTAATTTCTTCTGCTCTTAAGCCAAAGTATTTTAGACTATGATTTTTATAGTCTCAAAAATATGTATATTTCGAAAACGCATGCTTAGGGGAGAAAACCGGTAATCGGAATTTAAACTAAACGGGTATTTTTTGTACCTTTTTGGTGCCTTTTTAAATATTGTTCTAATTCAATTAAATTTCATTTGTAGCTTTATATGATCATAAGAAATAAATTTGAATAGAAGTTTCTTCATAGAGGGAAAAGGGGGACAAATTTGCACTTTATGCTCTAAGTCAACGAATATTAATTATCCTAAGTTAAACATATTTTAGTTTTTGCCAACTAAATAGTAATGTATTGTAATTTTTTCATGCATTTTTTTATTGATCTAAAGCAAAAAACTCAAATTTAGTAGGTAGACGAAATTTTTACTGAAGTGAAGTATTTAAAAAAGTCTCTTTGTGAGGATAAAAGGAGTAAAATTTATTTATTTTGTGAGGAGAATACTCGGGTAACGCCGGGTATAAATATCTAGTAACAAATATTATCGACTTATTTGAAAAAAAGTCATCATTGTAGGGCCAAATTAAAAGTGATCTAAGTAAAAGCTTTTCAGAGTTATCATCATTTTCATATTTAAGAAAATAATTTTTTAGTAGGGCATCACCATATACATATTAACAATAAAAATGTCGTTGCGTTATTTCTCTTTTTTTGGATATATGTATTTGAAAATGTTTTTTATTTACTTCTGGCACATAAGTTTGCTGCACACACTTTTCTATTCATAAGTACCAGAATTTTCGGCAATGTTATGCAAATCATAACAATAAAAAAAAAAAAACATTTAACAGTAATGCTTTGTTGTTGGCGTTTTTTCTGTTTTTGTTTGCAACATTATTTGTGTGTTGTGTTCTAGATGTTGTGGTATGTCGTACGCTTATGTTATATTTTACTACATATAGAGTCATGTTGTAGGAACATAATTTTTTGTAGGAGTTTTTGTTTCATTTTTTGTAACTCATATATTTGGCAGAATAAAATTTCAAAAACATACTTTGGTATCATGGGGTGATTTAAAAACTGTAAATTTAAATTGCATTATAGGAAAATAAATACACAATAGATAGGGATACTAATGAGTTTTAAAATTTTAATGAATTTTTAGATTCACATTTGATTATTATTTTTTAATGTAAAATGCTAAATATTTGTATGTATTTATGTGAAAAGAATTTTAGGCTATGAATAATATATGATAAAATTGCTTTGGCAATAAGAAAGATGTATATTAGTGGTGTCCAAAAATATCGATTTCGGTCAGACCCATCTGATTTATTAGGGTCTAAGACTTACTGGTATTAGTAAGTATCCAACGAGGTATAAAACTTTTATATCAAAGGACAAACAATAAAGTTATTGAAAGTAAAATAAGAATTATATTTGTTATTTGTCGTTCGATATTAATATTTTATAACTTGTTGGAAGAATTTAAAAAAGTCCTATTATTTATACAATTTTACACTTTTTAATCGATTTCCGGCACGAGCTCCCGTTATCCGATTTGGTTAAAATTTTGCACCATTTAGTTTTATACACCAATGAACAAAATAAGACCCATCGAGCATCTGTTTATATTTGCCATGACTGACATTATTTTTGGTATGAACCAATCAAAAAAGTTTATTATTGCTTAGTAATATCTTCTACAATATTTATTTTATTAAAATTAAAAATTTTATATTTCACATGAGTTGATCATTTCTCAAATGTTATATCCTTATAACTTTATAAAACCTTTTGTATTATATTTTACTCGAAATTAAAGACTTTCTATGTAAAACTTTTCTGTTTAAAAATAATATAAAAATTTGCTCTTTTGTTTGTTATAATTTTTTTTTCGCCTATAAAGCTGACAAAAAAATTAATTTTATAGTATTTAAAATTAAAAAGTTTTGTGTTGAAAACGGCTGTTGCAACCTTTTTTCTGATTTGTTCTGTGCAGTGCTTTGTTGAGGATGTCCTTGTCTTAATTTTAGTTAGATGATGAGGGTAAATAAATGACATTCATTTTATATAACATTACCACAGCATTATATAAAGTTTACTTTTTTGGTCTTTTTTAAAAAAAGGAAAAAAATCTCAGCTTAAATTTTAACGCCCTTGCCAATGCTTTATTTTTTATTTCATTTGTTAGCTACATACTTTCATTTTAGTATTTTTCATGTTTTTGGTCTTAGTTTTAATCATCACTCACTTTTGATATTTTTTTCTCTCATTACCAAAATCTTTTCCAGCCATCTGTCTAGTAAAGAGCAAATACAAAACGAAAAAATAATAAAATATAAAAAGCGAAACCCTTAATATAGAGGAAAGAAAAAATTATATAATAAGAGAAAAGAGAACCTTGCTGCCTAACTTCATAACAGCCTGTTGTATATAGGTATGTGTACTGGTGGTTCAATGACAGAGTGACTGACTGACTACCAGTTTGTCTGCTGTCAGCTGTTATGTTGTAGGTTGTATTTATGTGTTAGTGTTAGTCTTCCTGACTGTACGACTGCTCAACAGTCAACCTTCTACTCTCTCCTGCTTTCCGGCCTGACGTCCGTACAATGTCATTTCCTTTTCTTATTTTATCATTAAGACCTAATTACAAAATTTTATCTGTTTTTGTGTTGCGTTTTCTTTAATTACGTTACATTCATTACATCATTATGGCGGTAAGCAACATTAAAAATTGTTAACCATCATCCTTGGCACACAAACGCACTAACACACTACGTTCCAATGAGATTCTTCATCCATACTCTATCTTTTTTCCTTCATTCTGTTTAAAATTGTTCAACTTTCATTGCTCTGTGTGCTGCGTAGTCATACTATTTTATTTTTATTACAACTGAACTGTGAAATAAAGCCTCTATACTTCTTTAGCGTTTGTTGTAAAAGTGACAGGTGCTAAAAAGAGTGAATTCAATACATATTTCAAAGTATGATTTCGTGAGCTAGGAGTCAAATTCCTAGCTCATTAGTTTTTTGAAAATAAATTAGATTAGTGCAGTAGAACATAATAATTAGCGATTTCAAAAATACTAAATCACCATTGTTTGATAAAAAGTTGATTCAGAATCCAAGCCAAAAAAAATTGATTAAATTGTTATTATCTTAGGAGTGACAATAATATTCAAATCGAGAATTCCTCAATTTGGACGAGTTAAAATTTACATTGTAGAGGCTTATTTTATACCTACCTATGTATATGTATTAAACAAGCTTCGCCGCGACTATTTTAGTTAATTTTTTATTTTATAATATTTTTCCAGATACAAAATGAGAAACGTTAATCACTGGTGTGAGTTACTTATAATTATGAGTTGGAGGTGTTACTATTCCTTTTTTGTATGATGTAAATAACTGAAGAAGACGAAAGTTATACTTTCATTTTAGTGCATATTTATAATAGTTGTTGTGTGTCTATTTTATTGTAAAGAGTAGTGTGATGTTATTCGTTGTTGTTGCTGATTGTTTTTTATATTCCTGCATGTGTAAATTTTATTTGTTGAGGTGGTAGATGTTGTGTTTGGTATGAGATTTTTCTATAGTTGTTATTTTTATATTTCCTTGCTGTGTGTTTTGTTCTTTTCTTTTTTTATTTCATTAGAAAGTGTCCTTGCTCAAGTTCTGGGATTGTAATTTCCTGTGCACTGACCTACATAAATTATTCGGTTTTAATTTTCTCTGTACTTGTGCTGTTTTATTTGTGTTTATATTTTTGATTCTGTTTGAGTTTGTATTTATTTGTTTATCTTTCTTTTTTCAATTCTATTATTTGCAATGTATTTATTTACTTACAGTCTTTTTTGTACCATTCATTTATTTGGTTTTCCATGTAGTTGTTCATTGAGAACCACATTTAAAGCTCTTTGAGGTTATTTTTTTTTAATTTTTATTGAAAAAAAAAAAAAAAAATGTGTGAAGTTATTTAATTTTATGTGTGTTTTTATGTAAATTAAAAATTTAAATTGAAATTCGATTTTAGTTTTAGATGAACAAATAATGAAAGCTATAGCCAAATGTTTATTGTTATGCAAATTGAATTTATTAAAGTGACTTAATAATAAAACACGTGCTACCTATTAATTTAATTTGTTTTTTTCTTATTGACTTCTTTTCTAAGCAAATTTCAGTTCTTTTTTATTTTTCATTATTTAAATTTATTTTTATTTTCTCTTTTTACAGCTTCTGCATAAGGAGCAAATATAATTATGGTAAGTGCTATTAAATTGTATTTAATCACTTAAGTGCGTAAGTTAAATAGACTGGCCTTTTGAGAGTCTTTTTGAGGTTGGCCAAATCAAATACAAAAATTTAAATTATTAAGTCAGAGAAGTTAGAATTTTTAAATTTTTTCTTCTTTAAACTAAATTATTCCATAATGGAACTAAATTATAACGTATATTTTCTGAATCACAACAATTTGCTATTACATTTTTCTTAAATTTGCATACTTAAATTTGTGCAACAATAGCCTTATTTGTAATGAGAAATAAAATCTCATACAGTCAATTATTTTTACACATTATCTCTTATTAAGTATTTGGCTATTGTTTAAGTTTGCCAAAAAATTAAAGTGTCTTTAATTTGTTATAGAATGTATGTTTTGTTTGGCCCTTAAATATAAATCATTACACAAAAAGAATATTTGGTAATTAGAACACATACATAAAACATTCACATACGGACATACAAATGCTAACAAACAAATACACACGCACAAAGCAAAAGTTTGGCTAAATGTTGGCATTTAGGCTTTAGAATGTTAGCTAACGGTCTATTAATGGCAACAATAAAAGAAACTGAAATAACGATTGGGAAAAAATAATATACATTGTATGTATGTATGTATGTTCAGAAAATGAAATATTATACAAGTCCTTTGAATAAAGGATAGAATATTTGTATAGGTATATGTAGAACTAAGTAAGTTGCTATACATATTAATTTGTTACCAGATTCTGAAACTAATTGTTTCGTCCTTTAGTTTTTTTTTCTTTTAGTATATTCCATTGATGGTATGTTTTATTGTTGGACTTTCTTCAAATAATAATGAATAGTTATGGAACAATTAAAATTTAACCTTCATGAATTATATACATGAAACACATTCATACATAGTACATATGTGTGTGTGATTGTGTTTATAGTCCTTTAGGAAAGAAACCCGTACTAATTATGTTATTTGTTTATTTGTTATGCTTGTTTAGGATACAGGTGTTGTCATTTGAGGGTTATTAGTTTAGATTATAGTATTAAGCGGTCAAACTATTTTGACCCTTAATTAAAAAGAATTAAAAGCAAATCAAATACTGAACTGGAGGCAGTGCGTTAAACAAAATGGGTAGAAACATAAATATTTATGAAAGATTTGTGTAAAAGTTTTAGATATTTGTCCAAATGGTGGTATTAAGTTTTATTATTGTTTTTATAATTTATTCTACCAATAAATATACTTAATTACTTTATTTTTTATTACAAATTATTATTAGGGAGGTATACATTATTAGGTTAATCCATTATGTAATTAATATTAAAACATAATAACTCAAAAAGTGATTCTGAGTCGATTGGTATACTATAGGGGAAGTGTAGGACATTACAAACATGGTGGTGTAGGATATAATTAAATCTAATTTTTTAGTTGCTGCCTTTATTTAATCAAATATTTAACCCTAACAATCGTATCTATAATGATTATATTCTTATTTTTTACTTTGTTCTTCTTCTTCTACTTCTTACTTAGAAATTTTTTAAATAACAATAGAAAAATTAATTAGTTAATTAAGATATAAGTAAATAGACACATTTGCTTTGTTTTAGTTTAAGTGTATTAAGTCCCAAAACAGAAATTAGGTCATTTAAGAATATACTGATATCCAGGTATTGTAGATTTTTAATGTTTGCATTTTTAAAGCAATAATGGTCAAAATTGTAAAACATTTTTAAATTAAAAAAAAATGTAAAAATAATGTCATGAAAAAAATAATTAAAAATATAGTATGCTCTAAAAAGTATAAAATATGATTTATATATGCTACTAAAGTCAAATAATGCAAAATTATGCTACTATGGGTAAAAGGTGCAAAAATATGCTCAAAATATCGATGCCAAAATTCTTAAATAGGTTTGTTTGCATAAAAACTTGCAATTGCATATTTATCATAATATAGTGAATATAATTATTTTCGGTTAAAGTTGTCATATAGGAGGTATGGTCAAATATAGGTTTCAATAAAAATGTTATGTTGAATCGCATTGCCATCAATATTTTTTAATCCAGTTATCTGTGTATAAGTTATTTTCTGAGTGGGACAAAGAGATTTTAGTTCCTATAAAACTTTGTTGCTATACTGGCATTTGGAAGCATTTATGAGCGTTATAGTCATTTTCTAAAAGGACCTTATATGGAGGATAGTGTCAATTAAGGGCCAATTCTCATATAATTTTGTATGGTGATTTTGATTCATACAAAACTTGTTTGTGTTGAATATCATCTCTGTACTGGAATTTTTAAGGCTTCAATGAGCGTTTAAGTAATTTTCTGGGGATATGGTTAATTACGAACCGAACATATGTATGCCGTATTTCGTTTCAGTAATCTGTTATTACTTTTAAAACTGTTTTTTCGGAAGAACACCTGTATGGAGACTATGCGAAAACGTGGACCGATATTACTCATTTTCGATATCAAACAAACATACTTATATGAAATATTGTGGAAAATTTCATTTCAACCCTTTACCTCTTTTCGTTCGGACACTATCGTGCTTTTAATAGGCAGACGGACGGAAAGACATGGCTAGATCATCTTAGAATCTAATAAGAATGTACATATGTATGTACATATACTTTTGTAGGTCTACGAGCAGTATTTCGATGTGTTGTGGAATGACAAAATCAATTGTCTTTTGACGGTGGGTATAAAAATAATAAGGAATTGAATACAAAAGCAAATTTTAGTTCTGTTTATAATATAAAGAAAAAACAAAAGTTAATAAAATTATATCCAGTTTCGTGTTATTCGATTAACCGAAGAGTTTTAAGTGTTTTATTTTGTCAGTCCCGGTTTACCTTTTCATGGAATTGTCTATATGTAAGTATTTAAACAATTGAAAGTCTTTATAGGTATAATACGTTATATGAATTCATACATCCATCGGTATGCATGTTGGTGGATTTGGTTTTGTTATACTTGTTGTACAATATGTATTTTTAAACAGTACACATGTGTATTGTTTTGTTAAAATATTGTTTTCCAAACATACTTATACTTACAATTGCATACTTATGTATGTATGTGTATATAGTGCACACATACACGTGAAAGAATGAGTGCTTATTTGAATGAGTACATGTACTCTGTAATCTGCAGATTTGGATATTTTCCTTTCCCTTATTGTTTGTGGTCAAGAACCATTAAAACTAAATATTTAAATGAATTTTTTAAATAATTTTTACTTTGCATATTAAGAAATGCAACAATAAAAATAAATAAAGAATAAAATACCGTAAACCATATGGCTTGGACACTTAACAAACAAATATATATGTACATTAGAGGTGCCAAGAAAATATGAATTTTGCTTGGATCTCATTTCGATCATTAGTGTCTACAACAAACTGGTGTAAAATTTCGGTTTTGTTTCAATGGGTCTTATTTTGTTTATTAATTTTCTTAAACTAACTAATGTTAAATTTCGGTCTAATCTATAATTTAAAGCCTGTTATATTTAGAAATTAATAAGCAAATTGAGTCTCATTCACAGCACCTCATAAATATGTATATGAATGTATATACTTCCTATACATACTTCAGAATTAATTTTTAATTAAAGTTTTGTTGGTTTTGTAGCATAAGTATATACGTTAATCTACTTTATATTTATTTTTTGACGTTTATGTTTATTAATTATATACTTCAATTGTGTTTTTTTTATTAATTTATAGGCATAAATATCATTTGTGATAATAAGCATTCTTTCCAAAAATAGACAAAATTCCAAACAAATTATATACATGTTTGATAACATTTTCACACAAATATTTAATCTTTAATAAATATCTCTTAAATTAATAAAATGAAGTTGTTAAAATTAGACCTCTTTAATTAATTAAATCTTTTTATTTTGGATTGTCTTATTGTGTGAAACCCCTTTGAAATATTATTATTGGCTCCAAAATCATAAGAATTATTATCGCCATTTTATAAAAGAATTTGGTTTTTTGGTCTCTTTTAAAAAATATAAGACTTTCTCATATCTGTCCAAACATAAATATGTATTAAAATCTAGTGTCTGCTTAAAAATTCATTCTCTGTTTGCCACTGATAAGAAAATAATTCATGCAGCTATTTTAAAAATTTCTTCTGTTTTTGTAAAAATTTTAATTATAATTCTTTTTTCTGCTCATTATTACTTTTCTTTTTTAATGAAAACTAAAAAAAATAACTATTTATTTTTTCCTAAAATATTTTCTTTACTTAACGCTATTTATTTTCAGAAAGAACTAAAAAAATCTTCTAAAATTAACTTTTCACACAAATTAAATGAAAAGTTGATGTTTTCGTTTGTTCGTTTTGTAAAGAATAAAAAAATAGTAAAAATTCCTGTGTATATGGAATAAAACTCAACAAACTAGCACAATAAAAGGAGAAAGTTTTCGACAAGTCAGCAACAGACTGACTAGTTACTGGGCTTCCCAACAATGAACTCGGAAATACATACAAATATATGAAAAAAATACAACAAATTGTATTAACAAAAAACATGTTCACAGCAACAGAGCAACGCATAAGTTAGAGCAGCAGCAGAGGGAGTAGCAAGCAGCAACAATATTAGCAGCTGTATTATAAAACTATAGAAGTATTAGTGGTTGCAAATGTAAGACCACTAACAAAAGTCATTAGTGAACAAGATGACCATATCCGGCATCATTATGTAAAAAGTCAGGTTCGGTTCGTTTTCCCCTCTTGTTTTGCCTCCCATAAGTGCACTTTTGAAATTTTTGAAAAAACAAAATAAATAAAAAAGTAGAGGAAACTTCAGCAAAACTGAAGTTCAAATAACTTTGTAGATTTTGTTCTTATTTTTAAATTTTTTTGTTGTCAGTTTGGGAAAATTTAATTTTTACGACCTGTTTTGGTTGCAGTTTGGTTGGTTTAGTTTTTGGTTGTAGAGTTGGTTGGTTGCTTGTTTTGGTTGGCCAGTCTTCTCTCACTCTATTCATCTAGTTGTGTCGGGTTACACAGGGGTAAAGTTTTTTAGAAAATGTGTAAAACCACAAGAGACTAATAAGCATGGTAATGTGCCCGCCTGCCTGCATTTGTGATATTAAAATGAAAGTTTTGCAAAGAATACAAATTTTATTTGCTACAACTGATTTTGTTATTCAAATAGTTATAAAATATTCAGCGAATTTGGAAAGGCACAAAAAGTTTACAGCCATCGGCATAGAGAAAAGGACAATCTTCGAATTGAAGACAAGCTGTTGCAAACACTGAAGTGAAATTGTGATAAAATTTCCATTTATGTTGAAATTTAATTAGATGCCACTTGAATTTGTTTGTGTTTGCTGCTTTTTTTACTCAGTGTACTTGATGATGACTTTCATTTGCTGTCGTCACGATAGCCATCATTGGTTGGTTGAGGCACAATGATTTTTTGCAGCATGTCGCTTTCAAACTTTTAAGTAGTCAGCTGTTGCACTATTCTTGTTACCTCTTTTCTATGTGTGTGAGTATTTGGCTATTTGTATCCTTCATTTGAATATTTTTTATCTTTTCTATTTAAACCTTTAAAAACATTAAAATGTGTTTGTTGTTCTTGTTGGCAAGTAGAAACTGTGCATTAAATGCAACACATGTATTTCCGTTTTTGTTACCATGCCATTTTGTTACTATTTTTGATTTTTAAAATAAGGGAAAATTGTCGGGATTTAAAAATGCTTTATTTTGCAATAGGGACTTATTTGTTATATTAGCAAGTAATATTGTTGTAAATAACGAAGAATTTGATCATTCGAAATTTTTCTTCAAGATTTAAAGGAATCTATTCTGTTTTGATATCTTAATTCAGTGCGATGCTGATATTTGTTTTCATAAAATGGGAAATTTTTAAATGTTCTACATTCAATGTATTAAGAGGAACTTTTTATTCATTTTTTATATTTGTATATTCCCTCCACAGTGTAATGATTTTTTTTTTCTTTTTTCCGTTTTTATTTCGATTCATACATACATCATCTTCTGTCCCATTTCTTTTGCATTCACATTCTCCGCCATTTCCATTGTTGATCTTTTGTTTTAATCTTTAACAAAATCGTAGTATACTTGTGTTGTTCCCTGGCTAGCTGTTGCTTTTCTTGCAGCTGCTGCTCCTTATGTTGAGTAATTTTTGTTTGTATTGGTGACTTTACTGACTGCTGTTGAAGTTTTTGTTCTATGGGTGTGTAGGTTAGTCGTCATATGCAACGTGACTTATCACTTTGCGTAACTTTTGATTTAATTGGATTTTTTGTGCTGTTGCTTTTTGTAACAACAACATTGTTGTTGTGAATCTTGTAAATACTAGACTTATCTGCAACTTGGCCCTTTATAGCTGGAGCGACAGTAGGGATGATATAACATTGCAACAACAATAGTCCTGTCTGCAACAGGCACGTTTGTGAGATCATGTCCTTTTTTCATTTTGATTTTATTTCACAAACATTATTTTATTTAATTTCATGTAGTATATTTTTTTGCTTCAATTTTAAACACGTTGTCTGTTAAATCTACAGACATACTAACAGAATAAAATTGCCACACAAGCACTCACAGTGACATTAATTCATATTCACATACATTTATAAACTTATTCAGAATTGTACTGCTGTACAGTTCACTATTTACAAACTACGAATGCCATTGAATTCATGTGGTTGTGTAAAGTTTTTAATTATTTTTGCGGTTGTGTCATTTTGATGGCAATGCTGGTGGTGGACCTTAAAAGCCTGGACTACCAGGCCATCATCTATAACTGTTACATAAGCAGAGCGTTATAAAAATCCATTTTAAAATCCACTAAGAAAAAATTTGTATGGTTTTATCAGTTTTAATGTTGTAAAAACAACAGCAACAACAAAAACACAGGTACATGATATCATTGATAATAATGCTGGACAGAAAAACTGATAATGCGAATATTTTCAATAAAAACAACAACAATAAATGCATGCATTTAAATTTTAAAAGCATTATCTCTCACACACTTGTCTGTTGTTTTTTTATCATTCTCTCTCTGTCTCATATTGAAGTATTTGTGCGTGAGATTATCTCTTTTTATATTTTGGTGTGCATGTGATTCTATAAAAGCTGACTGTCACCATCAGTTAAAATTTTTGTTTATTCGACTTATTGATGTGTTGTATATTAATTTGCAACATTTTGGTTTGGATACATACATACATACATATTTGTTGCACTATATTTGTATGTTTAAGTATATTTGCCTTGTTGAGCATACAGTTAAATTTCCATTTATTTATTGACGTGGGTAAATTGAACATTTTGCAATTCTTTTATAATATCTATAAAATTTCTACATTTTGGAAAAAGGTTTTGGTAAAAAGTATAATTAAGTTATTCTGACTTTCCTTTTATAAAATTAAATTATTGAATTTGTATTATAAATTTCGCTTAAATTTATAATTTTTACATACTTAAGTAAGTATTAAGCTAAAATTAAAAAAATAAAAGATATTAGTATTGAGAACAAAATTATCTCGAATAAAATGTTGTAGGGTTTAATGATTGAATAATTAATATCTAGAAATATCTCCCACATTACTTTTTAATTGTATATTGAAAATTATAAAAAAATATTTCACTGTTTAATTGCAAAAGCATCCACGCAAGTTCCATTTAACCAAGCTGAATGTTAAATAATGATGAAGTTTCTTTGTACAGAAAATAGTAAATTTTAGTGCCTTATTCATAACAATTTATCAAAGGTTTATAGAACAAATTTTGCTTGAAAATTTGTGTTATAAACCATTGATAAATTGTTATGAATAAGGTCTTTAATGTTCCACATTTTTGTTATTTGTTTTTAAATAGTGAATACCGCTTTAAATCTTAATAATTTTTTTGCTAAACAATCATAGCTATTGAAATCATTTATCAGTATTGGTTGTATAAAGCACTAAATAAACTTTACCAAAAGATTTTAACAGGCGTTGAATTATATGTATTAGTGCCACAAATGTTCCGTATTTCTATTTTTGTCTTTTTTGTTTGTTTCTGAAATAAAAAATAAAAATACATAATTCTGTGGTCGCTTATAGATTTGTCCATTTTTTACATTATGTGCATACATTTCTATGGTATAGGTTCTATATGTACATATATACATATGTATTTAGGTATAGTATAAACTCAGTACGAACAAGCGAAAATGCTGAACTGGACAACTCCCTTCATAAAAGTAATGAATTTTCGGATATCATTTTATTTAGATAAATAGTATAATTTGAGGTCAAAAACCATAAACAAAAAAATCAGGCAGGTCCTTCCGGTACAGTTTTAGACAATCACATAATTTCAGCAGAGAGACTGAAATCAATTAAACAATAATATGAATGCAAAATACGCAGTTTCAAATAAATCTGGTAGACAATACATATGAAACGATTAACTTATTAACATGATGAAGGGAATAAAAATGGAGGTTGTGTATGTTTTTAATGCCTTTGGAGACTGAAAAGAATATGTACAATGTACATAAATACTTTTGTTTTATTTATATGCATACGAATTTGTTTGTTTTAATAAATGCTATATACAAAACATTCATACACAAATGTATGTGAATATAGTTATGTATGTATGTAGCTAGTCCTTACATATATATTTGTTTGTGTTTATACATATGTATATATGGATGTGAGACAAGTGTTTATTTATTCACCAGACATCAAAATATTTATTTGACACTTGAAAAGATAAATATTAAACATGCTGTTTTACTATATATACAAATACAGTTATGTATTTGTACCTACACTCATACATTCACTGCATTCGCGGCTTTACATTCCTACACTGCGTATGAGTTACTTTATTAATAAATAACATTAATGATAGAACCTAATTGGAAAATATCGCACTGGGAAAAAATATGACTAAAAGTTGCTACAACAAATCAGCAGGATATGAATATTTTCTTAATTAAATTTTAATTATTCTAAATCATAAAATGTCCATAATGATAAATGAGTACATATTTGGTCAAAAAATGTCTTTTAAATAAAATTTAACAGAGTAACATGAAAAAATGTAACCATTTGCGGCCACCAAAGAAGCGTGTCTCGCAGTTTTGCCCAAAAGTTATGCACCATTTTATGGGCAAAAAACTTAAAAAACAGATTTTTCACGTGTTAAATGCATTTCAAAATCAGGCGTATACTTAATATTTATCATTAATACGTATACGTATATAAAAGCAGTGCAATGTAAAACACTCTACTTTAAATGAAAAAATAGGGTTTATTTGATTTTACATGTTCATAAATATTTATGACAAGAGTTACAACTATATAACTACCTGTATTAAGATTCCGATTTTATCAAATTCTCAAAATACTAATCATTTACATATATTATTTTTCCACAAGCCGAATTTCCAATTGAGTATACTGCATTAAATTTATGATCAATTTTTATACTATTATTTAAAAACTGCATAAATAAATAATATGTTTTAAAATTAGACTCAATTTAAATAAATGACGAATTAAAATATCTGATGGATATTTTGAAAAAAAAAATACTGAAAAGCCCATAATAAATTAATTTGTTCAGCAAAAAAATGCAAATTGTTTATTTGCTTGGTGTAAATAAATAAATTGCAGTAAATATTGGTTTTTACATTGTATTGTGTACTTTGATTAAGTTAATACTTTCTACATACACATATTCAAATATATAACAAGTGAGTTTTATGTAAAGGAAACAAACATTAATTTAATCTTTAACAACAAAAAATCAGACAGACATAGACTTGTTTTTCAGCGATCTGTCTAGAATTTCTAAAAAATACATAAATTAACCTATACTTATAATTGCTGGATCTATTTATATAAATTGCTTCGTTCTCTTAAAAAATTAATATATAAATATTTTTAAAGGAATGTTTACAGTTATATAGACTTTCTTATTCAGAATGTAAAACTAGAAAGAAATTGTAAAATTTGTTATTACGAATCCCTCAATTCCCTCCAAAAAAATTTAAAAATCCCAAAAAGGGGATATTTTAGTTTTAATTGATACTACGACGAGGATTTTTTATAGGGATTGATGAGGAGATTCTATATATGTAATTTTTTTTAAATCGGAACATAAACGAAGAAATAGGATCGTTTTAAAAATTTAACGTACCAGAGATGTCCTACTTTGTGGACTCTTGACTAAGCCCCTGGTGTACCCATGAGGTTCAAATTCAAACCTTAAACTCGATAACACTTCCCCTTTACGCATGTCAAATTTCATTTCAATCGGGAGAACCGTTTAGAAGTTACTCTTTTATTTCTATAACAGTGGTATAGAACGATATATATGTATTATCATTATTACTTTAGTTAAAAAGTTAAAAAATAAAAAATCACTCTTACCCTACTAATTTTGCCATTCATTCATCACAACTAATTAACTTTCCCCAAAAAGTCATATTTATTTATTTATTTTCTTCTAACAAGTATCTAAATATTTAAAATCATTTAACTAAGCTTTAAAATTATCATTTGTTCTCTATGAACTCAGCTCTAACTACTGATGTTTGTTTGCTGCTTCCACTTCCACTTTAACTGATTGTTCTACTGAACTGACATAAACTGGCATCCTTGGAAAAGTCATTGTTATCATTACAGCTATTCTATTTAAGGTGGAAATCATCATTAACATAAACCTGCATTGTGTTTTGTTTAGACATTTTGGTAAAAACTCATCATATACTTTCACTCACTCTCAACTGTTGTTGTAGTTGTTTGTTCTTGAAGCTGACGATGATGTTGTTGTTGTTTGTTACCTGTGAAGGGACGAAGCAAATATTGAATTTCAACTGGTGCTGGTGAGGAGGCAAAGTGTACTAACAACAATAACAACAAAATTTAATTGAATTATGCGTTAAGTGGTTGTCATTCAATTAAAGCGCGTAATTATTTTGGCTACAAACTCTCATTCTAGTTTTAGGCAGTTATAGTAAGGATTATTTGCAAAGAGCCAGTAAAAAGTAATAAAATATATTTACCTTTAGTAAGCTTTATTAAACTTTGCCAATTTGTTTACATTATTTTGCCTCCAGATTGATAATAATAAAATTTGTCGAATTTTTCATTCATTAATTCCAGTACCCTTAAAATTATATCCTTGACTGTACCACTAATCAGTATTTGTTTGTTTTTATTCATGTGTATGTTTGTTTGTTTATATGTAAATGTGTTCTTCGAATAAATTAATTAATTAACATCTATTAGAAATACATGTCAGTTCAAGGCAAAATACATTTTAATTTTTTGCTTTCTGCTTCAAAACTGGCACAATTGTGCTCAGGTAGAAATTAAAATTAGCATTTAAAATTCATGTCAATAATACGAGTTTAAATTGAATGAATAATAGCATAAGACTTTATTATTTTATTGAACGCTTCAAAAACTATGGTAATTAAAATTAAATAAAAGAAAAATATTTTCAAACGTATAATTGACATTTAAGCGAAAGATGCACAAATTTACGGAAACTTCTGTTAATTAAATTATTGAAATTTAGTTTATAGATATTTTGTGAGATGGATATTTTGAAATCTAACTGCTGCTTGTTTTATCAAAGAACTATCGTTTAAAATAGATAGGACATCATTTATTATATTTCGAGACCATTTTATATTTTTGCTGCGTTCATATTTCCATGGACTAGTTTAACTTAATAATAAATATTTCAAATTGATTACTTACAAAATGATGTGCTTTAACTCAACAATTTTCTATTTTATTGCCAAAGATTTTCCATTTAATTATTTATAAAGATTGATACTTGATATAAAAATCTAAAAAATGTGTTAATCATTTTTGCTCCATTTATTTTAAGAAAATACCTATAGAAACAGACTTTTAAGTAATGATTTCTTGTTGTTGAGCAAATAAGTCATAGTAACAATAATAATTGAAATTTGTTATTTTTAAGAAGATCAAATATAAAAAACCCAAAACATTAAATTTGAGCATTTCTTTGCTCTTATATACTAAGTAGATAAATTCTCTTAGATGATTTACATACATAAGTACATTTCTTTTGACAATTTTCCCCAGGTAAATTTTGTACATTTTCTATTGAAAAACCACAAACAGAAAATGCCTTGGGTTTTATAAAAAAACAAAATGTGTTAAAAAAATATGTCAACAAAAAGTTGATGAAATTTTTTATAACAAGCTGAAAATTGAAAAAAAAAACACGAGGAAAATACATTAATATACTCGTATTAAACAGCACTACTTTAGCCTAAAAATACATGAAATCGAAAAACTAGCAAACATGTTGAAGATTAGAAATTCTAATAATAAGAAGAAAACGCAAAATATAATGATGGCGGCATTTTGTTGCTAAACGGAAGACGCGGCTTTTGTTGTTGTTGATGTTATTTGATATAGAAAAAAGAATGAAATGCTTTAGCTATGTAAAACAGCATTTTCTACTTGCGATCCTAAAAAATGGCAGACTGGAAACTACTACTTTTTGCCAACCACTAACAACATTAACAGTAATGGCATCCGTGTTATATTTTATTTTAATATTAAAAGTCTTGTATACACACACACATATTTATTTACATGATCCAAATTTCTCCCTTTCCGCCAGCCATTCATTGATAGTTTCATATCCATGTTCTACTTATTTTTATTCGGTACTTACAGTTTGACAAGTAATATTTCGTGCAGTTATTATAATGAAACCCGATGTTATCATAGAAGCTATCTTTCAGTTCAGGGTTTACGGATTTGGTTCTAGTTTCAAAACCTATTTTTTTGATAATAAAATTTGGGTTGTAGAATTAATATATCGGATCAGAAATCTTACATCTCCCACTGTGTGAACAAATATAAAAAAATGTATTTATTTACGTTAAACGAAATTGTAACAAAGTACAAGAATAAAGAATGCTTCCAGAGACATCTGCCGTTCTGCGCTATGATGCTCCCTGTTACATTTATTCATTCATGTATATTTAGACTTTTTCCAAAAGTCTCTGTAGATAAGTGTGTGTTTTTTTGCGAAAGATACCAAATGAGACTGAACACAAGATGATGGCAAAAAATTGTCATCAAATGATAAAAATGTGTCACGTAATCCCTCGAACATTATGTAACATATGATTACTTTTTTTACTATATACGGATGAATACATACATATTCAACTACATATGTAGATATACCTTTAAAACACACACACTGACAAGGAATCTAACTAATGTAGAAAGAGATGAAATTAAATCAAATATGTATATACCCTGCAGTTTGAGGTATTGACGTGAACTCAGAATCAACTATGTACGTTACTAGCTTTAGAGAAAAATCCTCAAGACTAAAAACATCAAAGAAACAATTGATACTTTTATATACATATGTATATACATGTCAATTCGTGCCATTTTTACGCCTTGGCGCTTTGTAAACTGCTGGGCTATTGATATGTGCAATAATGTTATGTACTATTATCCTTAAGTATGTGTATAAATGTGCATATGTGTGTATGTAGATATGTATAAAAATTTCCTCATATAAATGTTTAAGAGTATGTGTGTATATGTATACAGCAGGGTATTTATGCGCCTCTTATTAACGTTTTTTTTATCTTGGTTACAATTTTTTTTATAATTTTGAATATATATTTTAAATGATGTGTTAACATTAAACAAATATGTGTGCAGTATGTAAGTGTGTTTTATACATATATGTATGTGAGCACGTGTTAATATTTGTTATCAGTTGAAATCTATCATTAGACTTTATGAACTTTAAATGTTTAAAATTATATAAATTAACAACCACATAATATATGAAGAAATAAGGAAAAAGTGTGTACTTTATATATATTTACTGCCTTTTTATTTATTGACTGCAGATAATGCGAAATCATAAAGAATATTTTAATCTCTAAACAAATTTTTATAGAAAAATAAAAATTTTATAACATATTTGAAAACATATCATTAATTTTTCATGAAAGCTTTAAAATTAAATGGTTTTCTGCAATAACATAACGAAACAATGATAATTTATAAAGAAATTTATATTAAAGAAAAATTTAATTTAATTTGAATTTTATTAAATTAAAATATTAAACCGATAAAAATTTGGATTGAGATATAATGTTCTAGATATACAAAATTCCAAAAAGAAAATTTTTTATGCTAAGTAGTTGATAGGATATCATTATGTGGGTCGTGGTTCCGTTATCTACAGAAAGTCGGTTTGCGCAATCGAAAGAAAATCGGGGCTGTTGCAATTTTCGAAATGTTGCAAAAAGCGGCCATTAAATTGTCATTTAATTTGTTCAAAAATTTGTACTTAAAATGACGATTAAGTGATAGAAAAATAGTGTCAATTTATAAAAATTCAAATTCAAATTATTTATAAAAATTCAAATTTTTCTTTGGAAACAATAAAGAAATAGCTTTCGGAACTCCTTTTGATAGGACCAATAGGTGAAAAGTTACACACATTTGAATAAAACCCTGTATAGCCAAAATCTCCAACTTTGACCCCCACTAAGTCCGGCAGTTCATGTATATTTATATTGCACTATAAAAATTTACCAGTAAGCAGAATTTTAATTAAAAGTTTGTTCGAATTTTCAATAATTGTAAAGAATTATAGACTTTATTAAGTTCAAAACGTCTTACTTTAGTCTCATTTTAAAATTAAATTAATTTACTTATCTTATTTTAATAAAATTTAAAAAAATGCCACAATACATAATGTTAATCAACATTAAATGAAGTTAAAAATGCTAATGAAACGAATTATACAAATTGTGGCAAATTAATGTGATGACAAATTGTCTACAAAATTACCAAAAATATTGCTTAAATTACACTATTTTTCGTATTATCAATTTTATGTCACTCTGTCTTTTTATTGCCATTGAATTGATTTCGGATTTGTTTTCTCTAAAATGACGTTTCTATTAAAATGAGCATCGATTGTTACAATTGCAACTTGAAAGTAAAATGTGGAAAAATACGTATACATACATATGTATAATAACTACTATGAACCGCAAACAGATGTTGCTGTATTCTAAAATTTTAATTTGAAAATTGCTTTTATATTTTCAGAAACATATACACATAATCAAGCTCGTATTTGTATTCGCACTCTCAGTGCGCCTAATATAATCTATAGAGTCAAAAAACATTTTCACACACATGAATATGAATGTTGCTGACACAAATACATTTAAACTTCACCCCCTTGTGTTTTTAAAAAGTCACTTAATTTATCGATTTACTCAAACAACAAACAGCAGCAGCTCCAATAAAAAATACTAACAACAAAACGACAAAATAAACAAACAACAAATAAATGAAAAGTTTTGTTTTTTTTTTGCTGTACAAAGAATAACGCATTTAGCTTTAACTATTTTAAATGAAATGATTTGTGTAAGAGTATGCATTTGTTGCAGTATGGATGTATGAGTATGTATGGGTATTGCAAACAGCATATAAACATCAATTAAAATGCTTGGCTGAAATTGAAATAAACAAATACAAATAAGTTCAAAACATATACATATATATGTACATTAGATCGACTCACAAAAAATGGTGCTTGAGTTACCCTTCATAAAATATTTGTTGTAATGTCATATGATGTTACCCAAAATATTTGGGTTCAGTGTTGTTCATTCGTGAGCTGGGCAGTTTTCAAATAAAATAACACGACTTTTCATGTTCAATTTAAAAATGTACGCAGCTTACAAAATCTTTGTTTTGTTTTATGATGGTTCCAAAATATATTGATTCTATCGATGGTCGTTCATGAGCAATTTACAAAAAAGGACTTTTTTAGTTTTTTTTTTTTTTAATTTTAACAAAATATATAATATCGTGTTGAAGTTGCATCTAAAGTTGCACAAAATTTGCAAAATTGTGTAAAAGTATATTTATATTAATGACAAACCTAACAATAAAATTTTTTTGGAATGTGACAATTATGAGGAGACTGCTATCTATAAACTGGGGTATCTATTAAAACACCTTTCAATAGATATCCCATATTGAATATAATATTTCGAAACTAAACTATAATTAAAAAAAAAAAACAATAATTCAAAAACACTTTTTAAAAGCCCACGAACGGCCATAGCTAGACTTAAAATATTTTGGGAATCATCATAAAAGAAAGCAAGGTAAATTTTGTGAAGGGTAACAAAAATACGTTTTTGCTTTCCATACTGAGTCGGTCTAATTTACATATAAATTCAATACTCTTACACATTAAAAATTTAACATACATTCACATACCTACATATTCGTACAAACACAGTGAATTGCATTTAATATTATGCTGATTATATTGTAGTACGTATACTTATAAGTATTTGTTTGTGTGTATGTAGAATATCACAACACAATAATACTCTAACAAAACAGGACATTTTTCATATAAATTCAAAAGAATAAATTTTATATATATATATATATATATACAAGAGTATGTGGGTGTATGTTTGCGGGGGTAAAGAATTTGCACAGTGAGTAGATAAATAATCTCAACAAATCATCTTAAGAAACATTTATGTTTGTTATCATATTGTATTTACAAAATTCTATATTTATGACAAATTGATATTATTATGTTATATACAAGAGACTATGGATACTGTATCAGCTAAAGATATCCAACATCAAACCACTTTCATTGGAAAAACGTTTAAAAGATGTGTATTTACATATACATATATATGGGTTTATCTTCGAATTGAACCTTAAATCTTTTATATATAATTATTTCACTGCACAAAACCATTTTCCCTAATAAGCCAAACTACTTATGTATATTGACAATTTCGTGTTAAGTGACCAAACTCAAATTTTTGCTAGAACCAGTAGGTGAAAAGTTACATTCATAAAAAAACAAAATGTCCAACTGTGACCCCCCTATAACTCCGGCAGTTCTTGACTGATAGAGCAAATTCCATCGATTTTTTAAGTTTGGTCATTCGACACGAAACTACCCATATATGTATGTACCTATGAAACTATGTATATATAACTTATGTTGTTTTTAATTTTCTGATATTAAAGAACTTTACATTTTTAGGTATACTAATTTTTTTTTTAAATTTTTATTACATAGTGTAGTCATTTTTCACTATAGTGTTCCAAAGAAGCATTTAAAATTTCTGTTTGAATCAGTTGAACTGTTTTTGCTTTTGTCATAGTTGTGGTGATCGTATGAAATATTTGTGTTTGTTAAACTAATGAATAAATTTTCAATAGTCTTAATATGTATCTAGTTAGCAGTGATTTTTTATTTTCTTCATCAGTATTTTTAATGCAACATCCCTTTATTTAATTGTAATGTTTGTTTTAAAACGTGTTCTTTGTATGCATAAAGCACAATCTATATAATTTAAACCAAAACACAGACGGAATAAAGGATATTGAATGCAATTATTTCACTGAATGTCACCAGTTCGTTACTGTAAATGGTTACATGATGTTATCTAAATAATACTATTCATTGTATATACGCTTGTGTGCAAATAAATATTTGTGTGTTTTGTATACTAGTTTTGACTTCATTTCTATTTGGTATTTGTTTTAAAAGGTTTCATTTTCTTTTGACATTGTACGCCTTTATTGTTAAAATTTTCACGTGTACAAATTTGATTTTTTCGTTCCAAAGTGTTTACTTTTGGTCGATCAATTTCTATAGAAAAAAGATTAGAATGTTCAGTATAAGCATGAACAGAAAACAACTAAAAACTATGTACACGTTGTCATTGGCATCGTTTAGTAATAGAATTTGATTTTAAAATGTCATGTTTTATGGAAAGAAATTGTGTACATTTAAACAATGCAGGGCGTACTCTACTGGAAGTTGGGAAAAAATTATATTTTACGTTGCCAACGGTATCTTCAATGTTTATGGCTTATATATGTATGTATATATATAAGGGTTATAACACACGCTCCTGCTTTACATTAAGTTATATTCTGACAATCAAATATTAATGGTCGATTTTTATAACCAAAAGCGAAAAAAACAAACAGAAATGAAAACCAAACTAAAAATGTTGTAAAACTACCAAATTCTCAGGTCTTGGATTTACAAATAATGTGAATTAAAAAGGGAAAACAAGTTAGCAATCACTCATTCATTTTCATTCTGGGTGTAAAGACAAGCACACAGTCAGGCATATATTTTTATAACTAATGCAAATTCACTAACAAACCAGGACTGAACAGATGAAATACTATGGGCATCAAGAATTTTATATGCTTAATAACAACAACAACAACAGCAACATTGTTGATGTTTTTGTGTGGTTGAAGCATAAAAATAGAAAAACGTAGAGGACGAAGGATGTGATGATGTGCTTTTGTTATGCATGACAATGCATTCAAGTGATGCTGTTCCTGCTACTTTTGAAATCTATATGATCAAATGTATAAACACATATACAAAGAGACATTTAACAAATATTTACTTATATGTGTATACATATATGTATGAATTTCCATTCTGCTAGTTACAAACTTTGCATGCAAATGCTAGAATATTTCTATTTCAGTAGATGTGTGAATGCATGTTTCAACATAAATTCATCTACATATATTACATGCTATTCTAAGTAAGTTTGCATTTTACATTTTCAAATATTGCAAAATCATTTTATAACGAATGAGAAAATGTATCTTTAACTTTTTTCCCATGCAATACAATAAGAAAGTGGAATACGTATCCATATTAGAAAAATCCAAAATAAAAAAAAAAGAATTTCGTTGATTTCTTACCATTAGACTACTTTTTGGGAAAAATATTTTGTCAAATGAATACATCGATTTTTATCGTTAAATTATACTGCATTAAAAAAGGATTCTTTTGGTTAAATAAAAATAAAACTTATAGAATCACTAGTACGTGTTGCAATAATACAAGTCTTTCTTTTGATTACAGAATAGAACATATTTGGAGCAAATTTAAATGTAGAAGAAACAATTTGTAAGACTTTTAAATTAAAAAGAACATAATCATTGCTGTTATTTCTATTAATATTTTGTGGGTTTTTATATGTTAATGCTATTTTTATTATTCTATGTTCAATTACAAGTTTCTATCCATAATAAAGCAATAATAAGATCAATATATCTAGTTACATAGGCCAACGATGAAAAAATTTTTCAAATTATTTTTACTAATCCCAGTGTGTATTTGGTGTGCTGTTTCCGAATATGGAAATAAAAAAGTCGTATCACCAACCAACTTTCCACATTTTCATATTTTAGTCCTTCTGACTGCATATTTGAGTCCCAAATATAAAATTTTGTAATTTTACAGAAGTTGTGAATAGTGGCCGTCGCTGCCGCTCCATGTAACTTATAGACAATAAAGAAGAGAATAAAATAGTGAAGAAATTTGGTCTATATCTCTCACATTTTAGCGGTAATTGTGATTTCAATTTTGAAGATTTCGGAGAAAAGAATTTTTTGTTAAAATTTGTGAAAAACAGGCTTTATTCTTCACTGTTATGCAATCATTATACATTAATGCATAATAAAGTTGTTGATGGTTTATTGTAGGAATTTTGTATGGAAAATGTGCGTAATAAACCTAAAATAAACGATTGATATCTTTATGAATACAGGGGTTAAAATCGTGGAGTTGGTTTCAAAACTTTTTACAAACCTTAAATTTTTTTGTCTGTGTTATTTTTTTGATAGTGGTAATCATTACCGCGTTTTGGTACATATGTAAGTATGTGTAATATATGGAATTCACATTGCGTATACGTCATGCATTCGTCATGAAATTTATACCTCATAATATATACATAAATTAACAAATTGTTTTATATATTGCGGTTATTTTTAGTTTTATGATATACATGAATTTATGTTCACTCCAAAGTATTTAAGTTTTTGCTGGGTTTCTTAAATGATTAGAGTAAAACAAACATTTTGTGGAAAATAAAAACGTAAATTAAATTTTCACAATTTAAATAATTTCTGTTGTCCTAGTTTCCAAAAAAACACCTCAAGCTTTTCTATATCAACTTTTGTTATTCCACATATGAAAAATTAAACAATTTTTCTATGTTTGCCGCCTCCAGCCTTTGATATTTAATAACAAAAAAATCCATCAACGTTTTGAATTTCAAAACATATTGCTTTCGATTAATTTTGTAAACTTTTTGTAACAAATGCTGACAAAATTTGTTAAATCCAAAAAAATAAAAAAAACCCAGAGACATTTACCATGATCTGAATTCATTTACAAGGACATGCGTATGTACAAGTAAAGCTAAAACAAGAGAAAACACAAAAATAAAAACATCAACATTAAATTTGAACATATTTATGTAGCACACAAGTATACTTTTACTAATTTTTTTAAAAGGACAAGGACACTTTACATGCATGTGTTTGAAGCAACTCATTGTTTGCTATTTTTATTATTTTTTTAATTTTTTCTCATTTTGTTTCTTGTGGTTTGAACATACATTAAAAATGTTCTTGTTGATGTCCAACATGACCAAACAAAACTAATATCTATTAAAAAGGTTTTTAATTATAGACCAATGCAAGAAGAACTTAAGAGATTGCAAAAATCAAAAAGAATTTGCTATTAACATATACATATAAAGAAAAACAGACATTCAAATAACCAAATGACAGATAAAATAAAGTAATATACATTTACATAAATGTCTCTACGTACGTTTTATACTAATATACATAAATATGTAAACAAATGCACAATGAGGAGCATAACTGGACTCACAAACATTAAAATGTTGGTGACTTATACAGACATGTATATTAATGTCATGTTTTGACTTCCACTGTTTTCATTTCAACATGTTTATGTAAAACTATATGTAAGTGTTTTGATACATATCTTTATCTGCTGGTATTTATACATAATTTTGTTGTTATTGTCGATCTTATATGTACAGTAGAAATTATGTATTTGTATATGTAATCCTTGGGAATATTATTTGTCGGTTTGATTTTATATACGAGCAATTTCGTGTCAAGTGATCCATCTTAAAAATAGAGTTGAATGAAATTTGCACCAAGGTTATTACTATTGGATAGTAAGCCAAACAAGCGTTATTAAAAAATTGACTTGCAACAAATAAAAAGTTATATACATTTCATAAGTGTTATTTTCGAAAAAAAAAACTACTGATAAATTGTATATCTACTTAAACGTTTTAAGGATTTTAATATATAATATAAATTGAATAAAAATACAGGGTAGTAAGTATGTAGATTTTATTGGTATATTTAATAAACGTTTTATAGAAATATGAACGTATGTATATTCCGGATTTATATTGCGAGAAGTACTTTTCTTGACTTACACTACTCTATTAATTACTGGCCCATATTTACATATAATAACTTTAACGTCAACGTTATGTATGTTATATGTATGTTAGTAGATGTATTATCTACATATACAGATATATACATATGTATAAGCATGTATATATACATATTTACATTCTTATATACATGACGAGCATGTTAATTAAGAATGTTTAAAAACTGGATTTTATGTCCAAATCAACATCAACTTTTACAAGTGATGGAAAAAAATCGATATTTTAAATATGTGTTATGGTCATAGATACAAATATTTACAATGCTACTACACACGGACACAATAAAAATTCCTTGTCGGATTTTATGAGTTAACCTTTTACAACTAACTCAAAAATTATCCAGAAATATATGTATGTATGTACAAACATTTTTATAAAATTAAAAACAAAAAAATTATGGAAACTCATAACACATTTTTCAAACAATTTGTATTGAAAAAATAAAATTATGAAAATTAAAATGTTTTTAGCGATGAAAAAGGAATTGCACATAATTAACATAAATCCCCAAATAAAATTTTTTTACTCAAATGTCAGTACAAAAATAATTATTTTCGCTTCTTTGGAAGTCAATAAACATCACTTCCGCTGATGCTAACAAATTTTGAAGTGGTGATAAATGTATTTCATTTTGAAGTACTTCGCTGGGATGTCGCCCATTTGCAACTAAAGGGTTATAACTTAAAATCTGGTTGTTTTGTATTTAGTAATAAAATGGCGAAAGTCTTTTGAATAGTTTGATATTTTAAAAATGTTAATTATTTTTCGCTTGAGTATGATTTTTTGTTATAAATATCAAAATTAAACTTTTCTTTTTCTTTAATTAATTTAGAAAAAGATTTGCTAACTTAATTAAGACAAAAACTAATTTCTATTACAAATAAATTATTTTAATTTTTCCAAACTATTACATTTGAGAAATGTTTAGCTCGAAACTATGTTTTCTGAGTCATGACCCATTAGCTGCAACTAAGCGACATGTATTTATGTATTTTATGTTTTTGCTATTTAAGATTATCATATACTCTTGTTTGGAACATGTTCTAAGATTATTATATTCCACTTACATTTCTTCTTTTACTTTCTTATTAATGTTTCAAATTAAACTTTTACAGCTTGGCACAAATTTAGAAAGACAACAAATTTTTGGATTTTTATATTGAATTTATGTAATTTAGGTCCAGAATTTCTCCTGAATTGAATTTCAATAATATATTATATACAAATATATATAATATTTTAATACTTATCTATGTATATACATATAGATATATTCCAAACGTTTACAAATAAGTAAGAAGATCTGTCTAGATATTCATATAAATATATGAAGAGTATATTTTACTGGGTTTGGCCATCAGGCATTTAAAGCAATCTGTTGCAGAGAGTTTAAATTTCAAAATATTATGAACATTTTCTTTTGCATCATCTCAGTTTTATCTGTTTTTGTATTTACACAAGTCTCCTTTTGCTCTGTGGTAACAACCACACGAACACATAAACAGAAATTCAAGTATGTATGTACATCCTTTGGACAACATGTACACTAATGTAATCATTTGCACACAATATTAAATGTTTACCTAAATACATTCAAGCAAACATTTTCATTCAAACGTACATATGTATTTGTAGCTATATACATACATGTATGTATGTATTTATATACAAACATTTAGGTATATCTATATTTTCTACAAAGACGATGATGAAATTGATGTTAGTGATTTTCATTTCATAAAGTTTATTAATTTTTCTATTAAAATCTTAATATAAATATTTGCTTAAATAAAAGTAATAAATGTTTGTTTGCCTATGTGTGCATGTGTTTATTTATGGTTTATGGCAAATCGTAAGAGAATAATATTTAATGTTGACAAATACTTTAATTTCATGTTATTTTATTTATAGAAATATTTCATTTAAATTAATTGTTTTGTATTTTTTTCACTCATTTTGTTTTTAATTCCAAAACATATTTGCTTGACTTGTGTATAGATTTATAAACTATTATAATATTTGTTAAACAATTTCTTTTAGTTATTAATTAAATGTTGATATCAGGTGTTTGACAAGATGTCTAACACTACTGTTGCCAGAATATAGTAACTTAAATATTAAAAATTTTAAATTTAACATTTAAACTAGATTACTATTGGTGCATATAATTGAAATTACGTTTATCTTAATTAAACACAATATTTATAAAATAATTTATTTGACTATCTCTCTGTAAAGTCAAAAACTAATTTTGACAATAAATAATATTCTAAAATCATCTTTCCCATATTATTAATTTTTCAATTTTCTGCATTCATTTCAACAAAATTGTTAAAGATATTTACTTACTTTGAGACCAATTTGCTTAAATGTGTTTAACATTAGTATCTGTAACGAAAAAGACGAGAAACAATTTTTAACAGTATAAATATTATTTGAGAAAATATAAAACTATCAATAACATTTTATATGGGAATAAAAAAAAAACATATCGCACATTCATGTGAAGACTGGCATAACCAAAATTATGGTTTTTGAACCAAGTACAAGAAAATAAGCATCTTTCTCATATCTCATATAATTTATTGTTTTCAAAAATCGCTTTTACTTTCGATGTTGAAATTCTAAACGCCAAAAGTAAAAGTTGTGATTATATTTACATGTATTTTTGTATATGTATATCCGTTTTAATTTTTCAAATCTCATGACTTCTTTAAAAAATTTGAAGGAAACATATGTATATGTACATTGGGGTAGTAACTTTTATACAATATTTGAAAGTTTCAAATCGGCCCTATCCTATCCGCGGTTTATCTTCCTTCCAAATTTAGTACCCAAACATGTAGATTTATTATAAAAAATTCATGTAAATTTGTTCATGAATGGTTTTAGAAAATCAATTTGCCGCGGAAGGTTTTTGCTGGGCCCTATCACAAAACACAAAACTGTGGTTTGTGAATTATAACAGATTCTAAGTTAACAAGCGATATGCATATAAAACAGAACAATATTTTGAAGTTTAAAAACACGCATTAATCAACATCATCACCATTCGTGGTTGTTTTATTTTCTGTAACACATTTTCCTTTCGATTTTTCAAATTTACACACCAGTACAAACAGGTACAATGTTCATTTTAGTTGTATAAAATGCAACAACTACAACAGGAAAGTGGCAACAAGAACAACAAAGAAGACATCCACAAAAAGGTGTACAACACTTGCAGGAGTTCGTGCTTGTAGTAAGTACGTAAAAAAAGTATACTTCTCCCATCATATTAGAGTGAAAATGTAAATAGTAAATATCATATTATCAGGGCATCAATGTATTTGAATGTGTAGGAGGATGAAGGAGGAAGTGTACATACATTGAAAAACTAAATGAGTTTGTATTTTATACTTAACCCAGTAAACAATAAGGATTATGTTATAAATGGAAATTACTATTATTTAAGACAAGTTTGTTGCTCAAGTAGGATTTTTTAAATTATTCATATTTGAGATTTAGTATGTACATATAACGATATCGAATAATAATCAATTAAATGTTTTATTTAATGTTTGCTGGGTGATACCTAAATGTGTAAATGCATGTGTGTAAGTTACTGATAGTGGTACTTTGTACTTGTTTGTTTTTTTTTTGAGCCAGTTTTTTATGGTAGTAAATTTTCCTCTTACTTTTTTTATATCATAATATACAAAAATGATGTTGCTATTTCCGTTACGTGTATTTATATGTTGTATTTGTTTGGATGATCATAAAAGAGTATGAATGAGAACGGTTTGGGAGAGCATGATTGTAAATAAACTTGTAGAAGGCAAATAGCATAGAACCGTAAACACTTTAATTGCTTTCATAAAATTTTCACACGATATAACTGTTTACGATTGTAGTATGAGGGAGGGCGTAAGAAACCATTTTTTCTTGCAAAATACTATAAATAATAAGTAAAAAAACAAATAGGGCTCTGCAGTTCAGAGTAAGTTTGTCGAGCTGTTGATTTTATTTACCTGAATTAGCCATTTTCCCATTGTGATTTGATTTTGTTATGTTATGTAATTCAAAAGCAGAATTATTGCATAAATTGAGATGTGTACTTACCGCAGCTTTATTACACAATCTTTTAAATATTAAAGTATTTTAACTTTTTATTTTATTAATTAATATTTCTGTTAATTTCCTTTTTTATTATTAAATTCAAGTCAATAGCCACTAAAAGAAAAGGAATTGAGTACACAGAGAAAACAGTTTCGTTGTGATAACCGAATTTGTAGCCAATCGAATTTGGTCGGTTACGACAACTATCTTATGAATCGATTACAATAGCCGAATGTTTCAATGCTTCATACCGAATAATTTTAATAGAATAACCAAAAATATTGGTTAATACAACTGCAAATTGTATTTTATAATTGGGTTGTAATAATCGAATCATTCGGTACTTAAAAAATTATATATATTTTTGTTTATTTAACTTTATTTTAGCGAATACAGAAACATACAAATTTATTTAACATTTAAAAATATATATATTTTTTGAAGGAATATCCCAATTTGCTCCAGCTGCATCGTCGTCCTGAAAAAACAACATACATATAAATGCATATGTAGCTTAGGTATTTATAAAATAGTGCCCAACACACCAGTTCTTGTTTAATGGACAAAATACTTACTTTTAGGAATGATCATCAACTCTTTCGCAAACTTTCCATTTATATGGACAATGAAAGATTCATCTTGAAACTCGCTGAAAGAAAATATAATTAGATTTGTGTGTTTTTTCAATAAGTATCAAACTTACCACTGTTTACACATTTTTCAATTTTATCCAATCCTTTTGATGACAAATCAGTGGATATATTGTTTTCCTGGTTAATTTTAATGTAAATTTTCTTGGTTTTTATAATAAATGAGATATTTTTTTTGTATATAGAAATTTATTTAGTTTTATTTAGCTTTGTTCCAGAACTTTTCTGGCTAAAGAGAATTAATGAATTTTCTCTTCGTACTTATAAAAAGTACGGGAACAGAAAAAACTAAATTTCTCTTTCAATAAATTTGTATTGAAGTTTATTCATAAAAATTTCTATTGAAATTAAAATAAAATTGAAAAACTACAATCACACATACTTATTTATGAAAATAAATCAAAAATATCAAACATTTTTTATTTTCAATGTATTTTTTTAAACAAATAATTTATTTGACAATTTTTTTCTATTTGCCAGGAAAAAATTTTCTGGCTAAAACCTGCAAGTTCTGGCAAAGAGAAAATAATTTTAATTGCTCAAATTTGTTCTCTTTTACAATTTCTGGTAAAAACCTGCAAACTTGACAAGTAAAGGAACAAAGCTTTTATTTGTAATTTGAAATTTATTTACATAAATATATAAACGTCAGAGGAAAACTACCGTTTTATCAGTTCTGAACACCGAATTTTTAGAAATTAGCCGAATTTATTTATTACAGCGACCAATATTTGGTGCTAAGAAATTGTTTGTTGAGTTCTAGTTTGTTACTTCTACCGAATTTTGTAGATAGTTTACGCAATGTTACGATTCGATTGTGTTAATAAAATATATGATTGATTAGACTATAATTTGATTAAAATTACTTTCTTTCGATCTTAAACATAGAATAGTAGTTGCAGTCGCATTATTTTAATAATAACAATTAAATTTCTGCTGAAATTATGGAATATTTGTAATAGCAACCAATTTCCGACTAATCTTTTTTCTGTGTGTAACAAATCGCTTTATTTGTATCAAGATTTCAATTTCTGCTACATAGACCAACAACATCTGGTGTCGAGAGTGTGGTGGTTTCGGTGTCTGACTGTGTTGGTTTTCATTATATCAATAACAAATATACATATGTATGTATGTATTATTCCAATGTTTCTTTTAGTTTCCTGTTTCGAGTTTTTTTTTCATATTTTGCGATTGTATCATGTGTAATGTCGCAAAATATTTGGCATATACATATACTCCAACATACATATATATGTACATATGTATATGTAGGTACATAAATTTCAAAAAGAAAGAAAAATATATTTAGTACATACATATGCACATACGTAGTATAGGTATGTAGTTTGTTCTATATAATATTTTTTCAGTTTTTTCCGCTAGTCTGGTTTCAGATTTTTCTGTGTATATTTTTGGAGTTTCTTTTCTATTATAGACTATTTTTTGTTGATACCAACTAAGAATGGTTTTGAAACAACAACGGTTGTATGAAGATATTTTTTTTCCATACATGTGGCATAATTGAAGATTTTCAACCATAAATTCTATGGAAGAAAAACTGATGATAAAATAAGTCTTACTTTATGTGTGGGTGTTTTTATGTATATTTAACTATGTACTTCTATGTACGTATGCATATGTGTATGATATTGAGAAGAAAATATATATTTTTATTTCTGTGGCTGCTAGAAAACCTATAAAAAATTGCATGTAATGTTCTGGAAATTTCTTCGTTTTTCCAATAAAGATTCATAAATTTGTATAAAAGTTGCCAAACGAAAAACTCGTAATAATTGTACAGCTTAGGTTTTTATGCAAGCAAATGTACTTAAAGTAATCGATAGTAAAATAAACTGTAGACTTTACTTTTCGTCTGGTATAGAATATTTAAAAACATATACAATATTTTCCAATAGTTTAAGTAGCCTTTAATGAAACGTAATGAATAATCAAGCTAATAAGTTTTCTGCACTTTGCATAACAAAGTTAAAACTACATGTTGCGTTCAAAGGTTGACTATAATTTAATAAAAAAAGTCTAAAAATAAAAATTGCATGTTGAGAGCTCATACTGCAATTTCTTAAAATTTCTTTAACTGTCTTTGCATTCCCTATTTCAGTTGCTATTTAACACTCTTGTTATTATTTTCAGTAAAGGCCCCTGCTAAAATCCTTAAATGCAACAAAAGTAGAAATTAACCATCAACTGACATAAAATACTTGTAAATACATTTTCCTTGAAAATTGTGACTATAAATAAAAATAGGCGTGTTTTTCTGTAAAGAGTTTATTAAAAGAAAAAAGTATAAAAACTCCTGTAATCAAGGAGTAACCGCTGTGTGCAACATGAATTTTGTAGGTCAGTCATTTCTGATATACATATGTATGTATGTATATAAAAAGCAAAAGCGTTATAAAGGCTAAAACAAACGCATTGTGGTTAAAGAGATGACATAAAACCCAGTTATGACCAAGAGTCACGAGTTTTTCATATGTGAAGAAAAAAGAAAAGCAACATGCTCCTTAAATTCATTAAATATTCAGTGGTCTTTGTGAACTCGTATATTTAAAATGCAATAATTTATGGTTGTTGTTTCATTGGGTTTCCTAGAATGCATGAATTAAGAAAAGAAACAACAAGATTTATTAATGAACTTTTATTAGCAGCAACAAGAAAAATAATACAATTTATAAATATCATAAATCTGTTAAAGGAGACATTAAAATATTTATGTATGTACTTCTATACACACGAATATATCTAAGGAGGCAAATGATTAATATTTATAATGAGTTAATCTTAATTTGGTTCTTGACGGAAATAACCATACTGGAAGTAACAAAGTCTTAAGCCAAAAACTATTTTAGTTAACTTAATGTTTAATGTCGATCTAAAAAAATAGTAATTACAATTTTGTAGTGTTTAATTTCTTATACTGAGATGATCATATAATAAACTTTAAATACAATTTTACGTTTCAAAATCAGAAATTGGTCTTTTTCAATAGGTATTAATTTGTTTATTAAGATTAAGTAATCAGAATTTTACTTGCTCGTAAATCTACAAGGTTTTGGATATCTTAGGAAATAATTTTTTTTTGTATTATTTTAGCTGACACTGTAGAATATACCGTGTGTTTATTGTTTGTTTATTTTATTGAGTTAATTAAAATAGCTGTCGCTGTTATTGTTGCTGTTGCAGTTTAATTAGTATAAACATTTGAAAACATTTTTATTGCTGCCAACTAGTACCATTTCAAATGACATGCAACTTGTGCCAGTCTAAGAAGAAAATAGAACAAACTTAAGCGAAGAAATTTTCAATTACTGTATTTTATGTTTAAAACTGTGCTAGTCAAAATTTCAAACTAATTAAGTACGTAATATAAGAAAATTCAAATTTAATTTTTTTTATAAAAAAAAATCTGTAAAAAATGTACTGAATAATTTACAAAGAATGTTTGCGTTTGATGAAAATATTCTTTTTTGATTTGTTATTTAATATACGGTAATTAGTACAGTTAAAAGAATATTGAATTTTAGAAATTATTTCTAAGTAAGAAATATGAACAGAAACACATATCATTAAAGTAAAAATAAAAGATAAAAGAATAATTTAAATAAGTATGTAGGTATATTCCTAAGTTGCTTTTTACAGACCTTAGCTTAACAAATTCTCATTGGTTTTATAAATATAAAAAAAGTTAATTTTTCTACAATACAAATCTTATTTTTATATACGTTTGCAAGTTAAGAACTCTAATACCTTGTATTTCGTTTCTCTTATTTTTTATTCACTTTAATAATATACATAGAGTAAATCTTTTTAATCCACTTCCTTAATTAGTTTTTACTTTTATGTGTTTTATGTTTTATAATTATTTTTTTTTTCATTTCAAATTGCTTTAATTTAATTTGCATACGTTGGCTCATGAATGTTCAGTCTTTTAGAAAAATAAGATAACAACTGTAATTAGCTTCAGTTACAGCATAATTTTCATTATTTTTCCACAACAATTTTCTTGTTTTTTTTTTGCTCATTTCACAAAGAAGCTACAAAGTTTATTTCTTAGATAAAGATAGAGAGTGAGATTGAAAATAAATCTATTTAAAACTCATTAATCTTGGAAAAAGATGAAATCCTTTTTTAATGCGACGGAAAAAGTAAGAGTTGTATGTTGTACTAAATGTCACCACCACAACTACCACCATTAGCAACATCATCGTCAGTAAAAATCATTTGCAGCTACTTGTAGTTTTAAATTAAATTAAAAAAGTCTTAATGTTAAGGATAAAGGAAAGCAATAATATTTTGCTAAGATCTTTTTCATAGATAAAATTGTACACAATTAGGTTATTGTATAAGTATGTATGAATATACTCAAATTTTGGAAAAAAAATATAAAAAGGAAGACTGTGAAATAAATAAAATTGTTTTTTATATTTCCCATAATGAGATCTTTTTTTTTTAGCAAAGAGTGCTAAATGTTTTTATCCTTCATCTTTTTAATTTCGTTTGTAATTTCCACCGTATAAAGTATTCACATTTATTCCGAATCCTTCTAGATAGCCAAGTTGTATGCTGTTGCAGACTATTTTTTGAAGATGTTAGGCAAAGAATAATAAGAAATTGGGGCTTGTCAGTTGGTACGTAAAGGAGTTGTCATTCGGTACCTAACTCTAAGTATGTATTGGTAGAATTTTTGTATTAGTATTGGAGCTCCAACCACTTTCACCACACTTTCCAAACATACATACTTGCATAAAATCGTACATACAAAATTTAGGAAAAATAAATAACATTTCAATTTCTACATTCGCAGATTTTTTAATTTATTTTGCCCACATCTAATCAGTAAACATTTAATAAATATATTTTTCGGACTTAAAATCTCTTTTTTTGCAAAAAAATAAGTTTATTTTAAATAATTTTTTCATTTTCAATACCAAAATATACAACTTTGTTTTGTCAATTTTAATTTCAACACACAAAAATTAATTGTCAAAAAAATTAAAAAAATATTTTTTTAGTTTGTGAAAAATAAAAATATTTCGGATTGTTAAATGCGATAAAATTGTGTAAAAAATTAAAAAATAGTTATGTGTTTGTGAAAAAACGTCGTTCAAGTCCTATTATCCCGGTATTTTCGCGAAAAAGTTTTGAAGTATTGTGAGAGAATTGAGTTCTCACAAGTGTGTTGAATTTACACAGAACTCGTCTGTGAAGAGAAGGAAATGTTATTGTTGTAAAACAATGTCATAGTCCAACTTCTTATTATTCTTTGATGTTAGGGTTCAAAATTTTGAACAATACTATCAAACATGCTTTCGAAAAGTTTGTTATATTAACAAAATTAAAAAAAACATAATTTAACTTCATTATTTCTTATCGTTTTCTTGATATGTCATAAATATTTCGGTGACCCATAATTTGACATACTTACATGATGTTTAATAAAGTGATAATGTTTTTTTTCTTAATTTATCAATAAAAACAAATCAACAAAACAACAACATATAGCATCATATGCTATGTTGTTCTTGTATTTATCTTTTATATTATGAAACTAATATCACTGGTTGCAAATACTTGCTTACTTTCAATATACTAACGAACTTTAAAATACTTAAAAATAAGAAAAAATAATGTATGAAAATATTGCAATTAAAAAAAGCATTAGTTTCAACTCAGCAGAGAATTTATTTGACTTTTTTATCAGACTTCATAAATGAAATAAAGAAGTTGAAAACCTGATGATTTTAAACGAAGAATATGAAATCACACTAAAATTAAGTTTTGTTAAATTCTAATACGGCAAAATGAAATACTAAGCCTTTTAAAATTAAAGTTTTTGACAAACAACAACTAATGCAATATTTTTCTTTGATATAACATAAATGGAAATACCGAATGTGGAAAAATACTGTTAAATTCGGAAGAGAATTGGAAATGGTTCCCAAAAATGAAACTTTCACAGAGTTTAAACAAACGATTTTTCTCATATACTCACATAAAATTATTTTTGTGTGTAACTTTGTTGCATTCAAAGTTGTTGTTTTTTTGTATCCTACAGATTTCATGCTGTGAAGTCATTGTTGTATACGTTGTATGTTAAAAAAGTAGTTCTAGTTGTTTATTTTAAATTGGTTTACTCCTTCGTAACAACCTCCTCCCTCCGCCGGCCCTAAACAAGGACTAACAGGTCACCAGGTTTACTCTCTCACATTTACTCTCTGGGATTCACAAATGTATGTATGTATGTATAAGTGCGCTTAATGGTAGGTTTTTGTGTGGGAAAAACCTGAGTGTAAATCTGTTTATTGTTGTATTATGCAATTGCAACAAAAAAGGAGAGTATGAGAAAGCAAAAAGCATTCAAACAAAACAACTGCTTTAAGTAGAATAATTTTAGTTCGTTTGTTGCTGTTGGCTTTTTCCTGTGTAGTCTATATTTTGCTGGTTTTACATTTTTTTCCTTTTTTTAATGCAGAACAACATTATTGAAAAAAAAGTAAATGAAAAACGAAATCAATTTGTTTTTATTTAGAAAATATTACGACTTGCACACGTATGAAAATAAATTGTACACACTTTCCAATAGTGTTTCAGTGTATATCTTTTGCATTTTTGAAAAAGACCAACTACGGGATACAGTCGAATTTTTATATTTTTGAGTTATTTGATATGTATAAATTATCTGTTCGTATTCAAAGTGATTTGTGAATGTATTCATTAAAAGTTCAATTACTTCAACATTTAAATAACTAACATCAATACTCTTGTGAAAATAACTGAAAATAACTCTAACCAAAGATAACTCCACATTTATAGTTAAGATCACTAGTTTGGGACAATTATCGCGAACTGCAGGGATATATGTATAATCATATATGAACGTATGTTTACAAAAAGTCATTATAAGTTGAAATTGTTGCCTTTATTTTCCTGTTGGAATATATTTTCTTACTGATTGTTTTTTTTTTTTTTCTTTGCTAGTTAGATTCAAGCATAAACATACAATGTTCATACATACATATGTATGTACATTAGACCGACTCACAAAAAATGGTACCCTCAAAATATTCGCTGTTATGTAATATGATGTTACCCAACATATTTTGGGTTTAGTGTTGTCCGTTCGTGAGCTGGACAGTTTTCAAGAAAATATCCTATGGAGGACACGATTTTTCATGTTCAATTCAAAATTTTACCCAGCTTCAAAAAATCTTTGTTTTGTTTTATGATGGTTCCCATAAAAATTTTCAATTTTTTAGAATATGACAATTATAAGCAGACGGTCTTTTATGATTAATACATCATTGGACGCGGCTTTAAAACCCCTTTCAAACGATAGCTTATATTGAATATATAGTTTCAAAACAAAACTAAAATTTAAAAAAATTATTCAAAAATACCTTTTTTTAATTTGGTCCAGCTCACGAACTGCCATGGCTAGACTTAAAATATTTTGGGAATCATCATAAAACAAAGCAAGGTAAATTTTGAGAGGGGTAACAAAAACACGTTTTTGCTTTCCATACAGAGTGAGTAGGTCTAATGTAAAAACATATATATGTATATCTGAACATTGTGCATCAATGTGAGGCCGCTGGTTTGTGTTTGTCTGTGAATGTTTATACTAGTTATAAATGTTGGCCGGAAATACGTCATGATTGCATGCGAAGGCTTGGTTAAGCTGGTTTGTTAAGTTTTAATTCATTTGTGCTTAATTTTCTTGATGATTATTGTCTGTTTAATTTAATCGCGCACAATTTTCCAAATGAAATGTAACTTGAGCAAAATGCTATAAGTGTATATAAAATAAAACATAATAGTTTGTAAGTTTGTAAGCAAACGTATTCATTTCAACAGATGTTATGCAAAATGTAATGAAAATTTACACATTGTAGCTTTCATTAGAGAAATTAAACTTATAATTTAAATTAAGTTATTTGCGTTAGTGAGAGAAATTTAAAAATGTAAGAATTTATTTTAGAAATTAAAATAAAAAAATCAATATCTTGAAGTTAAGTTTATATACACTGGGTGTAATTTTTAAAGTCTTGGAAATATAACCATATATGGACACCACTACGTGATAAAACACCAAAAAAAAAGAATCATGTCTCCCAATTTTGCCCAAAGTGATGCACTTTTTATGGGCCCCAAAAGATTTGGGGCTTCTGTATAATTTTTAAAAAAAGTGATCATTAAGCTCATATCTTATATGCTTCATTTCTTAAATGACAGCTGTACGTATACGTATTAATGATTTATTGATATTACAAATATTAGGTATACGCCTAATGTAGAGAAGCACTTTAAAGTAAAAAAATCGATTTTTTAAGTTTGATTTTATACTTTTGTTCACAATTTTTGTGCCTGAGAAAATTATCACTTTTTTTTACAAAAAATGACACTGAGGCCCCAAAATCTTAGGGGGCTCATACAAAAAAGTTTGATTTACATAACTAATAATAATTTAATCCTTTTTATTTATATACAAAAAATTGTCAAATTGTTTTAAATATTTGTTAAAAATAAACAGGGCCTTACTGACTTTTTTAAATCTAGTTTTTAATATTTTGTTACAAATAGCAACTTAAAATCCATAAATATTATAACAACAACGAAAACTTTACATAAAAACAAAGAGATAAAAAAGACAACAAATACAACATGCATTATAAAATACTGCATTTATTTCAATATCGCATTTAATTTGCAAATATAAACGGATATTAAATTTTGCATAAAAAACTGCAAAAAACGCTGTATACATATAAAAATATAATAAATTTATTCGTATGCAGTCATATAGAAAAAAGAGAACAGCAACAAAACTTAACTGAAAATAATGCAAATTCAAGGTTTTTAATGAAATTTTTAAAATATGCGGTTTTTTATAATACACAAATAACAAAAAAAAAAAAAAAATATATATAATATTTAAAAATACTAAAAAAAATAATTTAACAAAATGTTTGCCATGAAATTCATGTGAATAAACTCATAAAATGTTTGTTATAATATTTAAGCATGTAAAACGCTTTTTATTCGCGAAAATAATTCGCTTGCACATAGAAGATACTGCAGGAATGTTTACTGATGTCGTTTTTTCATTTATTCTTATCCTTCTTATGTATTTACATACACAAATACTTATACTTTCACAAACTCAGACCAGCACTCAGCGACAGACATACTATTAATATTATTAAAATTATTATTATTTTTTTTAATGTGTGGGTGCAATATTTTCAGTTTGCATGTATTTGGGAGACTTAATTGAGATAAAGGAATTTTAATAGTTTATGCATTTATATAAATATAAATAAAAACTAATCATGTATGTGGGACTGAGAAAAAGAATTACTGAATTTAAGTTATGTTGGAATTACTTTAAAAGTTAGAAAGTTTTATTTTAACAAACTTAAACTCAAATATTCTAGTCTGTTGAGCATAAATATATTTTAAATTAAATAAAATTAAAAGAATTCACATTTGTTTAATTTCTTCTTTCTACTTTGACAATTATCTAAGTCTAAGCTAAGCTATTCGCTCCACATTATTGGACTACAACAAACTTCACTTTTAAATATTTTGTTAGGATTTGACCTTTGTATTTAGTCCATCTGTAGGCTTCAAAAATTAAGGGAATTATATATGGGAAGTTCTTTTTTGTTTTAGAGTTTAAGAAATCAACTTTATGCATTAAATATTTTATTCGTTTAATATTTTTAAAATAAAGTGATGACTAATTTTTATTCACAAGACTTGAAAGAATAAGTCCATAAAATGTTGTGGTCGAGAGTAGATACAAGTTCGAGAAGTAAACACTTAAAATCAAAATTTCTCAAAAAAACAGATTGAAACCAACTAGTTTTTTTTCACAACTTTGAGTTATTATAAGGGCGGCTTACAAATAAGAAAGTCAATTTTGCTTATGAAGGCAGTATACTCCTGCCGAATGTATATAGTCTATATATAATTATTGTGCGTATTATAAGTAAAGAATTACGTGGTCGCAAAGTTTTGAAACCAAATTTATACGATTTTACAAAATTTTCAGTTTTTTGGATATAATATTTGGGATTCTTCGGTTATGAAAAATTTAGAAATGAGAAAAAGTAGACAATGTAAGAACGCGTTTGATGTACATATGTATATCTTTAAAATGTACTCTAGAAGATATCACTGTGGGAGAAGCTTAAATATTGGAAAAATAAACGTGAAAGTTTCGAAAAAAGGGCTTTTTCACGAAGCACACTAACAGTGTAACTTTAATATACCCAAAATATCGCGTGATCGAAATACTTTTAAATTTTACATGTTGAAATCCTAAAGCCGCGATAAAATATAAGCATGTAGAGATGTTAGATCGAATACAAAAAAATTGCAAGTTTTAAATTTTTTACTTTAGCGAATTTTCGCATTATAAACAAATTTTAAATTCTGAATTTTATTAGTATCAATCTTTATATAGCATCAAAGTTTCTTGGATTTAAGACAATTTAAAAAAAAAATTAAGGCAATTTTAAATCTATCAAACATAAATTATTTTTTTGGTTAATGATTGTAAATTAATGTATTAATTCATCATGTTAAATAGTCTAGTTTTATAAAAAAATATTTTTTGAAGAGGTTTAAAAAACTCTTTAAAAGCGAATTTATCCACGAATATTTAAAATATTTGAGTTAAATTAATTTGTATTTTGAGTTTCAGGTGAAAATTTTTTTAAAGTGTTAACTTTAAACGGCTATAACTTGCTAAAGAGAAGAAAAATGCTTCGAAGATGTTAGACAATGTCAAAAAAAAAAAAAAATTGTTGATGTGCTATTAAAAAAATTAATAATTTTTTGAACCCCAAAATCTTAATTAAAAAGAGAATTTCACACATATATAGATCTTATAAGCGCATATTTCTCAATTTTAGTGCATGAAAATCCTTGCGTTGCTTATTATGAACATATTATTTAAGGAATTCTAATTTTTTCAATGCAAACACATACATATACTTAAAGCTTATATAAATGCTCCAAAACTATTTCTTCCGTTATGAAAGATGGCAATTACCAATAGCATACCCGCACGCAAACCCCAGCAAAAAAGTTGTTTGAAATATACCTACATAAGAAAATACATATGTACATAAGTATGTATATCTGTTCTTTTTAATGTCGAAACTTTGGCAACTAACGCCTTTTTTACTTTTTTTCTCTTATTTTCTAACAAACCAGACAAAAATTACGAAAAAACCTAATAAATACGTGATGTATTTGGCAGAAAATATGTTAGAGGGAAGTAGAAAGGCAAAAACCGTAACAAATAGTTATATGTATGTATATAAAATACATGTTATCACATGTTTGGTGTGAAAAAATTTAAAGAAAAATTAATGCTATCATAAGGTTGTCATTATGAAAGCAATAAGAAAAAGATAAAGACATATGTTTCATAAAATTTTTAAAGAACATTATTAAAACTTTAAACCTATAGCGTAAAATAGAAACATATCATCTGCTTATAAAAAGCAATCTAAAATATAAAGAAAATTATTTATTTTGGTTCCACAATTAAATACTTTCAATTTAAAAATTTTCAAAGTAGTTAAATATAAAATATTTTTCATTCCATTAAAAACCCCATAGACCATAAAATCTTTTAAATTTCTCAATTATAATCCAGTGTCTTTGCCTTGGCAATAAAATGTTTTACATTAACAAAAGAATTTTCACATAAAATTCTTTAAATTTGTATGGATTTTTAATAAAAATATTAAAAAAAAACGAAAACAATACACTTATTATGCTCATAAAATTTTCTTAAAAAAAGACAGCAGTATGTATCAACAGAAAGCCCAACAGACTAACAACAGTGTAAATGAATTGTACGGATTCTAAACACAAATTTTTGTCGCAGCATGCCGCATTTCCGAAAGAACAACAAGACTAAACACTGTAAATAAAAACTAATACTAACGCATTCTTTTACTCACATACATACACATTCTCACTTTTGCACAGCAGACATTCACTTTAAGCCCATTTAATGGAGGCAGTAAAGATGAAAATAGAGAAACAAACAACAAGAAATACAAGTAACGGGGAAAAAAGTATATTGCTGATCCACTGTTTAGCAATATACAGGGATAAAGTAACAAATTACGCCTCATTGTGAGTCGTAAATACGCTATATACATAAAGACCTTTAAGCTTACACTCACACTTCTAGAAAGAGGGGTGAGGGAGGTTGAGAATGAGGGAGTAACAAGACAAACAGTAAAGCAGACAATATTCATTTAGAAATTCATACACACATAAATACCCAGACTTTCTTTTATTTGGTTTAAGCTCTTTTATATTATTTAGAGAAAGTTAGCAGAGGGAAGAGAGGGGTTTAGAATATTTCTCATTTTATGCTTGCAAAAATAAGGAAAAAACTTTCCCTATAACAATTTAGAATAATACTGTTGTTTCTTTACTCCGCTACCACTAAAGTTTTGTTTTCGTGTACAGTGTTCTTCAAATGAAAGAATATCAGTCAGGGCGATGTAATATCAGCGAACAGTTATTTTATTAAAAAATTTTTAATGGAGCTGGGTTATATCTTACTGACTTTTGAACACGCTCCTTGCCTATACGACTTGAGGATCTAAATAGTCTCATATTTTAAAATAATGGGTTCTTTCTAAACTTAACTCTTTTAATAACATAGAATATATAATTAATTTTTATTTTGCCCCACTGTTATTAACTGCATACATTTGGTTTTATTTTTTATTTATTTGAACGTTATTTTACTTTTTGTTTTTTTTCTTCTAAATTTAACTGAATATTGAAAGCTACTTTTTTAACTTTTAATCATGCTTTTTTCTATTATTAAAATTTTACTTTTATATTCCTGTTCAACTAAATTCGTGTTAAGGTTAAATCCTTGAAATAAGTCAAATTAAGAAGTTTTTATTGTAAGTGAATCGTAAAAATAAATTGTATTGTGCTGTCATTTTTAATTTAATAAACCTTTTATTTGAAATGTTTCAAATAAATTAATTATTTAAAAAGGTGAAAATTGTAAATGCAGATATAAATAAAAGATGAATTTAAGGTGCTTTTAAAAAGTTGTTAAAGGTAGAAGTATTTATCTTTTTTAAGATATGATTCAAGTTTTTGTAAAAAGTTTGTAAATATTGTTAGAGAACCTAATATGGAAGAAAGGCGACCTTATATGCGTCAATTATAAACCTATACTCATAAAATTTTATACATAAATTTTGTTTTGTATAGAACATGTTTATGTCAAATTTCATCGCTATACTCGTATTTTTAAATAAGGAGAACTCGTATATTAATAAGTAGAACCCTTTATGAAGGGAACCTTTTATAGGGTCTAGATCAATCCTCATTAAATTTGGAATGAAGAATTATTTTCCTAAGTATAAACTTTTTTATGTCGATTTTCATTGCAATACTCGTAATTTTCTGAATCCTTCTTCAAATTTTCAGAAAAGGACCTTATATGAGGGGTAGGGTCAATTATTGATCGATCCTCATAACTTTTTGTAGACCTATTTTGGTTCATATAAAACTTGTTTACATTGAATATCATCGCATTCGCATTTTTATGACAATAATAATCATTAAAGTAATTAACGTTCGTATAAAAGTTTTCTATGTCGCATTTCATAACTGTAGTATTTTTAAGCCCGCAATGATCCTTTAAGTAACTTTCAGAAGGGGACCTCGTATTTTTAAGGAAGTAATGAGCTTTAAAGTAATTTTTTGAAGGGGACCTCATATGTAGGTATGGTCAATTATAGAGCGATCCACATAAACTTTGGTAGAGAGATTTTGACTCTAAAGTCATTTTCGGAAGGGGACCTTGTATGGGCGATATGGTCAATTATGGACCGATCTTCACTAAATTTGGCTCGTATATAACTTATGAGTGTCGAATTTTATCACTTTACGCGTATTTTTAAGACAGTAATGAGCGTTAAAGTAATTTTCTGAAAGGGACCTTATATGGGGGGCACGATCAATTATGGATCGATCCGCATAAAATTTGTTAGAGAGATTTTGGCTCGCGAGGAACTTACTTATGTCAAATATCATCACTATACTGGTATTTTTTAGCCAGTAATGAGCGTTAAAGTAATTTTCAGAAGGGGACCTTATATGGCGGTAACATTTATGGGCCGATCCTCAAAAAAAATTAGTACGAAGATTTTGGCTCGCATTAAACTTATGAGTGTTGAATTTCATCACTTTACGTGTGTTTTTAGGCCAGTAATGAGCGTTATAGTAATTTTTTGAAGGCGACCTTTTATGGACCGATCGTAAAATTTGGTGGAGAGAATTTTGATCATATAAAACTTATTTATGTCGAATTTCATATCTATACTCGAACTTTTCAAATAGTTATGACCGTTTAAGCTGTTTTTGGTTTATAAAAAATTTATAAAATATGAAGCATTTAATATTTAAACAAATTTTAACTTTCCGTAATTTATGAATTTGTTCAACTTTAAACAAATTTAAAGTTTTCTAAGGAGGGAAAAAAGTAAATTATTACAACAAACAGTCACAGTCTTTAGAAAACATTATTGATTAGATCATAAAATCCAGTTGTAAAAAAAAACAAAAGACATAAATCATAAGAGTGGCATAATAAACAATTTCAATTTTATTTTTGTAAGTATAAAATACTTGATTTTCTTAACTAATATTTTACACTCGTTCAAACACATATAAATGGATGAGTGTGTGCGTTTTATGTCTATACGCATTGTTGTAATATATCAACACAAATGGAGCAGAATTAATGTGACAGCGTAAACACTAAGATTTGTTTCAGAATAAAAACTTTTATAGAAAGAAAAGAAATATATTTATTTTTTACTCTATCCATTTGAGCACTTGTTCCTTTCGGTTTGTTTTATTTTACATAAGTAAAAAATCTTTAAGTATGAGTAATGATGGGTAACCGTTATTGGTAGAATAAAAAATAAATGAAATAGATAAAAGAAGAAAATATGAATGAAATCTATGCAAATTTATAGTGATTTTTTTTAAGAGTTTGTAATGTTTGTTGACTTTATAAATATTTGAAAAAATGTTAATGTACTTAAGAAGTACACACTACTGTACATAAATATGGGCTAATAAATATAAATACAGTTGGTTAAAAGAGTCTGTTAACATGTCATTTATAGCCAATTTTCACAACTCTAATAAAATATGACATTAAACTAAAACAAAATGCGAAATTATTTAAATTTCTTTACAATTATATCGTGAATAAAGCCATTGCTCGAATATTACTCTAACTTATTAACCAATCAGTTACACAAGTAGTCAATGCAACCGTAAAAGATAATACTTCCACTAGTGTCTAACAAACTGATCGGTTATAATTCGTAAACATTTTTACCTGAGAAATTTAAACTAAGCCAATTATCCATTTGCAATTCCCCATTCTTCCAAGGGACACCAGTAAAAAAGCGTAAGCAAAAAAAGTAAAAAAAAACTTTTCTTTCTAAGAGATTGTGTTTTCTGACAATCGTCTTAAGATTTTGTGGACTCACTGTAAATCCATATTTATAAGATACTGTCTTTATAAGTCGAAGCTCATACATAAATGGGCATATGTTTATATAACTTTATATGGCAAAAATGGAATGAGTACAGTTTTTTATATTCATTTTTTGAACTTTTACTATTTTTTCTCTTTTCTTTAGATTGTGTGTGATTACAATGATATACTTCGTTGTATTGGTTGTTGCTGTTGAATATGATAATAGTGATTAAATATGCGTAAGTATATACTTGAAAAACTTTAACTTAAGTTCAGTTCATTTTCATAAATAAACCAAAAATTACTACATGATATTTACATACGCCATAAATATTCTACTCAAACAATAAAATACTGGGGAGGATTTCATATAAGAAATGTTTAAGATACTGTCTTTTAGTTACTGTCTATTTTTACCAGCAATTTAGTTAATATAAAATACACTTTACAGACTTACATTTGTGTGTATGTATAAATATGCGTATGTTTGTGTAAGTAGAAGTTACATATGATAATGTAAGTGTCTGTGTAGTCTATAAAATGATATGGGTATTTTATTTTATTTTTTTTTGCTCGCTTTTATTTTAATATTTTTGTCTGTCGTGTTTTTATTCAATAATACACAGAATTTTTACGCATCATTTACGTAGAAGTATTTAAAGTCATGATCGATTTTTTGCGACTCCCGTCTGTTTTTTTATACATTTATAATAAAACCACTGATGAAGAAGAATCTTTTGAAATAATGAAAATTTATATATTTATATGAACAAGAAGCAACAAAAAATGATAAAAACAACCAGAGAAAACATTTCAGTTAATTGAATTTTTTGCTGTAAATGTTCTTTTATTATTGTTGTTGCTGTTGCAATAATGTTTCGACAAAAGATTCTTTAAATAAAAAAGTAATTCATTGTACATATGTATGTGTGTGTACATTATTACTATATGACAATAAATTATATTGTTGAATACTTACATATGTATGTATATAAATTAAAGAGTTGTTTTAAATATAAAATTTTTTAACTTTTGTATAAAATTTACTTAAACATACTCATACACATACATACATACTTTTGCAATTAAATAAAAGGACACGAGACATATGAGTCATGCTGTCATGATCCCATTATTCATACAACAAATGCCCTCGGTGAGCTTATTATGTATATTCCAGTTAAATTTATTGATTAATTATGAATTAAACTTATTTACTTAATTAAATATATGGACCTAAAGATAAAAAATACCATTCGGCTTTGAGGGTTGCCTTCCTATAATCCTTCCTAATTTTTCAGATATGTTAAATTTAGTTTATCTCAAAAAAATTGTGTAATTTAGCAGTCAGTGCACAGGTAAAAAGAATTATGTAGATAGGAGATATAACTCACTACTATCTATCATCCATGTTATCTAGAGGGTAGACACTTGAAAAGAAAACAAACAGAAAAAGTGAAGAAAAAGCAAAAAATATGAGTTTGCAAAAGCAATTAACAAATATAAGTGGTAAGTAAGTTTACTTGAAAATGGTCAGGAAAATTCCCGAAAATACGTAAAACAAATAAAAAATTAAAGTAATTTTATTATAAAAAGTATCCAGTATTTGCCAATATTAAATTTTAGAACTGCACTTAACTTTACGTATCATGAAAATGCTTTATTTTAGATAATAAAGTATGTACTATATTGAAGGCGACACATTCTTTGTTGTAGTTAGTCCCTCTAACATATTGTAAATACAGTTTGCTGTTAACATTTACGTATTAAAATGTATTCTCGAACTATTTGATACTCGTATTGCTGGTGGTAATAATGATGTTGTATATTTAAAAAAAAACGTATATTTAAAAAAGTCCAAAAAACATGTTTGCTGCAATGTGAAAATAATGAAAATTAATGATTTTCGAATTTATACAACACAGAAAAAAACGAAATTCATGTATGAAATGTTATATTTTATGTTTCTGTTAAGTAAACGAATGAGTGTGCAGGAGTATTCAATTCTTTTTTTGTCAAAAAGTAGCGTGTGTTGTACCAACACTATTATTTGCTGACCACGGTCATCATTAACATCGGTGGCATCGACATCATCGATGGCACTGCTGACAATGATGATTATTATTATTTTTCCATTAAAGAGTCTTGGTGTATCATTAAGTTTTCATTTATAACAAAAATGTTATGATAAGTTTTATATCGTTTTGAAATGACATTTAAATGCCATTAAGCTGACACAAAAATAGGGGGTGATATATTGTAATAAGTTTTAATGAGGATGGTTTTGTTTGTATAGAACCGAATACGGTTGTTAAAATTCATAGAAAGTAAAATTTTGGTTGCGTTAGCGGTTGATGAAAAAATTGGTAATAAACAACGTATTTATATTGGATGCCTCCGTAGGTTAGTTGTTAGAGTTATAGTCCGTTCCCATTAGATACTCTGGTAAAGTAGTGCTCAAAAGATACGTTAGTGGCTTAGATGTATTTCATTCATCATATAGCTTACATTCTATTTTCAAACTAGCTATTTATTTATGTTGGGGTATCTCTCAGTGAATCGATTTATACACACATATGTATTTGACTTTTAAGGCTTATGCTAGTGAAATAACGTTGATATTTCAAGCTTGGAACATCAAGGGCCATCAACACCATAATTTTCAAAATTTTTATATACAAATTCTATGAAATTGGCCCCCGGTAGGTTAGTGTGTCCTCGGTAAGTTAGTGGTTAGTGTTCTAGTCTGGTAGACCGGAGGTAGTGGGTTCGATTTCCACCTGAGTCACTGGTTAAGGAGCGCACAACAGGCCTGATAGAGGCCTAGGTGTATTTCTTCGGATTTGATGTACATATGTACATCCTCCATTCAAACTAACTAACTATGAAAAGCTGTTCCAGATGAATATTAAAAATAATTAAAAATCGGAAAAAACATTTTTTCGATATATTGTTTCTTTTTAAAGTTTGAAAGTCTATTTTGGCTAAAATTCATAATATATAAAAATATGGGAGTCAAAAGGGAAAATTGTAGATTTACAAAAGAAATGATATAAATTTCCTAAAAGTATTGCTTTATACTTTTAAAGTATTCTTTATGAGGGTGACTATTCCAGATTTTACAACAATATTAATATTTTCTTTTAATTTCGATTTATGTTTAAATTCTTAATAAAATTCATCTAAATTAAATATTCATTTTAGAATATATAGTTTGAGTTGATTTATCTTTTGCTTTAAAACTCAATTACTTTGTTAACATTTTTCAAATACTAAATTCCTTAATTTTTTTTTATTTATTTCTTTAAAAGAAATTCCTTAAATATTTCCTTGATTGTGTATTAGATAAGGGTGTGTGTGTTTGCTTTAGTATTTAATTTTTCATAAATTTAAATGCTTAAAATGAAAACTTTTTTATATAAAGATATAAATTTTTATTAAAAGTATAAACTTGTTCAATTTGTTTTACGTTTAACAATTTATTTAACAATTGTTGAGCGTAATTTTTACATCTGATTTAAACTTTTGTCAATATCGTAAAATTTATATTAAAGAATTTTATGAGTTTAACTTTTTGAAAATAAAATAATAGCAAGAAGCGGTAAAGGAACAGTTGACATATAATTAGCTTATTGTTTTGGCTTATATAAGAAGAATTTAATGTAATGGTTTTGCATTTAAAAGGATTTAACATTTCTTAGAAATTTATGCTTTACAAATATATTATTGGTTTCTAAAGTATAATTTCTTTATCCTTGACCACTCATGACATTATTTCTATTTATACATAAGACTATAAAACTACCCCGAAAGAATTTTTTATTCAATAAACAACTTATAAAACAATAAAACAAAACTTAAATAAAGTCACTCGTAATATTTATTCATAAGTTTTGTTGAGCAGAAAACAAATCAACCTTTTCGTAGTAATTGTTTGACAAAAGAAAAGGAAAATCTCAATGAGTTATTAAAAGTTTTCAAAAAGAAATCAAATAAAAAGCTATTTCCAAGACTTTTATATTGAAAAAATTGTGACTGTCTTTTTGTAGGTCTTTCATTTTCGTTTATTTAACTCTGGAAAAAAAGTTATAAATACACAAATAAAAGATATTAAAAATAAAAAATGGCAAAGATGAAAGAATTAAAAAGGTTGTTCTAGTTTTTTATTTGTGTAAAAAAATCATAAATGAATAAATTGCAAAAAAAAAATCGATTACTGAAAAGACAATTAGCCGAGTTGTATTGCTTTGCGTAATGAATTTTGAGTACTTTAGAATTTATTTACATTCGTAGGTATTTTCCATGCTCCAAAAGTATGCCATATATTTTATCACCATCACAATTTTAAACTGCGATTACTTAAACTACATTTAAATTCTTACAAATAACTAATACGTTTCTTTCCTTCTTAAAGAGGGTATCTTTAATGGATTTTCTTTGATAACCCAGATTTTCCCATTTCAATTCCCTCTGATGGCCTACATTTCTTATTATTTTAAATGTTTTTGTTATTTGTATTGTTGCTGTTTGAACAAATGTTGTTCTTAATGTTGTACAATTTTCTTTTGTTTTTATTTATATTATATGTTGCATTTACCTTCTGAAACTAATTGTTAAACATCATCTCATTTTTGATGTTTTCCTTTTTGCATTGTTTTCAAACAATAAATACTTTATTCTGATTTAAATAAAAAAAACAAAGAAATTTTCAAGTGAATGAACGTTTCTTAGCTGAAAAGAAAAATGGTTGTTAATTTCCTTTAACAAAAAGCTATTTAAATATTTCTTAATATATCGGAACTTATCATGAATTCCATATTATTTTTGTTATAGAAATAATGATTTTCATTAAATAATTTTTTTGAAAAAAAAAAATAATTGCTATCTAAAATATTCTTTTAAAGTTATTAACCAGGTAAGAGAATATAGTCTATCAGTCTCCATCTTATATGCCCTTCACTATAGTCTATTTTGAAAAAAAAAAATATTTTAATATATTTTTTAAATTAAATATTCCCTCTAAATATGTATTTAAAACCAAGAAATTGTTGACTATTTTGGCAGTAATAATTTTATAGGCAATTAATCTAAAGCATACCGTTAGTTAACCTAAGATATCCCTTTTCCAAACTTGTGTCGAATTACAGAAACACAAAAGATGCTAAAACACATTTGTGAATACTTTAAAGCCTTTGCATTACATTCTAAAATAAGAATTACTCTTACTTTCCATTTTAATTAACCCATTTTCTTAAGGGATATTTTAATACAATATTCCACTTGTTTCTATTTCCTAAAATAATAACCTTCTTAAGTATTTTTTTTTGCTTGCTCATCCAGTCAAAATCCTCCATTTTTAGAATTTTTTTTAAGTAAAAATTAAAATATTAACTTCATAAGTAACTTTTTTTTTGCTTTGCTCATCCAGTTAAAATTCTACATTTTTAAAATTTTTTTAAGTAAAAATTAAAATAACTAAAATATTTAAGTATAAAAAAATAGCGACAAAATACTTTTCTCTTAGCTACAAAACAAAGTCATTGATAGATAATAAGATTTCAAAATAAACCAAAATAAAAGCTAAAATATAATAAAACAGGATATAAAAATACAAAAAAACATACACACAATAAAGCAAATAAACAAAAAAGAGTAAAAGAAAAAAATAATAAAGAACTAAAAGGGTCGTTTTGATAGTCTTTAAGTTCAATACCATTTTTGCTAATAGCCAGTCAGTAATCTTTACACAGCCAACAACACAGCATTTTGCAAAACTGCCATTTATTCACTCTTTTTTGTGCTACAGCCATTCTTTTATTTATTTTCATTGTATTTTAATAAACATTGATTTTGATAAAGGCCACTGCTGACAACAGAACAATGCCAGAAAAAGCCAGTAAAATTGAAGCGAAAAAAGGAAATGAACAAAAAAAAAAAAAAAAAAACATTCTCTTAAAAGTCAGTGACACTGTTAGTTTAAAAAAAAGCAGTAACAACTGAAAGCTGTTTTAAAGTTTATCTATTCAGCGCAGAATTTTATAGTGTTAAAGAAATTTAAAATCTTTTTAAGAAAATGAGTATTGAAGGGCTGGGATTATAACGTTACATAAATATTATATTTGTACTCAATTTTCGTATATTGATTGTAACACTTGGCGTATGATTGGTTTTTATTTATCTTAAGTTTTTACTGTCTGTCAATCATACGCCTACGGCATTTTTAAAGAGGATATATTGGGTTTTTTAAATATATTTTTCTGGTGAAAAATTTACGAAATTGTGTTTTAATATTATTGATTATAGATCATTGACCACTGTTATAGTAGAAATGTACTTAAAAATATTTATTTTTACTGACTTTAATGACATTTTCCAATTACTTTAAACCTAAAATAGTAGTTCCTCGCAATTATTTGCTTTTTCCTCCATTTTAACATCAGCAAGTAACTATTTATTGTTTCCTTTTTGGAGTTACTTGAAAACACATTGCTGCAACATTTTACTAAGATTAAAATAAAATAATAATCAAACTGGAAAATAAAATCACAAACAATATTTGATCATTATTTGTGGAACGGTCATCTCTTTAATGGCATTTGATGATTTTATTATACGAGTTAAATCGCTTTTAAATTGCAACTACAAGTTGTTATTTCTATTTATTTCTCAGTTTTATAGGGACAAGTACGATATTTTTTAGTGTTCTTAACACAAAAATATAGATGTTGGGACAATTTTCCATTTTACGCTCTAGTTTGATTTTTTCCCTATTTTAGTAATACTTTTTTTATATATGTATATGTATTTTGTATGATGATGACGATGATTAGAAATGCTGGTCATGTTCACATCGTAAAATGTTGTTCTAGTTTTTTTTTTTTTGTAAGAAATAGAAACAAAAACAACTTGTTCATGTATGTATGTGTAGTCACATGGAAGAGAGGGTTTGTATGTGTATGATTTTGGGTACGAATGACTGAATATGAATTGGTCATACATTTTTGGCATATACAAACATACTGTGTATGCAGACGTATATACAAACGTACATATGTATGTATGAATGTTTATCTCACTGTATGTACTACCATAAATTTGTATAAAACTAGTCTGACTTTAAAGGTTTGAGTTATACAATGATATCAATAAATAAATTTATATAATTTCATGTAATAAAGCGAGAGAAAGAGAGTTGTGTGAAATTAATACTTTAAAAGTAAATTGTAGTGAAAATTAGAATAGCTCAGGAAGAAAAGGAACTGACATAGAACCAAACATGTGATTAATACCGCGGATAGTTTAGAATACTTTTTCTGATTATTATCTCTAATTTTTTTATATAATATTAAATAACGTGCTGAAAACGTAAAATATTATTTAAAAGCGTAATTATGTTCTTAGTACATTAATATTAAGGGTATAACCAAAATTATTGGTAAATAAATCAGATAAAGATCAGTTAACACCAAATCCCTTTGTATAATTGAAAATATATTTTATATTGGTCTAACTATTTTCTTTACGTTTAGCTGTATTAAATATGTAAGATCTGTTGAATAAAATTATGTCCCTAATGTAGATACTATAGGGAATTATTTTCTTTATTATTTTTATTTTAATATAACTACATACACATATTAAAAAAATATATTTTAACATACATACATATGCATTTTAGTCCTTTTTTTTGTTATTGCTGCTTATCAACAATATGTCCTTGGTTTATACTTTTAGTTTCAAAACATATTGTATGTAACAGCAGCAGCAGCAGTAGCAATTGTATATAGACCGAAAAAAAAGAACAGTTATGGTATTGGTGGCAGTGGTAGCGGCCATATTAACAAAACAAAATATTGTCCCCCGGGCGATATGAAATCGTGCCTTGCATTGACAAGTTCCCTTTTATTTTCATTTAGTCATTCATTCAGTTTTTACCATTTGCCATTCTAAACAATCTATTATATAAAAACAGAAAACAACTTTTGTACTGTTTTGCAACTTAATGGTCGGGGACTGTTTAAAGCGTCTATTCTCTTCGACTTGTTTATTTAATAACGGGACAGAAAAGGACAAAATTTAAATTTGTTATTTAAAATTTATTAAATATAGAAGAAATAAATGAAATTATTTCAAATAAAATGGGAGCAGTATTTATTTTATTTATTTAGTTAAAATAATGAAAATTTAAGAGAAATTTAATGATTTGTTGAATCATCTGTACATTATTAGTCCAGTGGAAAATTTTAATGCAAAAATTTGTACACATCAGAAAAACAATCAGTTGCAAGAAAAAAACATTAGAAAATATTCGAAAAGTGCTAACTCAAAAAAATCGAGTTTACATACAAGTTCACTTTGTCTTTTCCTAGGATTTATCTTGAGCTAGCACATTTTTGAAAATTTTAATTTAAAAATTGATATTTTTATTGGTAAAATAAAACTGACTATATTTCCAAAACTAAATATCAAATTTAAATTTTTAATTCTATATTTATATAAATTGTTTTCCATAACATGATTTTAGGCTTTTTTTGTAAAGTTATGTTATCGGCATGTTTCTCATTTACCAAAAACTAAAAGTGCAAAGTAATCGGCCCTCGTAGCGAGAACCAACTGGAACTCTTGCCTGCAACAATTGCTTTAACAAAATCTGAAAAATTTTATACTGTCGCCTGGAGTCTTAAAAACTTTTTTGTGTTGATTGAAAAACTTCAAAATATGTATATATGTACGTACATATAAGAGAGAGTACACAAGAGTGTGTATGTATGTATATTGGAGTACTTATGTGTGTGGCACATAATGGTTGTACTCATATACATACATATATACATGATCCCGTATTTCAGTTTGTATATTTGCGGCATGATGTTTGAAATATGTATGACAGTTGGGGGAAGTATTTAAGAATTTATAAGCCATTGCGGTATCAGGTAGGTGATGTTGGCGAGAAAAGAAGTAGTGGGCGGTAGTAAAAGATTTTATGATTTTATATGAATCTGTATAAAACTTTAGACTTCGCTTTGTTGTTGTCGTTATTCAATTTTGTGTGTTTGTTTCTTATATACTATGTGTTGTAGTAGCTATAAATTTATGAATTTTTATGTATTGCTTATGTTACTTTCTTTTCCTTGTGACTTTATTCTTTTAATTTTCTTATTTTTTAATGAAAAACTTTTAATTTAATCAACACTTTTAACCTTTTGTATAATGTTGACGATGATGACGTTGATTATTAAAACTTTCATTGTTTTCGTTATACAATAATAATTTTCTATTAGTGTTCGGCGGCATGTTTTGTTTGTTAGTGAATATGTGACTGTTGAAATAGGTAGCTTAAATCGAAGAGATTAGTACAGCTAAGCAGTTTAATATTAAATGTGTTTTTACTTTTAAATTTTTTATTTGCAAACTAAGTTTTTATTGAAGCATATTTTAAAATTTATTATTTTCCTTATGGAAAAATTTTTATATGAATGTTGGACCGATCCATTAGTTTACAGCTAACTAAAAAACACTTATATGAATAAAGGAAGCTTTCCACAAATTTAAATTTGTATACCCACCATCAAAAAAGATGAGGTGTATATTGATTTTGTCATTCCGTTTGCAACACATCGAAATATTGGTTGTAGACCCACATTCTAAGTAAATCTTATTAAATTCTAAGTAAATCTATCAATGTCTGTCTGATTCGAACGGAAGTTTCCAATACGTAGTCCTCGGAAAACAGTTTTAACAGTAATAACTGGTTTAAAAATACAAGTATAATGATGAAATTTCACATAAACAGGTCTTATGCGAAAAAAATCTCTTTACCAAATTTTATGAATTTGGGTCCATAATTGACCTTACCCCCATATAAGGTCCCCTTTAGAAAATGACTTAAACGCTCATTACTGGCTTAAAAATACAAGTACAGCTATGAAATTCGACATAAACAAGTTTTGTACGAACCAAAAACTTTCCACCAAATTTTATGATGATCGGTCCATAACTGTTCCTACCTCCATTTATGGTTCCCTTTAGAAAATCACTTTAACGCTCATTGCTAGCTTAAAATGTGAGTACAGCGATAAAATTCAACAGAAACTAGTTTTGTATGAACCAAAATCTCCTTCCAACTTTGATGAAGATTGGTCGATAACTGATCCCCCCTCATTTAAGCACCCCTTCAGAAAATTACTTTAGCTTTTATTAGTTTCTTAAAAATATTACTTAAGCGATGAAATTCGAAATAAACAACTTCTTTACGATAAGGTCCACTTTAGAAAACTATTTTAATGCTCATTACTCTCATAAAAATACGTATAAATTACAATAGTTTTATAGGATCAGAAATTTTCCCTTCAGAAAATCACTTTACAGAGATGAATGAAAATAATTGTTGTATAAACCGAAGAGGATAGGTCTATAATTGACTCTACACCCATATAACCCCTAGTATAAGAAACCAGTTTATGGTTATACAAATTGGACAAAACGAATAATATTTTTAGTTGGGAAGAGTACGGTCCATACTTAAGCCCTCACTAAAGGCCCTCTTCCAAATATTACACTGATGTTCATATTAATATCTACATAGGATAATAAAATTCAACATATGTAGATCTTATAAATGTGAAAATTGTTTCAATAATAACATAGATTCATAAAATCAAAAAGTATTTATAAGGAATAATTCCGAAATGATTTAACGGTGGGTATATAAGATTCGGTATGACCGAATGTTACACTCTTACTTGGAGCGTATGATTGATAACTAATGTATGTATATGAGATGAAAAATGTTAATCATACGCCGTAGGTAATCAAATAAAATTAATATTTTTAATGTTCTCTTTGGAAAGCAAAACAAAGCATTTGATATTATTGACAAAAATATAGATTCTAAATTCCACACTAAGCTTCAATAAATTTTTACATTACATTCGATTTGATTAATTAAAAAAAATTTATACTGCTTTCGAAAAATTGCTCAAGGAGTTATAATAGATTTTACAATTTCTGACAATGTTTATGTTACTACCTGTTCTCTCTTTTTTAATCTAAATATCCTATAAGTTGTGATACTTTGTTTGTTTTTCTTTTTTCAAACATTTTTGTTTCCAACTTACCTTGACATAAAAGTCTGCTTTGTTGTTACGTAGAGTTTTTTCTCTTGTGTTTGTTGCCGTTAAAGAAGTGCAGGATTTTAATTTAGCTTTTAAATAATCTTCTAAATAGTTCTCTTCATTGTTTATGTTTGTATGAGTTTAAAAACGTGAGTGTGTATATGTGTGTATTTATACAAATTCAAATCCAATAATAAAGTTAAACAATATTGTTTTTCATAAAATTTACTATTTTTATCTCATTTACTGCATTATATGTAGGGAGTAGTATAAAATATGTATGTTATTTTGTTTGTTAATTTTTGATGTTTTAAACTATTAAAATTTTTTGTTTTGTTTATATTAATAAATTAATTCCTGCGTTTTTTCTATTGTTATTATTTTTATAATTATTTTAATATATTTAATTGAAATTAATGTTGCTGCTATTGTTGTTTTTATTATTGTTTTGTTATTAGATTTTTTGTATGTTGTAGTTTTATTGTTGTTTTTACTGAGCTGCTATTTAAGTGTTTGTTTATGTTTGCCTTTTGGTAGTTAAATTTAATAATTGTTATCGCTCTTTAGTTTTTTCCCATTAATTTTGTTGGTGCTTGTTAGCATAGTGAGAGGAAGAGAGACAGTAGGCAAAAGAGATATGCTTGCTTTAATCAAATTTGTTATTATGACATTTATTTGCCGTTAATTGAAATCTAGTTTTATGTTTTATTGTTTTCTTTTTTGTTGTTTCTGCTGCTGTTTATTTTTATTCATTTGTTGCATCAATATTCATTTACATTTGTTTGTGTATGTGTGTGTATGCGTGAATGTCATCCATTGCATTTGTTGTTTTTTGTTGCTGCTCCATTTTCAAAACTGATGACAGTCATTTATTTGTATCATTAGCATTTTATATTCCAAAATTGCACAATCTAAAATAGAAACAGACAGTAGAGGGAGAACAAGCGAAAAGTAGTTAGAAAAAATAACATTAACATAATTTAAATGAAAGTAAATAAATTTAGTTTTTAATTAGTTTTTCTAAACATACATTTTGCTCTGTTTTTAATTTATGGATACTTTTATTTAATTATTATTTGTAATGTATATGTATACTAAAATATATTATAATAATTAAAATATTTTGAGATAAGAATTTTTAATTATGATATGATCAAATCAATTAATATTCTTTAAAATACATTTAAAGATTTTAAATATTACTACATATTTGTAGTGGATTCTTGTAAACAGATATACTAGTAAAATTAATGACAATTTGTAAATTACCTCAAAAAATTTTTCTTTAACTAACTCACTTAAAATATAAATATGTATGTTTAACAAAGTTTATCTTAGTTAACATTTTAGTTCATTTGTGAAGAAAATTTTATTTTTTTTTTTTATCACAATTGAAATGGTAATAATTAATTAATAATTTACATACTTTTCAAAAGGACTTTAAAAAAATATACACATGTATGTATATAAATCAATAACACTTTTGTTGTCGTTACTTCATACTTATATGCATATTTGATTTCAAACAATATTAAAAATGAAAAATTTATTGAAATTCGAATAAAATAAGCTTTCGGTTAAAGTATTGCTACTGCGTACATATTAAAACTCACATACATTGTTATTTTAAATAAAAACAAAATGTTATTCATTAAACATTTAACAACTCTGAAATTTATATGAAAATCAACAATAGAATGTAAAAAATCAATAAATCCAAAATTGAGTATAAATAATAATGAAATTTAATACCGACATCACAGAAACGAAACAACAAATATACTGGATGAATATTTCTAATACTTACATACAATACATAAGCAAAACATATTTATAAAAAAGGAAAATTACAAAATAAAATAAATCTTTTTTGATCCAGTATAAGTATGTAAATATATATATTTGTATATGTACATATGTACGTTCCTATGTGTGTAATTGCAAATAATATTATATTTTAGCTTAATACTTATTTTTATTTTACCCATTTTTCTGTAGTTTTTTGCATTTTATTCTGGGCGCGCTTGTGATTAAACGAGAAATATATAAAACAATTGGGTAAAAATATGTTTTATTTTTTATACAGTACACGTAAATATTTATGTAATCGAAAAAGCACATATTTGTATGTATTTTTGTGTAAATATATTGAAATTAAATATAGACAATAAACAACAATAATGATAATAATTACACCTGTGTACAATATAGACTCAAAACTGTTGAAATAATATGTAAAAAGGAAACATGATTATAAATACATGTCCATACATACTTAAGTATGTACTCATCAAAATTGGTTAATTGAAATTTAAAAATGGATATAATATCAGTACACGATTTCGTTTAGATCAAATACAAAATCTGCATATATTTGCCCCTTACCCAAGATAGTGTTACTTTTAGGAAATTAAATAAATGAGTATATGTATATAAATTAGTATATGTAAATAAATGCATATATGTATATATATATATATATATTATATATATATATTTTTAATTGTGACCAATTTTTTAACTTTGTGGTAATTCTACTTTCGATTCGTATTGAGTTCTCTGATAGACCTCATATATTCTAAATTAATTTATCAAGCATTGTGACTTACTTACATACTTACTAATAAATTAGACATTTTGTCAATAAATATTTCATAATATTAACTAAATAATTAATATTTTCTCATATTGACGAAAAACCACAAAAGGACCAAACATATATGTATGTATGTATGTATGATGTAGTATGTATGTATGTATGTATGTATGTAGTATGTATGTATGTATGTATGTATGTATGTATGTATGTATGTATGTATGTGTATGTATGTATGTATGTATGTATGTATGATGTATGTATGTATGAGTATGTATGTATGTATGTATGTATGTATGTATGTATGTATGTATGTATGTATGTATGTATGTATGTATGTATGTATGTTGTATGTATGTATGTATGTATGTATGATGTATGTATGTATGTATGTATGTATGTATGTATGTATGTATGTATGTAGTATGTATGTATGTGTATGTATGTATGTATGTATGTATGTATTATGTATGTATTATGTATGTATGTCTGTATGTATGTATGTATGTATGTATGTATGTATGTATGTATGTATGTATGTATGTATGTATGTATGTATGTATGTATGTATGTATGTATGTATGTATGTATGTATGTATGTATGTATGTATGATGTATGTATGTATGTATGTATGTATGTATGTATGTATGTATGTATGTATGTATGTATGTATGTATGTATGTATGTATGTATGTATGTATGTATGTATGTATGTATGTATGTATGTATGTATGTTGTATGTATGTATGTATGTATGTATGTATGTATGTATGTATGTATGTATGTATGTATGTATGTATGTATGTATGTATGTATGTATGTATGTATGTATGTATGTATGTATGTATGTATGTATGTATGTATGTATGTATGTATGTATGTATGTATGTATGTATGTATGTATGTATGTATGTATGTAAATATATACTTTGTTCGGTCTCAGATGCATATATTTCCCAATGTTATACATAGAATAACAAACGTACATATGTACACCCTCTAGTACCACTGACGATAAACCGACAATTTCTTCAACCACTAACAAATATTCTTTTAGCTACAAATTTCATTCTTAAAAATTGTGCTACATACTTCTACTGGATTAGTCTACTAATTTATTGGACTAAGTAAAAAAGGCAGAACAATTGCATATGTGGGGAGTTCTTGTTATTGTGACCGAAGTAGTAAATTTACATTCTTGGTTACATATGTTTATTTAAGTAGTTATTTTAGCATGTATTTAAGGGAGACCCGAGGATCAACGTTTTTCGAAATTTGATGTGGGCATATGCCTAACATTTATGTACTAACAAATAGTATTTTGAAATGATCCTCAGTTTCTAACATCGATTGAAAATATTGATCTCAGGACAAATTCCCAAAAAGAACAAATTTCATAAATTGCTTAATTTTGGGCTCATTGTGAGAAAAATAATGGTATTTTTTTTAGCATTATAAGATCCATATGAACTAAAATGGGCCAAATAAAACGTCACATAATTTGTTTAATACATTTTTTATTGTAATAACCTAAAAATTTGGGTGACGCGAAAGGCTAGTTGGTAGTGTCCTAGCTTATCAGTCTGGGAGTTGTGGGTTGGATATAATGGATAAAAAAATAATTAAATAAATATCCTAAAAATTAAGAAAATTTTGACACCTATGTATTTTGAAAAAGTTAGAATCCATAAATTCGTCGTAACGCTCTACGACCTATTACAGTACGGTAATACGCTTCGTTTGAGAGGTGTGTCTAAATTCGGAATTCTATTGATTCAACACAAACTACTGTCACAATTCGAAAATTAATAATTGTGATAAGTAAATTAACCACTAAGAGATTGTTTAAAATTACTTCTTTCTCTTTCTATTATTAGAGATATTAATCCACTGCATTATTTAATAGAATAGAACATAGAATTAGTCTAGTAATAACTTACAAATAAGAGATTATGTACTTACATTTCAGCCTTGACATATTGTCTTCGAACTTTGTTTTTAACACAAATGAAAACAAAATGTTTTTTTGTGAAAACTAATAATAGACGCAGTTGGTGTATCCTCGTAGACATTGTTTTCTCAGAAACAGAATTCCTTACTTAACTCCCTATTTGCAGGTGATCGTAAAAGCGCTTGCCTCCATCTTCATCCCCGTGTTAAAATAATGACTTAAAATGCTTTTGTATAAGTAGGTTTTATGATTTTAACCCCTTACTTTTTTCAATGCAAGTTTTTGCTGGGTATATTTGTTAGCCATACAATTTAACATTTCATTTCATAATTGTGACATACTTTTCTGACTTTGTACTGAGCAGTTTATTTTATATTCATTTATATTTTTGTTATTATTTTACTACAATTTTTTCTTTAAATACTGTTTTAAAATACAATATTTTTTTATTTCATTATAAATTGATGCACATACGAAAAACCAACATTGTAAATTACTGCATGAAATATGTTGATGTTATTAACTAAAGAGCGTAAGCATTTAATTAATAAATTTTAAAATAAAAGCAAACTACTCATACATACTATAAGTATGCACATACATACACGCATAATCCATGGACATAAATGTGTGTTTTGTATAAAAGTTAATTATTTAATGTTCGAAATGTTGTCTTTATTGCTTGAGGCATAAAGGGGATTTAATGTCATTGCCAGAACTTTATTTAAAAGTCTAAATTTTTAACAATTTGTTTATGTCATGACATTTATACTGTACTAATGTAAATGGTGTCAGTTTATGTTAAACCATTTGTAATATTCACAATATTTAATGAAAATAAATGTTAGTATTGTGTGGAACTAGAAAAAAGTATTTTTATTAAAAAAGTAAATTTTAAAATTTAAATAATTTATATACATACGTATAAATAATAAATCTGTTTAGAATGGCTTTTAACATAATATAAGCCTTCATTTATTTTCCCTTTTCTCGGTAACATAACTTTATCACTCTATTTACAGTTAGTTGAGTTGTTTTTCTAAGCAGTACTTTTCATGTTATTATGGTGGGAGTAACTGTTATTATTACTTTTTTTCTCTTGTAACTTTTCAACGTCAGCGGAAAGTTGAACAATAGAAATAAAAATTGACACGCAGCACGTGAACTTGCTAAAGGAAGACGAGCCATAGAAGTTTATTTTTCTTATTGTTTGTATTTGGGTGTTTTTATTTATTATTTGATTTTTGTTGTTCGTTTCCAAAATCAAAATGATGACTTGTGCCGTTAATGGTGTGAAATTTTACAAATGTTTTTTTTTTACTTTCTATTTTATTAGTTTTAATAATTTTACTTGCCAAGTAGTTTGAGGTATGTAGGCTAATTGTAAAGAATAACTTTAATTTGTAGTTATGTATGTATAGTTACGTGAATATTTCTTCTGTTTTTTTTTTTTTTTGGTATTTTATTTTTTTGTCTACTATATACCATTAAATGTCTGTCTTTTCATTAGACAAGTTTTGTTTATTTATTTTATTGTGTCCTGGTTTCTTCCTTTTTGTTGTCGAATGTTTTTTGTTACTTGAAGTATATTGACAAATTCTTGACAGACAATTAATAATAGTTTTGTGTCTAGTAATAAGAGAGGCACTTTTCGTAATAAGTTATTTCTTATTATTTTTTGTATTTGATATATTAAATACCAATACATTTTTAATACTGGTAACACCTTTTTATTATCATTTACGTCTTTCTTTAAGATTTGATTGTATGAAATTAGTCTAATTGTTACTTTAATAGCCAACACATGTTATGCATTTAGTTTTAATTGTTAGTTTCGAAATTAATTTATAGATATTTATCATTTTTGGACAAGAGTGAGAACATAAGAATGTTTTCCTGGACACTTGAAATATAATTATAGGCAACCTAATGATATAATCTATTTAATGATAGATTTATAATTGTCTGGAAACTTTCGATTTTTTCTGATAGCCTAACATTCTGTAATGTGAAAATATACTTAATATGCATTGAAATATCTCTTACACATGTATAATTTACTTCTAAAATTTCTCCTTTAAGATTATTTCACCCTACAATATTAAGTTATTGTTAGTTTGTAAAGCATACATATAAATAAATTGTATTATAATTATTATCTGTGTCGATGTGGTGTCGAAATCGTATGCCTAATTAAACTACAGATTCTAATTCCAAATTTATTACCTGAAAGATCTTACTGTAATGATTAGAACAAATATTTTCCTTGAGGTTCTTCAGAAAATGAATTTAAAACATGTATTTTATTTAAAAATATTAATATTGTTATGAACTATTTACATGGGCGTACATTATAAATACATTTCTAATAATAGACACTCAATAAAATTACATAGATTTATGTATGTTCATTAGAGTGCTCCAAAAAAACGAAGTTGCGAATTTTGCCCGTCCCCCCCCTCTAGAATTGTTCTATGGGTTGTAAAACTATGTCATACAAAAAATTAGGCTGATAGGATAACATTAACAGGTGCCGCAAAGGCACTAAAGTTTCCAAGTGCATTTACAAGGGGAAAAAATCGATTTTTTTCAGTTTTTGCTAAAATTTTGCCACTTAATAATAAACTTTACAATGTATTGTGATGGAATCGCAATGTACACATAATAAGCTTTTCGGAAAGATATAAAACATAAATATTGGTTGAAAACTTTCAGAGTTATTGCAAATTCCCCAGACCATTAACGTGTCTCACAGCACATGAATTCGAAATGTGACAAAAAAATTAACATTTTTTAGGAAATATTGTAAAAAAACATTTTGTTACTTAAAATATATCTATAATAACTAGAATGTTAGCTTTTGTCTTTATACGATAACGCAAACTTGTTCTCAGCTATGGTTAAAAAAGTTTGAATTTTTCAACGGCCGTTTCAAATCTCCAATTTCAGTTTTTTTGAAACTTTGTTAAACAAATTTTAAAATTTTTAGAAGATCTCATGGGGATTTATGGACAATAGATAAGGGAATAAAACGGTAAAAAAATTAGATCAATAATTCTTACAGTTTAGCTGTACCTGCGATTTGAACTCGGCGGATTTCGGGAAAATCGCATTTTTTTGTAATATATTAGAGAATACGTATTAATTTTTTACTGTTGTACATTTTAAACAAAGTATTTTCAGAGTATTATAGACCAGATAATATAAAATATATATTCCAAGTTTTATTCAATTCGGACATTCTTAACCCATAAAATGTGGAGTTCAAAGGTAAAATTTTGCTATATTCGGGAATTCTCAGTGTACCATATCGAAATATTATGTATTTGTCGGTCATATTTAATAAAGATGACTTGAATTTTTAGTATAAAGTCTTATGTTTAAAATAGCAGCGAAAAAAAGTAAAATTAACCCTTTAAAACACATGGGAAAAATTTAACCCCGAAGATCAAAAAATCGTAAAAACACTATCCATTTGAATAATGCTCTATATAATTAGAGGAATAACATAAATAAAACAAAAAAATATATATTAGGTATAAAAACTTATGAATTAACCCTTTTTGAACCTATAAAGTTTGTATTTTTAGACATATTATGTCGAAAATGGTCCGAAAAAATGGACTACATAAATTATCAGTTTTAAAAACAAAATTTTTCTTTTAAAAATGTACACCTATAGTTTACTCCATAGTCGAAAAGGGTTAAAGTATAATTTTTTATACTTAATATATACGTTTTTGTTATATTTCTGCTATTTCTCTAATTATATAGAGCTTTATTCAAATGGATAGTGCTTTTTCAAATTTTTGAACTTTGGTGTTAAATTGTTCCCAAGTGCCTTAAAGTGTTAATTTACCTTTTTTTCACTCTATTTTAAATATCGGACTTTATACGATAAATTCCAGTAATTTTTGGTAAATATGGCCAACAAATAAATAATATTTTAATATGGTGCACTGAGAATTCCCAAATATAGCAAAATTTAACCTTTGAACTCCACATTTTATGGGTTAAGAATGTCCGATTTGAATAAAACTTGGAATATATATTTTATATTATCTGGTCTATAATACTCTGAAAATACTTTGTTTAAAATGTACAACAGTAAAAAATTAATACGTATTCTCTAATATATTACAAAAAAATGCGATTTTCCCGAAATCCGCCGAGTTCAAATCGCAGGTACAGCTAAACTGTAAGAATTATTGATCTAATTTTTTACCGTTTTATTCCCTTATCTATTGTCCATAAATTCCCATGAGATCTTCTAAAAATTTTAAAATTTGTTTAACAAAGTTTCAAAAAAACTGAAATTGGAGATTTGAAACGGCCGTTGAAAAAATCAAACTTTTTTGACCATAGCTGAGAACAAGTTTGCGTTATCGTATAAGGACAAAAGCTAGTATTCAAGTAATTTTTAGTATATTTTAAGTAACAAAATGGTTTTTTTACAATATGTCCTAAAAAATTTTAATTTTTTTGTCACATTTCGAATTCATGTGCTGTGAGACACGTTAATGGCCTGGGGAATTTGCAATAACTTTAAAAATTTTCAACCAATTTTTGTGTTTTATATCTTTCTGAAATGCTTATTCTGTGCACATTGCGATTCCTTTACAATAAAGTGCAAAGTTTATTATTAAGTTGCAAAATTTGAGCAAAAACTGAAAAAAATCGATTTTTTTCCCCTTGTAAATGCACTTGGAAACTTCTGAGCCGTTGCGGCACCTGTTAACGTTATCCTATCAGCCTAATTTTTTGCATGACATAGTTTTACAACCCATAGAACAATTCCAGAGGGGGGGACGGCCTGTCGGATAAAATTTTTTTTCCTTCATACAAGCTTGGAGCACTCTAATGTTCATATTCAACCCAAACTCCAACAAAACCAATCTGTTATTACTTACACAAATCATAGTTTGTATAGGGCAAAATATAGTGGCCCATACCCGACTATATTTTCTTAGTTTTTGTTTCAGTTTTTGGGAATTGCAAATCTCTGTGGTATTTATTTCCTCAACTTGCAACTTAAAGTTCTTAATTCTATTCATTCTGCTTACTGTCTATTATTGCTGACAATAGATTTTCTTCTAATTTTTTTCCAATAAAAATTTCAATATTGTTGTTTTATCTCCAAATGTACTGAAATTTTATCAATACTTCTTCCTTTTACTAAACTTTCATTTCAGTACTTTTTTCATCCATGCTTTTTTAAATTCAACAAATTTATTGTCTTCTGTATATTTGCTGGCCAATAGTTTTAAAATTGTTACGATGACTTTTACATTGCCAAAGGAGAAATAATAAAGCAACAGTGCAAAAGCTGGTGCAGCAAACTACTTGCAATAGGAAGTCAATAAAGAAGACTGAAAAGTATAAGTTTTAATACCGCGGAGACATTTTTATTATTACAAATTTACTCAAAAGTTGTGAGGATCTAAAATGTATACTAAAAATCGAAGTTAATGTAGCCCAACCCTATTGATAATCAATATCTTTGGTTTAAAGTGTACAATTTTATGACTTTATACAAAAAGAAAATTGCTTTTATACACACACGTTTAAAGAAGACATATATACGTAGGTGAATGTCTAGATTTTGTACCTTTAGGTTAAAGTTTTCTAAAACTCACTTTTGATTTCATAAACATATCAGTTTCCTACATTACTTGCTTGCCACAGTCTTCCTCCAGAGTGTATGTTTGTTGCAATGTCAGTTATTTGTTTGTATTTTGTTGTATGTTTGTATATGTCCTTGGTTTTTCTTGCATTTTGTTGGCGTTGTAGTAGTAGTTGTTGTAGAGTGGCATGGGTTAAGATTTGCTTTAAAACTCAACTGCTCTTTGGAGACTTTATGTTATAACAAGTTTGAACATTGCTTGACATTTGTAATTTTCAACTAACTACGTGCACAACTTGACAGTGTCTATCTTTTTAAATATATTTTTCTTATTTTTATACTTTTGGGAAGAAAGGACATTTGTTTGTAGAAGAGAATTAAATATAATTTTGTTTTTTCAATGGTGAATAATTTTTATATTTCGTCTTAAAATATGTTGAATGTTTTTTATATCCTTTTTGTGATTTGATTTATATACAAAATCTTACCATTTTAAAAACTCTAAAATTTTTTATTCAAACTGTGATTGTGATTCTCTCTCCATTCTCTTGTTCTCTTCCCGTCAGATTAAATCTACATTCTTTGCTCGAAAGCTACCTTAAGCTTTACAGTATACTTAAATTAAATCCTAGATTAAAAAATAAGTATGCAGGCATGTTTCCTGTATATTGCCTCTGAAATTCCTATGAAAACTTACTTTGCAACAATTCATTTTTAAACTTGTACTTTTATTTAAAGTTGTAGAAAACATAGAAATAAAAATCTATAAAAATTCACAAAACAAACAAGTTTTTTCAGAAAGAAAGTAGAAAAAATACTCGTATACTTTATTTTTAACTTTCTTTAAGAAGTTTGTTTAATTTTTTTTTGTTTGAATACTTTTTGTCTATTTTTCTGTCGTGACGACAACTTTGTTGACATTTGATCTACTGTACCGTAAAAGCTGCACAAAAAAAAAGCATGAAAAATTATAAAAAATAATTCTCAAGAAAATATGCATGCAACAATGCATTTGTATAGTACTACTACTACAACAACAACTATACCACATCTACTTGCTATTCCTGCTACCACTGCTCGTAGCAACTTCTATGAAGTTTAAGTCTCAGTAGTCACTTTTTTTTCATAATGTATGCATCATCATACTTCAACTAAAGCCAAATAGAGAAAAATATGTTTTACTTTATTTCTTTTTCTGGCTTTATTTTTCTTGTTTTTTTTTTCTCTTTTTCATTCTAGTCTAACTTAACTCTTCTTTAGTTTCTATTATAAATTTCTTCCTTTAAGTTACTTCTTGGTTGCCATATGAAAATGTTGTGTATCTTGCAAAGATATATTACAAATAATATTGTGGAACAAATCACTCTTAAAATACATACAGTCATACTTTTGAAAAACTATGTACGATTTTCTTATGTTGCTTTTATGCTGCTGCTGTTATTTTGCAACACTTTTAGTTGCTTGGTTGTCTTCCCCAAAGCCCCACTCTTCAGTTCTCTTGATAATAAACTTCAGTCAATTCATTTTCCTTTATTTTAGTAAGAAACTAAATGAAAAAAAAAAAAAATAATAAAAAATAACCAACCATAATGGAAACAGGAATATAATTGAGCCAAGTAAAATAAAAGATGAAAATATGTATATGAAACAAATTTGAGAATTGTCAATGTTTCAATTGTTACTATATTGAGCAGCATGAACAAGAATCATTGATATTCTCTTTTGGGAATGCAACTATATATTAATATTTTAAGTTTTGTTAAAGTAAAGTAATCATATTTTTAATTGTACAATTTTTTTCTCTATAATAACAGTACGTCAAATTTAAATTTATTGAAACTTTTTTCATTAAAAATTTGGTTTTATAAACATTTAATATACGAAAACTTAAAACTATTTCGTATCATTTCAATAGGATTATTTATCATATAGAAGATTTAATTATATTTAAAATTGAATAGTTAATTGAAGAAACAATGCTTGCTACCGGCATTTACCTATTTTAGTATCATATTTTTATACATATAAGTTCTTTTAAAAATTTAATTTAAAATTTTCCATGTTTCTCTCACCAATAAACAAGTCTTGGTATTAAAACCTTTAAATGCCAGAGAAGAAAAACGTGTTAAAGCAAAACTTAATAGATTCGAAAAATAAAAATCAACTTTCTAACATATTTTTAAAATTTTGTCTCGTTTCATTCTATTTTTGTTTCAAAAATTTTATGGTTTAGTTTATGTATTTAACTAAGCATTAAAATTAAAATCATATTCTTGGGTAAAGTTTTCTACAAAAAATATATAAAAATTTTAAAATCTCAATTTGACTGCAGACAAGTGTTGATATGTATGTATCTATGTGTTATTTTTATGCAGGCAAACTCGCTGCTTTTCTACATCTACAAGTGCTAATCAATGTGATAAAAAATGTTCAAGCCAAATAAAATAAAAAAAGAAATCAAACTAAAATAGTAACTTTTATCATTTGTAACAGAAATTTTAAACCAGAGAGTGTAAAATAAATATTAGACACACACAGACAAACTTTATTACTAATACATCTAAACTATTATGCAGAAGAACAATTTAAATCGAATGCCTGGGAATGAGTTGGAATAAATGTATCATATGAATACCCAACCATGTCTGCAACGATACATTCATATTCAAATGTTTTAACTATAAAATCGTAGAGTATTAAGTCATGACAAAAGTTTGTGGTAATATTTTTCGTTCATAAATAAGAAAAAAAATCTGGTTAAGAGCAACAAAAGTAAAGAGTGGGAGAAAAATATAATGGATTGTGGGGAAATTCAAAACTGAAACGAAAAACATTGTTTTGACATTTTTATTTTATGTATGAATATTGAACTTCTAATGCAATTTCAAGCACTGCATATGAGTTTGAGTTTATTGCTACATAGATATCTGTGTATAAGTAGGTTAATTGACAATTATTAAGAATAATTTTCGGACGAGAAAAATGCCAAATAATATAATTTTGTCTTTGCCACATTATACTTATTTATAAAGATTGTTAGATTTTTAGAATAAATCCTTTAATATTTAAAATTTTAAAATAAAAAATTTCAATGGAAATTAAAAAAATCTATATACATATGTATATAGTTTCTTCGCTACTGTTTTCCCGAAATTGTTTTTAAACAATTTTCTCTATATATGTATATGCATTTCAATTATTTAATTAAATTCTGTTTAAAAATATTTACATACACAGAAAAAAGTTCAGCATAAATATTATGAACTGCTTTCATTGACTAAAGTTAATAATATTAAGAAAAGTTCCTAAATTGTGTGAATTTTTTCATTTTTATATTTTTAAAATAATCTAGAAGCCTTGACTTAAAATATTAAAAATTTTCTTATATTTTTCTGTTTGTTAAAAAATGTTTGAAATTTTCTTTAGAAAATTTTTTATTTCTTTATGATTTTTAGATTGAAAACAATGAAATATGCGCGTAACATGCAGCATTTTCTGAAGAATGGATGTTTAGCTATATGCTGGTTTTTTTTATTTCATATTTTGTTTTCCAGCATTTTTTTATTATTTATCATAAAAATACGCTAATATGTGATTATTTTCTAAAAAATGGAAGATATTAATAGGTAACGGTTTTTATTTATTGCATTTTTGATGAAATCAAAGAAAATGAACAAAAAAAAACGAAAAAATCTTTCATGTACAAATTCATATGTACATTTTATGAACTTTTAATATTCTGAATGAAAATGGTTTGGGAAAAAAAGTCATGTTCGATTCATTCAATTTATTTCAAAATTCATTCCAAATATGAATTATTTTTTCCTGTGTATGTATAAATTTGGAAAACGTTGAAAGACTAAGATAAAAAATATGTTTGCTCGAAAAATTTACACAGATTTATTATTACTTTAATCAAATCGTTGTTTGTTCTTGATCATCTCCTGGACTCTAATTTATCTTATATTTGAAAACGATTCACAAGTCCTACTACACAATAACTCTTTTTTTCTCTTATAAGATCAAAGTGTCATGATTACACTGGTCTGCAATGAAAAAAAAAAAAATTATAATAGAATTGAAGATATTTATATACAAAACCTACATCTGATCTGATATACAATTTTTGCATTAACACCTCACTCCAAAATATAATTCTTTGATATCATTATATTTATAAAATTTAAGTTATACCTGTAAAAATTCAATACCAATTGTGGTTCTATCTGGAAGTTATAAGTTATATAAAATTTGATGTGCTAAAAATATTTTAAAACCACATCTCTATTCAAAAGCACTTATTATCATGCACTAAAGTTCATAGGAGCGAAAAAAAATTTTCAGAACAGTTTTATTTTTTAGATTTCAATAAATGTTGGGTTTATTTCAAAATTTTGTTTCTTTAATATGTTTAATATTATTACAGTTCAATTGCCCCAAAATATACATATCTACTTGTTAGTTTAGATAAAATATATTTCATAAAGAATTTGTTTTTACATACTTTCCAATTTATCCTGTACTTATTTATGCATACTTTTAAATACCTCGAATTCTATGCGAGAATATTTATATAGAGAAAATTAAAAAAATAAAAGTGTGTATAAATGGATGTAAAAAGTTTATGAAACTCTTCTAAACTATAAATTTGTAACAAAAAACTGAAAATTTTGAATATTAAAACTTGAAAATTTATGGCATCTAGATGCAGTCAGCAATAAACGAGTGCATATACATACATATACACACATACTAAAAAATTAAGAGGAAACAAAAAACATAAACTATAGACAAAAGAAAACAAACATGGAAGTGAAAACTTTAACATATAAAATCTGTGTGATTAAATGCAAAAAACTTTGTTTTATGAAAACATTTACTGATAACAATTTTGCAAAATAATTAACAAACTCAGACTGACTCGTAAGATCTGATAAATATAAAACTTGCATTAATTTTCTACACTTGCTTATTTCTGACTTGCACTTGTGTTTGCATATAAGATTGATATATTTTTTATGAAAATATCGAAATTAACTTTTTTGTATTTGGATTAAAATTATTGAAACAATATTCAAGCTTGAAATTTCACTTAAAAAATCCGAATAGATTATATTGACAAAATTTTTTCTTTTTAATTTTATAGGAAAAATTTAGTGCAATAAATCTTGTCTGAGTATTTCATTATAAAAAATCAAAAACTTATACTTTCTCTTCAATTTACTTGTTTTTTATTTTTTTAATGTTGCTTGAAAATTGTTTCGTTTTTTATTACTTTATCTACCCCTATCTTTCATTTCATTGTTCTTTGTTGCTATTTTCACTGGATGCTGTTCTTGATATTGTTTTTGTTTTTGTTGTTACCCTGTATATTGTTTTATGAAAGAGAAAAGAAAGTTTCTTCTTTTATACACGATGACATTGATAAATGATTCAAAAAGCAACTTCGAAAATAGAAATAAAGCAACTGTTACTCTCTGTATATTCGCAGTACTGCTATGTGCCAGGAAACAGAAGTTTTTCCTTAATCGCAAACATACACATACAAACATACATAAATATATAACAGAGTATGACTGGAACTAAAGCTTTCATTTGATATATGAAATGTATATAAATGAAATTAATTTTTTATATTTTTTTCACAATTTATTTAGAGTGGTTTTTGCGCATAATTTAAAATTTTATTGTGCAGAAAAGCAAGGCTATTAAATAAGATACATTCCGAAATTTTAGGCAATAATATTGAAAACAAAAGAAAAGACGAAATTCAAAAATATACATAGTTGCAATTATAAAGAATTGCATCTATCGGGCCCGTTGTGCGATGCAGTGCCTCATGAACCCACGAACTCTGGTCTACCAGGCTAGAATACAAATCACTAATTTACCGGAGGCCACACTTATTAGTGATGAAACATTAATTTCATTGAAAACATTCCTTACTGAACATCAAGAAGAGAAACGCTGTCAAAAAGTACCTAAGTCTACTGTCAGTCGGTACCAAATCTAAGAATGTGTTTTATTAGCCCACATAGCTGCTGCAAATCGGATTTAAATATATTGATAAACAAAGTTTATTACATTTAAATTTATATTTTGAAAGACTTCTTAAAATATTTTCAAACATAAGTAATTTATTCATAAATATTTTGGAAAAACATCAATTGGCTTTTTAATCTGCAATCTGAAAAAAATAATTTACGTCCTATTAAATGTATTTAAACTATGCAAAAAATTATAAAATAAAATGTTAAGTGATTGAAAATACTTTAAAGTGCTATAATCCACGAATTTTTGCGAAAAAGATTTGAAGTTTTGAGAGAAACTCGTCTGTGAGAAGAGCGTAATGTTATTGTTGTAAAAAATGTCAACGTTTCATTTCTTGGTATTCAGTGACATTCCTCCGTCTTTCCATTTGAAAAAAAAAGATCTTACATTTTTTAACAAAATAATAAAAATAAAATTATTATAATATTTAGCTTAAACGTTATTTAAAATTCTCTTCTTTTAATTTAAAATTTAATAGATATTTTTCAACATTTATTCGCCATTTAACTCTAAATAATTTAATATTTCCAACTATGTTTTCAAACTAAAACGATTTCTAGCCGCAAACAACTTGGAAAGAGTGTGGTCTTTTATAAAATTTCAGATTTTCTTAAATGCTTATTCATTATAAACAGACACAGTTGCTGCTACATTTTTGAAACTAATACCATTCCTGCTCCTGATGCCTTTGCTATTTGTCGACTATATGTACGTATGTATGTATGTTTATTTCTATGTGTTTGTGTCTATTCGGCTTCATAAGCAGCATTAAAATCATTTTCCAAAAATTATGTAAATTAAGTAAAATGATGGTGTAACAAACGTTTTAAGCTTCCGTCTTTTTATTTCCGTATAAAAGAAGCATATTTTTGTTTATAAAAACATACCGCGCCGTCAGAGGCAGTAAACAACCCAACTACCACCAACTACATTTTGTCTGCCAGTGCTATGAATATAATTTTACTTTTTTCGTTTTTTTTTTTTTGTTTTAGCATACATAGCAACGTGGAAACATGGCAACTACCACCATCAACTATTGTTACCATTCCACTAAATGTTGCACGAGCTTCAAAAATATTAAAACTGTTGAACTTTTTCCTGTTTTTTTTATTTTTCTTAACAATGTGTCTAACTGAAAAACCCATTATTTTTGAAACTTCTATTAGACTTTTGTCACTTATATTGCTTTTGTTATTATTGTTGTAGCATAATTTTTGCATAATATACAAGAACAACAAATTTCTTTCACATTTTCATAAAACCTTAACACCCCTAATTTGATATTAAATTTTGTCATTTTTTGAAATAATTTTTTTTTTTTTTTAAATATAAATGGGACCAGCTAAAGTTTTTTAAAAGAATAATCTCTAATACAAAGTGTAATGAAAGCACATATAGACATCTTCACCTGAAATGAGAGAATTATCCGTAGAACTTTGTATCTCGGAATTTCCTACAGATAAATTACATTTCAAATGAGAAAATTTCAGGAAAAAAATTATTCCGGAAATGAGAAAATTTTTCATAGAAAACGTACATATCTCTAAAATAAGAACTTTACTGAAATATAAAAACATCTTACGATTTTTTGAAATGAGAATATTTCATTTTCCAAAAGGAATCTGTAAAAAAGCTCATAGTACAGAAATGTATCGCTAAGATCCTTAAACTTCTTTAAAATAAATTTGTTCCAGAAATTATAAAATTTAAAATAGAAATTTAATATGGTGGTCACATTAGAGATATTGAATAACTCATTCTAATTATAATGCGTGTTTAACTACAATTTGTTGTTTAGTTTCGGTTCCTTGCGAGTCTACATACTTGGGAAGTCAAGAAACAAAAAAGCCGAAAATAAAATATAATAAAAAACTGTCAAAATTTGTACAATTATGTATATGTGTGCGATGTTCACATTGTTGGCTTTTTGTTAACATTATTGTTATTTTGCATATAAAATACCAAAGTTTATGCAGTAACAAGTTATTATAAATAAATAAAAAATGTACATACATAAATATGTTTAAGCCACTGACAGTCTGACATTATTCTACTCCTTCTCTTTTTTGCATAGTAAAATACATTTAAAAGAAAAAAAATCATAGAAATGTGAAGAAAAAACTATTCCAAATAAAAGTATTTTAAGACACTCACACATACATACATACTGATACAAAGCAGTTCTAGCAGAAGCTCAAGAATAAAATGGCGAATTGTGGCTTGTAATATTTGTTGTTATTTTTAGTGAATTGCACCATCCTGTGTATTTGTTTGTAAGTGAAAGCGAGTGAGTGAGTTTGTTATTAACGTAAGTTGCCAGGCTTTCAGAGACTTATGCTGACTTTAAGCGGCTTTTCAACTTAAGTTTTTTCTTCTGGTTGTTGTTGTTCATGTTAAGAAAAATTCTCGTATTAGTATTTATTTATATTTTTTGTTATAAATATGTATGCCTTGTTGTTTGTAGTGGCACAGATAGTGTTTGAGTTATTTTCAGCTACTGCTACTTTTTTGATTTCGTTATATGTACATAGGTCAGGTTTTTCGTATTTTTTCACCGAAATTTTCATAATAAAATATAATTTTTTTCTTGCCCTTTGATACTTTCACTATGGGGTTTCTTTCTTTCACTGCAAGCAATAAGTATGTGTGGATTCTTCTTTCTATATTGTATTTCTGTGTAAAGAATGCTACTTTGTAGTTGTTGTTATGGTTGCCATGCTATAAAACTGGCACTTAGGACAATTAGAAACCATGCTGTTTTTATATCCTAAAATATGTTTTATTTTTACCAAAAAAACAACAGCACGCGTAAGTTAACAAACAAGTTGATCAAAATATCAACATGATAATCATAATTTATGGATTTTTTTTATTTTACTTATTATCTCTCTTGTAACAAAATAAGCAAAATATAAGTTATAGAGAAAGGAAGAAAAATGGAAATACATACAAATTAATACAGTATTTTTTTGCGAAAACATAATATGTATTGTTGAAAACCTTCGCAAAAAAAATTTAAGTTTTTTCAATTATTTTTCGTGTTGCTCTTGAAATATATTGAATTTCCTTTACTAATTTATTTTAGAAAAAGTATAAAACGTAGGATTACGGTTTTATAATGATTAATTATTGGGTTTAAATGAATATATAATATCACAGAGACCATAATCCTAATGGTACATTTTTTTGTTTTAGAATGTGTATTAATTGAAATATCAAACATTATGTTGTTGCAATTGAGCTACATATGTATGCAAAATTTGTGAAAAAAATGTCTCCAAATTTTTGAAATGGAACTACATATTTAAAATATTTTAAAAGTAACTTTGCATTTGGTTTTGTCCATTTTAAAATGTTTATGATTATAAGCTCAAAATTACGGAATTTTTGCGACCTATTGCAAAATGATTACAACATTTTTTTAACATATTGTACTGAGTGCCAGAAAAGCTCTAAGAAAGGTGTTGTAAAATCTTACCTAAAATTATTATGAGGGTGACAAATTAGAACAAAATCATTGAATATATACATAACTAGTTGAAGTATTGTTCCACAGAATGAATGTTGACTAAAATGTGCTTCCACGGAACCACTTCGAAGTTAAAACTTTAAACAAAACTCATTGGTCTCAACGCAAACTAGAACGAAACAGGTTTACACTTCTTTAAATCCATTTAAAAATAAAATTATTGAATAAAATTATAACATTTTGGCCTATTGTACTTACATATTTATATTGAAGTAAAAGATAAAATACCTAAATAACAATCAACCAGTACAACCCCTCAATAAACATACATATTAGAGTGTCCCGAGGAACAATCTTTTTAAAAATTTCATGTAGGAATACTGCTCAATCGATGCGTATCAATGTACTGAACACGAGAAAAATAAAAAATATATTTTTTTTGGAATGATCTCTATCAGCGATTGAAAATCCAGACCTCAGTATAATTTTTGAGAAATAAAATATTTTCGATATTTTTCGAAATTGGTCTCATTTTTTTTTTAAAGGAGAGGCATATTGTTTTGCTTTTTACGAAATTCGTGTCAAAATTGTCGTAATTTTTAGCTCATACAGAAAAATATTTAAAAAATAGTTTGGCATTTAGTTTAGTCAATTTTTGGGATTTTTTTATAATACAATAAAAGTGGTTCTGCGGACCAGAAATACACTATCAAAAATCCTAATTATTTTTCCCACGATAAGCTCAAAATTACGGAATTTGACACCCAATTCGAAGATATTGCAGAAATTTTTTTTGAACATATTGTAATGAGATCAAGGCTTTCAATCGCAGGTAGGGAACTGAGGACTTTTCAAAAAAATTTTTTATTTAATACATTGAAACACAACCTCCTAAAAAGTGGTCCACGCGACACCCTAGTACATATCCTGTCCATATTCCATCAACCTCATTAATATTTTAATATACAAATTTAATTTTTTTTTAAGTATAAAACTTAGTTGTGCGAACTTTCATCGAGATACATTTATATTATACATAATTATTAACTCAAAAGCCCTTTTCGGGGGGTTCAGTTGTATGGGGGCTAGGTGAAATAATAGACCGATTTTAACCATTTTCAATAGGCTTCGTCCTTGGGTCAAAACAAACGTGTATTCCAAATTTCATCAAATTATCTTGAAAATTGCGACCTGTACCTTAATCGGCTCAGAAAGTGATTCTGAGTCGATCGAAAGGTGGGTATAGTATTAATATTTTAATGCGTTACAAACATCAGCACAAACGCATAATATCCTTCCCACTATAGTGGTGTAGGGTATAATTATAATGAAGAACACTTGAAATATGTTTGAAAAATATTTCAGTTTCAACCCAACCTTTTTTTATTAAATTTGAAATTCATTTGTTTGAAAAGGTTATAATTTTCAATTTGAAATAAAAATTTTCAAATTTATTATCAAAGAGAATGTATGAAAAGTTGTTCATATAATATATGAATAGGTTTTAAAATAAATATTTACTTTATTTCAATGGATTTTGCTTATTGAGAAAAAATTTGAAAATTCTTTTTGTAAAAATTCACAAAATTCAATAGAGAAAAAATAAAACTGCAGCTAAGACCCACAAAAAACAATATCTCACAAACACAATTTATAATATTTCAAAAATTTCTTTTCCATATTTTGCTTAAAGACACATTTAAAATATGTTTTAATTTATTCTTTAATAATTTAAAGAAAAATTCCTTTATTTACAATTTTTCATTTTGTTGCATTTTATAAATATTTTATACATCCTTTTAGTAGTCTTTGTTGTTTCTGTTTTATTTGTATTTGAAGAGAGAGTATTTGTAGTTACAATGCATGTGATGCAAATATAGGTCAATACAAATAAATAAAAAAAATGAAATATTTTCAAAAAGGAATTTTAAATCAATATTTAAAAATTAAATTAGTTAAAATCTCATAAGAATTCAAATTAAAAAATTCCTTTAAGATGAAACATTTTTAGAATATGTAGAATGGTTACAATTGTTCGGCGGGTATAATTTGACAGTGACATTAATGAATACATACAGAGTTAAAATTTTAGAAAAGAGCAAGTAAAATGTGAAAAATCATACCCACTCACATGTGTTGAAACATACCTACATAAACATATGTATGTACATATTTCTAGAGCAAGCACATTGTCGTATACTGAATAAGTGTAAAAAGACGATATCATTCAAAACAACGAAGCTTAAAATTTCTCTGGAATTCGTTCAAAACTACAGTCTAAGCTTAGTGTATTAAGGATTCTTTTCTACGAGTATCTCGGAAAAGAGTTTAATAGAATAGAATACTTTTGCAAAATTTTAATCGAAGACACATATATATAGTATGAGAATAAAACGAAACAACAAATAGTCGTTTACAAAAACAATATATTGACCTAATAGCACAAGTTTTCCAAAGATACAAAATCTCAATACGAAAAGCCGCTAACTAATGCTTATTAATAAGACATAGACGAAAAATTTGTACCGTTTTTAAATGTGCAAACGAGGAACAAAACGTACATATGTTTCCTTATCTTTATTATTTCTTATTTAAATGATAACTTACATTTTACTATTATATTTACTGCTATTGGCGTAGCATATTTTTGGGGGTGGAAGATGTCAAGTCGATTGTGGTTTAAATTTAGTTTTAATTACTTTTTATTTAATTTTCACTTAATTTTGCATAAATTTTTCTTAATTTATTTATTTTATTCTCTACTCCTTTTTGCGTTTTTGGAGTATATGTTGTATGCTCTTTCTTATTCGTTTAATATACCGAATTTTATTTATGCTTTTTTTATATTTTCTCATGCAGAATACAAAAAACGTTCTTTTTGTACAAAACCAAATTTTCAATTTAAACGAGTTGACACAAAAATAAGCAAAATAATCATAAAAACAAAAATAATAAAAGGAATCGCAACGCCGAAAGATTCAACGAAAAACACGAGAGTTTTCCTTCCACTCGCGGGAATAAGTCGTACAAAAATTTACTCACAGTTCTAAAAACTTCAACACACACACTCTCGTTACTTCTTTCAAAAAGAAATCTAAATAAATACACAAAATAAAAACAAACTGTAATATTTTTTATATAAATTGCAGCTTAAAAAGTTTTGAATCTAGAAAATTTTAATTTTATATCACTTGTTCTTTATCGACATTTTCAAGTTTTTCATAAATAAAGTGAATTTTTTGTTTAATTTATAAATTTCTTCATATATTTCATTATGTACATTAATCTATATGTTACATATTTTTAGATTTTTTATGTGAATTTTTTAAATAAAAATATTTTGGTTTATATTCCTTTAAGCAACGACCGTTTATTTCAAAAGTAACACGAAGACTAAACTCATTTAGCGAGTTTGTGCTCTTTTTATATGTTCAAACGCATAAAAAACTTTACTCAATTGTTTAAATGTTGTGCTAGTGTATTGGCTGGTTGGTTGGTCGGTGGTGGTTTTTCATAAATTTTTTGGAGTTTCTTCCGTAAACTGTTGTTTACATCTGACATTTAACGGTAAAGTGGTGAGTTTTCTTTCCATACATATAGAAATTTGACAGTAACAGTGTTAATGTTTTTAAATTGTTTTGTTTATTTTGAAAGATAATTCTTAGAGAGAGCTTAATAATGTATACGTAAAGAGACAAGGACTAAAGAATAGAGAGGGAATTTTTTGTTACTCTCTGTTTTTGTGGTGAATTTATTGTTTATCCTTTTACAGTTAAATGTGCAACAGTTATGTCATTTGATTCTTGTTTTCTTTTTTGCTTTCGAAAATAAGCAATGTACATATTAAAAACATATTAAAATAGAAATTAGAGGAAACAGTCAGATTTAAAGGGAAAGATAATACGAGATATGTATGTACATATTCATATAATACATAAAAAGATTAGTGATTATATGCATGCGTTTGTGTGAATGTATTTAAGGTCTTATTTCCATGATGTGGTATATTATGAAAAATCAAAAATTATTTTCTTACCTTTCAAAATTTTGATTGCAAATTTAGACACTTGCGTTTGCATGAATGATATTTATGTTTGTATTTTAGAAAATTAATTATTTCATTATTTTTTGTATTTTCAACGACTTATACCGCACTGCTAATTAAATGTCACTTTGATGAATGAATAATTTATGTATATATTTATCAATTCGAAGACAAAATCATTTTAAATTCTTACATGTTTAAAATTTTTATTCTATTAAAATTTATTAGACTTGCAAAAAACTGTCTATTTTGGAGAAAAAGAGTTTTTACTTAAAATTTTAGGGGATAAAAAATTTTTCAATTTTAACTGAAATCATGCCAATGTAAGGATATCACCAGTCAGTCATCTGTAAAAATTTCAAATATGTATAAATGTTATTGTACATTGTCAGATGTTATGGAAAATACTGGTTTCTGCTACTACCAATGTTATAACACACTAACTTATGTTAAAAATTTACCCCTATTTTGTTATTACTCAAAACGGGGGTTGTTTGTACATGTTACGTATAAAAACATCGCATGTAAAATAAGTTTATGTTAAAATAGAATATATTTACATTACTATTATCCTATTCAGAAAAAAATAATGACCTAAAGCAAATACGTTATAGAAATTAAATGTCATCTCAAAATAGTTTGAACCCTTATTATATTTGTTTAATAAAAAGTACAAGAAGCTAGCTTTTCTACCATATAACATTTAACTTTTAATTTACAACTGATTAGATCTAACAAGTGTGGTTAAATAAATATAAATAGAACCTATATTATAAAATGTTTAATGTTTCATTCACAAAGATTTAAATAGCCAGCTATTGCTTATCAAACTGTTTACAATGTTTTATTTATTTAGTGACAATGGATTTATTAGAGATGGTTGATACATATTGCTCATTTCGAAAAACAGCTTTAACAGTCATAACTATTTTAAAAATATGAGTATTGCGTTGAAACGAACCAAAATCTCTACACCAAATTCTATGACAATCGGTCCATAATTGACCTTACTCCCATATAAGGTCCCCTTTTGAAAAATACTTTAACGCCCATTACTGACTTAAAATAAAATATGAAATAAATAAGTTTCGTACAAGCCAAAATATCTCTACCGAATTTTATGATGATCGGTTCATAATTGACCATACCCCCATATAAGGTCCTCTTCAATGCTCATTACTGGCTTAAAAATACGACCATTACAATAAAAAGCGACATAAGCAAGTTCTGTGTCAAGCAAATCGCTCTACAAAATTTTGTACCCTCCATATAAGGTAAAACAATATTATGAGTATTGGCTCATAATTGACCCTACTCTCATATAAGGTCCCCTTCAAGAATTTACTTTTACGCACATGACGGAATTACAATTCGAAACAATTAAGTGTTATACAAAGCGAAATCTATCTACCAAATTTTACGACAATCGGTACATAATTGACCCTACCGCACATACATACATATGTTCATGGTTTAAAACTTGGTAATTTATTGAAAGAGCACGTCCATAATTGACTTAAGCCTTATTGCAAATATCACCGTGATCTTCCTTTTACGGCATACGATTTGATGGTGGGTATATAATATTGTATGTATATAAGTAATTTTTGTTGTTCGCATGAAATTATTTTTAGTACCCAATCAATTTATAAAATATTTATTTACCATAATTATAAATTATTATGCTGTACGATGTATAAAATCTTATAACTACGACATCATTGAAAAAATGAAAAAATTATTTTTTACAAAATAGTGTAAAAATAAGAGGAACAGTTGTTAAGATTTTTAGAGTTCCAAAAAAAAATTCAAGAACCGAAATTTAATAACATTGCAATCAAGTCATATATGTAAGTAAACTAATTTAAATCATTGTATTTTACTTTTGTATAGATCTGAAATATTCTGAATATACATTTGCATATTCCACTACTAGATTATAAATATATGTACTAACAACAAATTTTAGATAAAATATGTTAAGAAAACACAAATAAAACTAATTTGGGATTACTAGTTTGCACAAACCGATTACCGCCACACAAATACTCTAATAAAACCGATTTATAAAAATTCAAATAAACTCTTATGCTAAATACTACAATATACATATACAGTAGACTGTCAATGACCCATAACGGGGCAAAAAAGAGAAGAAAAAAGAGAACGTTGTTTTGTTTTGTATTGTGTAGAATGCGAGGTTTTATTACTATATGTATACCGCAATAAACAAATACTTATATAAGTGCCACCCCTCCCTTCGAATGCACATTTCATAGATAAAATATACATCTTATGCACATACCGACAAAACACGCGTATAACTTTTGAACATATCGCTCATTTACTTCAAGACTGGCATAATCCAAAATTGGGTTTTTTAAACAGAGTACTGTCTATTTTCAGAAATATATATTTAAAATTTTCGGTTTGCGAGTAATTATACCCACCATCAAAAAATGTAGGGGGTATATTGATTCTGTCATTCCGTTTGTAACACATCGAAATATTGGTCGTAGATCCTCAAATTCTAGATCATTATTAAATTCTAAGATCATCTAGGCTTGTCCGTACGTCTGTCTGTTAAAATCATGACAGAGACCGCACAATATAAGGTCCCCTTCAGAAAATCACTTTAACGTTTACAACTCTCTTAATAATACCAGCATGGAGGCGAAATTCGACATAAAGAAGTGTTATAGAAACAGAAATCACCCTACCAAACCAAATGAGGATCGGTCCACTTCAGAAAATGATATTAATGCTCAGATTTAATAAAAAAAGTAATAATAATAACATATTAAGACTTACTTTATATATCAGGTTTTATTTATGAACATTTTGAAAATTATTAGCAAAATGTCATAAACATTTTTTTGATTTATGCCGGTCTTGTAGTAAATGAACGATATGTATTACTTTTTATTATTTTGCAAATTTACACCCAAATCACAAAAAAAATAATTTACATATATATGTATATACATTAGGGTCAAAATTTTTTTATTACCTATCACTACGTTGTAGCCAGTAGTGTTCTTATAACGAAAACTTTTTCTCGGGTCATTTTAGTGCAAAATCCTTCCGCGGATTTTGATTTTCTAGAACCATTTACAAATATATTTACACGCATTTTTAATAGTATAATCTATATGTTTGGGTACTAAGTTTGGATGAGAGATAAGTCTATCTTCGTGTAAAAAATGTCCGAGAAAATATCGAAAATTTTAAAGCATTAGCCGCCGAAACTTTTTTAACAATCGGAAATTTTATAAAAGTTATGACCCTAATGTACATACTTACAAATATTAAAAGAGGGGTTTATTTGTATTTATAAAAACTGCGTTCTTGTTTTGTATGTTTTTAATGTGAATCTGTAACAATTTACTTCAATCAAATATTCCTTTAATTGAGTTAAACTCTCGTTGTTAAGGAATCAAGAGGAAAAAATTTAACTTAATGAACCAATTGAATTTAAGTATGTATGAGAAATGAGCAGACAATGTGTAAGTTTTTAAAACGAACATTTCAATTATATTAAAATAAATGGACTAAGTTTAAAAAATGTATAGGAGATAAAATATTTTTAAATACATAATTCGATCTAGAAATGTTTACCGGTTCACCTTATTTTGATCATTTTGTGCTACACGGCAATATTGTTGAATATATATTTGGGAAATTTCAGTCCCTTCGTTTTTGGAGTCCATATAGAGCCCAAGAACTTGTTTATAGAGTTAAACGATTTAGTTATCAATTGAGATTATGAAATATCTTAGAAATAAATGAAAGAAGCTGATGTTTTCTCTGAAACTGAAAACTTAGTTCATTTTTAGATGCTATTTCTCAAATGTTTCTAGTTTTCTTAAATAAATTCCAAATAATATTCTTTATAGAACTAAAAATGAATTTTGAATTTCAAAGTTAAGAAATTTTTTATTTTTGAAGTACATATATACATATGTATGTATGCCGTAAAAAGACCGCAGTATACTGGGATGAGTATCGTAATAAACTTGGTAAATATAAGAAAATCGTTCGAAAAGCCAAACGAGACTCCTGGAAACTTTTCTGTGAACAGGTAGATAGCGTAAATGACTTGTCGAAGATAAAAAAGTTCCTATTCAAAACTCATGTTCGGCCGGAATCTATAATCGATGACAAGGGCAGGAGGCTGGAGGATATGGAGGAGACAATGAAACTCCTAACAAAATCTCATTTCCCACCCGGTACATCGAATAACATAGATGAACCGATATTGGAGGAAGGGGAGGCTAATACGGAAATAGTTATTACATCTGACATGATTGAAGAGGCAATCAAGAGCTTTGCTCCCTATAAATCTGCAGGGCCGGATGGCATTATCCTGGCACTTTTGCAGATGGAGGCGGGACTGGTTTACTTACATCTGTCACAAATATTCACTGCATGCTTGAAATTAACATATACCCCAGTTAAATGGCAGGATGCAATGGTAATATTTATACCCAAACCAGGAAAACCAAGCGATGTGACACCTAAGTCCTATCGACCGATAAGTCTTACATCCTGTCTACTTAATACCTTGGAACGGATAGTCGATAGTATGGGTAAAAGCAGTATACCAGACAAAGACCTTAAATATAAGCAGCATACTTATGTAAAGGGACGATCGGTGGTAACCGCTTAAAACTAAGTTGTCCACTACATAGTTTTTAAAATTGAAGTGGAAAAATGACAGTTTTCACTCTCGTGGAACTTCCTTTACGTAATTGCAAAAATTTGTCCAAATCAGTGACTATGGGAAAATCTATTAAATTTAAGATGGAATTCCTCAAATACTAAAATTTACTTACTCAATAGAATTTTAAGTCATTATTTAACACGGTAATGTAATTGGAGCCAAGCACTTACCACAAGCGTTTACAACTAATTAGAGAAATCAGTGAATGTAAGTCGTTTGAAGAAACGTATACAGTTTCTATATCTTCACGGATAAGTTAACTAATAATTATATAACACATTATTAATAATACATTACTAGACTACTTCTGCGTAATCAGGATGATATGTAGAAGTCATTGAAAAGTGTGTTAATAGGAATGTGGTTACAATTGCAAGTCATTACCAAGTTTTTACTGGGTTACTTATGTTTGTAAAGAATATTGAAGTAAATATGTATGTACATATACTTTTTAAAAAAGTCTTCGACTTTCCATTTCTGTTTAAAAAGACAAAATTGTGCTAGAAAAGTATGATCTGGATCCTTATAGATAGCGGAGTCTATTAAGCCATGTCCGACTGTCTGTCCGTCTGTATATTTCATTAACTCAATTTTCTGAAGAGCACATATTGGGATCCAAATATTCCATGTTTTTTGATTTTAAATAGGAAACTTCCTATTTATTCGTGAATAACAGGGAAATCAAAATAGGCAAATGCGTATGATACGTTTAATGGACTCAGCGTCTTAGCGTCTCAGCGTCTTTTGCCTATTTTAGTAGCATATATAAGGCATATTTTGAGCTTTTAAAGCATATTTAACGTTTTTAGCGCATATATCAATATGTTATACATTTTTTATGTTCGTATACATATTTTAAAAATTTTTAATATTTTTTTTATATTTTTTTTAATGTTTTTAAAAGTTTCTTTTTCATTACGGCTCGTTTTACAGCTTATCTTTTGGAATGTGGCATGTTTTAGTTATCTGAACGTTAAATGAAATCATAATAAATATAAAGAAATTCATTTCTAAAAATAACAATTAAACACTATATTTATCTTAAAATTTAGTTCTCTAAACAATTATTTTTAGCCTTTTTGAACTTTTCAATGTTAAAAAATTATTAAAAAGGTTACTTTCAGAGCATATTTTATAAATTTTAGAGCATATTTTTAGTTTCCCTGGTGATTTACAACTCAATCCAATATTATAATTTTGTTTACCCTCTTTAATACATCTTAATATTATTCGCAAATAATATTATTCCATAAAAAATCTTTAAATCCTTTTAATAAAAATCCCTTTTATTCCGTTTAATTTATTCCAATCACAAGCCATATCAAACAAATCGTGATCAACAGATGCATTTGATAACGTGGTTGCAAAAATTTCTTAAATAACGCCAACACATTTTGAATAAAGACCTCAAATCTAATTGGGGTGGATTTTTGCACTCTGCTCTTTCCCTTGTGTCATTTTCTTGTGATGGTTCTAAGTGGTGGTTAACAAAAACCATGAAAATATAACAAATATAAGGCAAAATATTAAGAATTAACAATGTTTTTGGGATGTTGGTTGTTGTTGCGTTTTAGTAGGCGTTAGATGCTAAATGCTTGAAAAATGTTTAAGCCACAACTGTAAAATACAGGAAATTGTAGACACGCGTTAGTGGCGGTGAATATTTGACGATGGCGATGATGTTGTTGTTGGTTTTGGTGGTGCTTAGGAACTGACGGTTTTGTAGTTGTACAATTGTTAAAATAGCCAGACAGTCCAATAAACGGAAACACAGACACACACGCAGACAGACAAAATTAGTCAACATGCCAGCCAGCGAGAGAGATAGACAGACAGGCTGGCTGACTGCATGTCAGAAAAAAAAAACAATTTTTGATGTTTATAACTTTGTTTGTTGTTGACTTGATGTATGTATTTGTTAAATTTGTTACCATGGACTTGCGAATGAGGGTTGTTTGTGTCTAGTAATTATAATCTTATGCTTATTTGCAATTCGTATATAAAATGATGCAAAAATTGCGTTTAAAAGATTTATCAAAATTGCAAATAAAGTGTTTTAATTGAGTTGCATCTTTTCGGTTTAAATTTAATTTTTGTTTGTTACAGGGGTTGTATGCATTTTTGAAAGAAATGGGGTATTAACGGTTACATTTATCTCTAATAAAAAGGGAACAGATCGAACGACCGTCCGACACTCAAAATTAGACACGAACAGGTTATATAAATTTGAAACTAAAGATTAAATGAAGTAAAACTGCGTTTTTTTATTCGCGATCTTTTTTTCTTGTAAAAGGACTTCATAATTTCAAAGGAGCACATTTTAAGAAATATTTTATAAATATTTCTGCTTATTCGACTTTGTCAAATTTGGTGTCAAATTACCTAGAAGAGTTGTAAAATATTTTGTGTTATTTTTATTATATTCTGTCATTATATTCTGAGTTGTAAAGTATTTTGTGTTATTTTTATTATATTCTGTCAGGATCCAAAGGTATCAAAAATACCCTTCAAAAATTTATCTAAAAAATAATATTGAAAATATAAATAGATATTAAAGGATAAACATTTTAAACATTTTTGACATATTTTTATTCTGAGAGTATAAAATAAAAATAATACAAAATATTTCCCAACTCTTCTTGTTCTTTTGGCATTGTTTGATCAGGAAAAGTATTTTAAATCTTTGAAGTCCTTTAAAAAGGACAGGGGATCGCGAAATTAAAAACTAAAAACGCAGTTTTTCTTCATTAAATTTATAATTTCAGACGAATATCATCCGGTTCTTGTCTAACGATATTTTTCTTTTTTCGTCGGACGGTAAGATTAGATTAGGTCACTATCGCTCCTTTTGCACTCCTGTGCGCTCCATTTACTGAATTACTGGTTTACTGAATGTATTATTTTTCTATGTTCAGAAACTTTTTTCCTGGACGTAATTCATAAGAATTTTCCAATCAGTGTTAGTCAGGAATGTTATTTCCGGAATAACATATTTTCCAAGATACTTGGATCTAACTTCAATGAATGCCTGAAAGAAAGTGCTCCAGAGTTTCACTGTCCTCTCCACATGCTCTACATTCGACTGAATCCGCACGTCCAATTTTGTATAGATGTGCTCGTAATCTTGTGTGTTCACTCAGAATACGTACCATCATACCAACTTCAGACTTGCTCATTTTGAGGAGATTTCTCGCCTTGCTCTCACCAGGATCGTTATGGTTCTATCCACCGTTTCATTATTCCAAGAAGCCTTATGGGATTCTCTCACAGATATTTTTAATTCAGCTATTGTTGCGTCGAATGGTTTTGTGTTCCGCTTAACCAAGCCATTCTATCTGGGATCAGCGTTTCAAACTTTCAGACATATTCTGTGTCTGGTATGCGATCAGGCACGTCCGATGATTGTGTATAATCTTCCAATGTGTCCAATATACATTGGTGACGTGTTCTATAACCGCTTTTGGCCGGTTCGCCTAAAGTGATGAGCCGTTCGGCTGTAAGTGCCGCCTCATATCTTAAATATGTTTCAATGGGTGAATTATCTAGCAACAATTCCAGAGCCTTGGATGAAGTAGTACACATGGTACCACTTATACCTAAGCAGCATGTAAGCTGAACTCCCTGTAGTAGTTTAATATTACACTTTTTGTCCAAAGTAGTCCACCAGATTATTAAGCATTAGCTAGAATTGGTCTAATTACACTTTTATAAAGCCAATTTGTCATAGTAGGACAAAGACCTCATTTCATGCCTATAGTTCTCCTACATATCGCCCAGCAGTCTTGTTGATCCTATCCTCTATGTGATGTCTCCATTTTAATTTCCGCTCAAGGATTAGGGTAGAAGGGGGATCATTCGCCATAGGGGCACATCTGCCAAAGCGAATAACTTGAAAACCGAGTAATCGATTTTATCGCATTATCAAATTTTATTTTTGTTTATCGATTATCTATCATCCCTGAAAGTTTGAAAGATTAACTTTACATATGATGGGAGGCAGACGTGATTAATTGTTTTTCAAAGGGCTGTGAAAATATTTCACTGTGTGAATTTTTTGTGCTAACTTTTTTAGTTTTTGTGATAGAAAAAATATATTGGTCAGTGATAGAACGTCAATAATAGTGAATAATAAGACATAATAATATTTTCGATAATATAATTTGAAACCCGAAAAAAATTTAAACTAAACCCCAGAACTGCCCGTGGGGCACATTGGCCAAATATATGTAATGCTTGTGATATAGAACAAAATTTTGTTAAAATATAGAAAAAATCATTAATAATTTGTTTTAATTTTTTTTGTTTAGTTATGTGAAATAAACAATAAATATCTAGTTTATTATACTTTGTTTAGTGAATTAAAATATAAAACAGCAAAATAAGTTTTTACTTTTTAATTTTTTTGGCTTATTTTACTAATGACAAATCTGCCCCATCTCCTTGGCGTTTTTACCCCATGGATGGGGCGGTATCGCAGTTTTTGGTCAGTGCGGAAAAGTTAAAAAAATATGTGTATGAGGATGGCTTAGGAAAGATTGAAAGGGATAAAACTAAAGCCAACATATCTAAGTATCCGAACCAAGAAAAAAATTAAGAATATGTATTGTGGTTTTAATTTGAGGCCGCCTCAAAAAAAAAGTGGCGTATGGTCCCCCTTCTACCCTACACCTAAGTACTTAACATTGTCTGTCACTGGTATCTTCTTGCCCACGAAGCAGGGTTCAGTATACGTAGACAGATTTTCGTCTTCGCTGGGTTAACATTGAGGCCTCTCGGTTGAGCCCAGCTCAAGGCAATATTCAGAGCCTCCTCAGCTCTTCTACACAAGGAAGATCCTTTCCCTTTAAAAGTATTACAACATCGTCTGCATAGCAGACAGGTTGAAGTCATTTCTCGGTTAGGATCCTTAGGAGGCTATTAATCGTGGTAACCCAGAGTAAAGGTAACAAAATGCCACCCTGTGGTATACCGCGAAATATCTTTTTTCTGATAGTTATATCGTACATCTCGCAGCTTATCCATCTGTTCCTTAATTTCCTTTATTTCATACTGCCAAAACAAAATAAAATGAAAATTGGTATGATTATCAAAAAAAATCAAATATAAAATATATTTTGTGTTCACACTATCAGATTAGAAATAAAATTAAACTTCAATTTGAAAAAGTTCAAAGAAAAAAACGTAAATTTTCATTTTGTTTCTGTTTTTATTTGAAATTTGTTTCTTGTTTTATGTTTTTCTTTGTTTAAATAAAAATAAAACTCAAATAAAACGAAAAAATCCAATCGTTTCGAAATTATTCAAAAAATTTTAAAAAATCATACGATTTTCAATCAATTTTCATCAGTATTTTCAGTAAGTTTTATTACATTTTGTATCTACACTATAATATTTTTAATTTTATTTGAATATTTTGACATGTCGTTTTACTGAATATTATGGTATGTAGCCAGCTTTAGCATGTATTTGATGCAGTTCGGAGCACCCGGTCAACATAAAACTGGTCTAGGGATTGGATAAGAGTAACAGTGTGTACGTTATTGAAGGCGGCTTCGATGTCAAAGCATACCGCTAGTGTATACAGTTTGCTATCTGCGAAGAGTTTCAAGGTTTCGGATCTTCCCTGTTACCCTGGTTTCTCCAGCTGTCCTCGAACGATTCAACCAGAGCACTTGTGGAAATTTCTACTTTGTCGTCTATATCCCCTTTATTTCGACATAAACGGTTCTTTACTACGATCCCGAACATTGTTTTAGACTTATTCGGAAACTTTATCGGCTTTGATGGCGGTCGTAGTCAAAAAGGAGTGCTCGTCTGACACTATCCAATCCTGAATTTCGTTTATAAGCTTTTCTGAACATATACATATATTTAATACTTCTTCTCTGATTACGAAGGTAGTTTTATTACCTAAGTTGAATGTGATCAAGTCTTTAGTATTAAGAAAATCCATGAGGGCTTGTACCTAGTGACGTTATCATTAGTGATTACTGATTCTGTGGTCTTAGGTTTTTTAGTATCAATTTCGAGGCTTGTGTAACAGCTCTTCCAATCGGCACCTTTCCAATTTTGAATATGACAGCTTTAGAGGCGAAGTAAGCCCTACATTTATTCTTTGCAAGACTAGACATAGAGTTCTGGTCGATAGCTATTACAAATAAAGTTCCCTCAGGTTCTTCTTTCCTGTAAAAGACATCCCATTTTTCCAGCATTTTGACCATCAAGAATTTCCTGTATACGTTCATTAGCCAGTTTACTGTCGCATCCTTTTATGTAGACAGTGGACTTAAAGAGTACCGGAAGCTCGCTCTTCCTCGCCAGTCCCTGCTTAGGATTGATACTTTCCACCAAGTTCTTTAGCTATTTTCCTTTTCCACTGCCTAGCTTCTCCTTCCTCATTTTTCGGGGCTTCTTCTGAGATATCCTTACGTGTTCGTCTTCGGAATATCTGGCTTGGCGTTGTCATCCTTACTCGCAGGATTCTGTCTTGAGGTTCCTTTGAGTGAAGTGTGGCTTGGCTTCGACTGTGTGACTGTGGCTTCCCCGTGTTAGAAGACGGGGAGCTCTTTTTCTTCTTAGGTTTATTCTCAGTTGTCAACTCCTCGGGAGATATGATCCTCTGATCTTGTGAGAGAATTCGATTATTCCTTTGGGGTGTCGTGGGATTGACTAACTATGATTTCTCGAAGCATCATTTTCAACTTCCTCCTCTGTGCTCCAGAAAGTATTTTCATTGTAGTAGGTAGTTTAGCTATGTTATCACTCACCTCTTTCACCATTTGCTCTACTTCATCCTTTTTACATTTTGCAATAACGGTGAAAAAGGTATGTTTATTATTATAAATTTTGTTTCAGAATTTGTTTATAGTGAATATAACGTTAGGGCTTTATTTATATAATAATATTTTCATAAAAAAAATGGACAAATGAATAAGACGCTTAAATTAATTTTTTTTAATTAATCAGTATTTGTAACTCCACTTTCGATAATTAACAAAAACTACAAGATTTTATTTTAATTTTATCTGAGTAAATTTTTTCTTGTAGAATAAGAAGAAAATGAATAATTGACAAAAAATGTCATCTTTATTTTCATCATCATTAATAAAAATATTTACTTTTCATATTCTCTGTTTTTGCATTTCCTCTGATATGTTTCTTTTCACATTTTTGTTGTTGGTAATCAATCATATTCAAATGTTATTCATACATTATATTTCATACATTTGATAATGATGATGATGCTTCTGATGGTGTTGCTTTTGTATTGTTTCAACTCATTACTTAAACTACACATAAATATTCTCAAACTTACATACATATGTACATACGAATGTGATATGAACATTCAAGTGCACTTGTGTTGTTTCCTCTTTTACAGTTACTTTTCTGTCATCCCCACTATATCAGCTCATCTGTTTGACATTTGGATGTATATATATACATACATATGTATCAATGTATATATATATATTATTGAAAAGGAGTGAGAAATAGAAAATTTATTTGCAGAAAAAAAGAAAGCAGTAAAGTAAAATAAAATAAGAACCTATGTACAGATGTTACAGTGAACAAATCTATGAAGAAGAATCAATTGCCTCAAGTACTGTACGTAATTTCTGACAGCACAAATAATAATGGCTTAAATGTCAACTGATGTGATTGATGAAATTGACAATTGTCCCCAATATAGCTCGTACGTTTTTAGTCGTTCGTATTCGTACTTGAGTTTTTCTTGTTGTTTTTGCTTTAGTATAAAAAAGGAATTAAGGACGTTAGAATCAAGAGGCTGACTATAAAATGTATCAATGATGGATTTACGTTATTTGTTGTTTGTTGTTTTCTTGTTTTGTAAAAAGGACGACAAAAATAGAAACTAAATAACAAAAGTTAAAAGCTTAAGTATTGTATACACAAGTATGTAAAAGGCAATACAGTGGGACAAAATTATGGGAATATATAAAATTTTATCTTATAAAATTAAATATTTATAAAATATACCAGCAAAAAACTCGGCAATGGCTTGTACTTACATAGCTACTTATTTTTCAATGACTACTACTTACCGTCTGCATTACTTTAAAGTACTCTTATAATGACTTACATATAATCAGAAACGTAAGTACTTTATTTTGTACTTATTTAAGTAGTGATTTGGTAAGTACTTATCTGGAATGTCATCACAGTGTTGAAATGCTAATGAAGAATTAGTAAAAAGCAACTTTTTAACTCATTACTTTTCAATGCAATATTTATGATGAGATACTATACTACAAACAACATATCTCTTAAAACTGTTACCTATAAAGTAATGTATTCTTTGCATCAAGTGCAATAGGCGCATCATTTGGTTTTAAATTTTGCGATCCTATGTTGAGTCAAAATTAAATCTCATATTTGAAAACCAAAAGAATAATTTGGGATTAATCAACAACACAAATTTAATGGTGACGATCGCTCCACACTCTAATTCCTTAGAATTTGTACGTTAAATTATTTTTAAGTTAAAATATTCTTACTACTTTTACAGTTTTTTTTTGCGAACTTCTACGTTATGAAAATGCTAGGGACTTCTAAAGTATAATTCTGGTTTATCAATTCAACTCTAAAGGATGATTCAAAATTAATTAAACAAATATAATTTTCAAGTACACAACGAAATTTAATAAATAATTATTATATTCATTATATTCATTTAAATAAATATTTTTGTTTCAAAATTTTCATTATACTTGCTAATATTAAAGATTTTTTTGGTCATGAGTAATGAACCGAATTGTAAAAAATAACATTTTATTATTGCATTAAACTAATTTCAACTAGGTTATAGACAACAACTAAACTTATCTTGTTGTGTGCTGAAATTATTCTAACCCGATTGGAAATATCAGCACAATCGAATCCACTGTCCGCCAAAGACTTATTGCAAAGAAAAGCTAAATAATAACCAAAGCATACATGAAGAGATGGAGGAGCAGAGGCAACTTAAAGAGGAACGAGTGAAAAAATATTGAAATAAGCAGCAACATTGAAGCACAAAAGCATATTTTGTTGACACTTAAATAAAAACATCGACTCTTTTATGTCAAGTACTTTCAAACATACATGATACATGCATAACGTTGTTGTTGATGATGATGATTTTGCTGCTGCCTGTAGTGGAATTCCTCTGTAAAACTGAAAATGCTTCTGTATGTTGTAGTTGTTGTTAGTGTTGGTGGAGAATGCGTAAAAAGAAAAGAGGAAGGGGAAAAAATTCTGATACTGATGAATTACAATGATGGATGATGCTAATGTGAGCGTTAAATATACGTAACAGGCAACATTTGTGCCTTTTCTTTACATGACTCTTTAATGTTTTGGGAGGGCGGCAGGGAGGCAGGAAGAGAAAGAGGAAAGGGAGGGGGAGGACAAAAAGGGGAAGGGGGGGAGGGGAAAACGGGGGAGAACAGACAGAGAAGAGCGGGGGGAAAAGAAACAAGAACAACAGACAGCAGAAGACAGACAGACAGACAGACAGACAGACAGACAGACAGACAGACGACAGACAGACAGACAGACAGACAACAGACAGACAGACGACAGAACAGACAGAACAGACAGAAGACAGACAGACAGACAGACAGACAACAGACAGACAGACAGACGACAGACAGGACAGACAGACAGACAGACAGACAGAAGACAGACAGACAGACAGAACAGACAGACAGACAGAAAGACAGACAGACATACAGACAGACAGACAGACAACAGACAGACAGACAGAAGACAGACAGACAGACAGACAGACAGACAGACAGACAGAAGACAGACAGACAGACAGACATACAGAATAAGACAGAAAGACAGACAGACAGACTAATTGTTTTTTATTTGAAACTTTTTATATACATACATATAATGATGCTGTGTTATAAAGAAACAAGCATACATACATACATACATACATATATTTTTTACTTTTACTGAAGTAATGTAATGATGATGACGATATAATCGAATTATATGTTCAGATGTCAATACTATGTACAATTAATAAATGTTAATGATGAGTATAAATTTATTTTGTAAATAATGTGAAATAAATAAAACGTGAGATAAGATTGATGAGAGTTTTGTAACATTAATAATAACTACAAAAACATCAACCGTATGGACATATATTTACGACTACGATTATTAAATACATTGTTATAATTAAATGGATAATATTTTTAATATGCCTATTCATTAGGGTAATAACTTTTTGCAAATATCAAATTGTGGAGCGTGAACAGATGTTACAGAATATGGTATTATATTTTCGGAATCGTGAAAAAAGTTCCCGCACCAAACATGGTGAAGATTTGTATAAATATTACTTTTTTTTAATCAGAAAAATAAATATTTTGCGGAACACTTTGCAATTTTGTTACACTATCTTAAAGAGACAATTATTCAAAAAACTTTATTACCCTACTATGCATGTCTTATTCAAATTTTTTTAAGTTTGTATTTAGTCTTTCTCTAGATTCCGTATGATATTTTTGGACTTTTTGAAAAAAAAAAACAAGTAAGAGTGTTATATTCGGCTATGCCGAATCTTATATACCCACCATCAAACCCCGTTTGACTCGAATGAAACTTACTTATGTCGAATTTCATCTATATACTCGTATATTTAGGCCAGTTATAAACGTTAAAGTAATTTTCTGCAGGGGACATTATATAGGGGGGTAGGGTCAATTATGGGTCGATCCTCATAAAATTTGGTAGACAGAATTTGGTTCGTATTAAATTTATTTGTGTCGAATTTCATCGCTACACTCGTATTTTTAAACCATTAATGAGCGTTGCAGTCATTTTCTGAAGGGGACCTTATATGGGGGGTAGGGTCAATCATGGACCGATCCTCATAAAATTTTTTAGATAGATTTTGACTCGTATGAAACTTACTTATGTCGAATTTCATCTATATACTAGTATTTTTAAGCCAGTAATGAGCGTTAAAGTCATTTTCTGAAGGGGACCTTATATGGGGGGTAGGGTCAATTATGGACCGATCCTCATAAAATTTTGCATAGTGATTTTGGATCATAAGAAACTTACTTATGTCGAATTTCATCGCTATATTCGTATTTTTAAACAAGTTATGGCTGTAAAAGCTGCTTTTCGAGGGGCCACTTGTATGGGGTCTATCCGAAAACGTGGACCTATATTGCCCATTTTCAATACCAAACAAACCTTACCTATAAGAAATATTTATGTGAAATTTCAACCCTCTAGCTCTTTCTATTCGGGCTCTATCGTGCTTTCAACAGACAGACAGACAGAAGACAGACAGACGGAAGGACGGACGGACGGACAGACATGGCTAGATCGTCTTAGAATTTAATGAGGACCCAGAATATATATACTTTTGTGGGTCTATGACCAATATTTCGATGTGTTACAAACGGAATGACAAAATCAATATACCCCCCATCTTCTTTGCTGGTGGGTATAAAAACACACAGCATAAGTGCAATTAAACGAATTTATTTCAATTACTTTGCATTCTAGAGGTGGACTGGTCGTCTCTAACTGTGTTTATGGTTTTACTCTGTCCATACAGGATTTACCATAGTGTGTCCTCTGTGAGTAAGATCTGGTATTTGGAGTATTTGATGGATTCGTATTTCATTCTACCGATTACGTCTCTGGGTGCTGTTGAAGAATCGTCAGAGACCATTCCAGATGCGATGTTCAGAAATTAGATAGATCAATTACTTGAGCAAAGAAAACGAAAATTCCTAAAATTGCGTGTTTTTTGCAAGTCAGAAAGAAGCGGTGGCGGGTCGTCTTTAGCTCACCCTGTCAGGCAGGAGTTCATGTAAAGCACTCGACTTCTGTACAAAATTAAGTATACCATGGCTTGAAAGTTCATTGGTATTGTACTTTTTCAATTCTTTTTGATAAATATTACTTAATGTGTATAATATTGTCAAAAAATGGATTTATAAAAAAGTAACTTTTTTTCTCATAATTTTTATAAATTTATAGTAAACTATTTTTATTGTATTACAGAATCATTCCGAACTTAGTTCTCTGTCTTTTTAAATATTGATTAATTGGTATATTTAGCGAATTTTTATGAATCTATTCCTCGACCGTTATGGTATACGCACAATTGGCACGAACGACGAATTTCGTATAGCACGACGAACTAATCGACAAAAATTCGTTGCGTAAATTCGTCGAATGGAACACAATCAAATTATTCGTACTGCGAATTCGTTTCAAAATTTGTTTGTTCGAAATTGGAAAAAGTAAGAAAAAGGAACAAAAATTATATTTTTGTGAATCTCCACGATTTTGAGATAATTTTAACAGCTTTAAAATTTATTCGAACATTATTTCGAAATTAGAAAATGTAAGAAATTGTCCTCGAAAAGAATTAAAATTATATTTTTGTGAATATCTCCAATTTTGAGATTATTTTAGCAGCTTCAAAATTTTTTCGAACATTACTTCGAATTTCGAACTTAATTCTAAATATTCCAACATAGAATTGTAGTGTCATCAAGTGTACTCCAGATTGCCAAATTTCAGACAATTCGGGCCACAAGAACTAGTTTTAATGGCTTTAAAATTTTTTCGAACTTAAGTTCGAATTTTCGAAAATTTTATTTTTAGTTTTTATGATCCAGAGATTATTTTAAGAGCATAAAAAATTTTTCGAACATAACTTCGAATTTTCGAGTATAATTTCGAATATTCGAACATAATATTTTATTGTCATTAGCTGTACCCACAACCGCAAAATTTCAGCAAATTCGGGCTACCGGAAATGGTTTTAAAACAATTTTCCCCAATTAATTCGTCGTTCGTCTGCGTAAGAAATAGAAATAAACCTATCGCACAGTTCGTTACGTACGACGAATTTCGCCATACGCACTGATTGTGCATATTTTCATATACTTTAGTGTGTTCTATATCTGATGACGAAAATTCGTTACGAAAATTTCGTCGTTCGTCCCAACTGTGCGTATAGCATTAGTCCTAGCTGACTCCAATTTACGATACAAAGTTTAGTAATTTATATTGTTATTTTTTGATTCTCTAATAAATTTGTTATTTTGGTTTAAAAAATATAGAATATTTAAAAAGTATTAGGCACTTGATTCGAAAATTTCCTTATATACAATTAATATTTTCCTATAGAGAAATACATATTTTCATGTTTTTTGTGCTGCAAAGGCATAAATGTAACATAGTACTTAAAAACAGCTCTTTTTCTTGAAGTTCACTGCCATTTCACAATATATATTTTCCATGTCTGATACATACAAGACTTTATACAGTCATTCGACTTTTTTACTCATACTTGGAAAATAAACAAATTTGTTGGCGACTCTGGGGAAATTAATGAAAGTGGTCAGTCAGTCAGTCTGTTCAGCAAAACGAAACTATATTTTTCTTTTGATTTTACTTTTTTTGTTTCATATGTAACATTCAGATGATTCTTTAACAAATCATTTTAATCTTGAACAATTCAATATTTTTTGTTTTAACTTTTGAAAGAAGGTGGAATAAATTGAAGCTTATGTCAAAAGCTTCAATTTATTCCACCGAAAATTTATGTTTTAAAAATAATAATTTTCTATACGTAGAGTAACAAAAATTTTACTTAGTTTAACATTTTGATATTAAAAAATTTTTACGGTTTACTTTTTTAATTTTTGCTCTAGTTTCTTTCACCCCGGGACACGAACATGAAAATTAAAATTGAAAAAGTTTTAAGCTGTACACAAATGAATGAAAAAGAGATATGCATCCTTAGGGTGTTAAAAACATAAAACGCCACTATTTGTAACATTCAAACTTGCGTATAAATGTGTGAAACCTCCGTATTGTATATAGGAGATTCAATTTTGTCATTTTCCCTATACTTGGTAATTTTTAGTTGTGGAATAAAAGTAGGTCAGCTTATAAGCTTTAAGCTAAGCTTTAACCGAACACAATTTTTCAATTGAAATTATTCCTCGACTAATGAGAAAAATTTTTTAAAATAATTCAACAAAATGTGGTAAAAAACACAATTGAACAATTTTATTGAAATTAAATAAAACTTATTTTCATTTTCTCTGAATATTAAACAGTTTATAAATAATATACAGAATTTGTTCTACATAGGTATAAAACTTTGATAAATGTTTATGAATAAGATCCTTAATACATATTTACTTATTAAAATGATAACTGGAATTACAGGAATTTATAGACATAATTCCTTTATATAATTACAACTTTGTGGTAATGTGAATTGTTTAGAAGTTTGTATACATATTTAACACAATTCTATAAAGTAATATTAGTAACAAAATATGTCGAGTTTTTTGTGTTTTTCTTATAATTTTTACAAACTATACTCATAAGACATAAGTAAATAATCACATATATTTTAAAATGGAATCTGTCTAAAATTTGGTGTATTTTTAACTGTAAAGCCTTTAATATTTTAATAGGTGTCTGAGTAATCATTTTTGACATCGTATAAAACTTTCAGTATCATCGCTACCATTGCCATCATTAACTATCATCATTATTCCTGGTTGTCCTCGTCAGCATTATAATTTTTATCATTATCTAAAAAGCATTCATTGTTTACTAATTAAACTAATTGCCAATTGGTCTTCTTTATACATATGTATGTATGTGTATGTGAGTTTGTATGTAGGAGGAATAGGAATTAGTATGTATATATACATATGGGAAATTCTCTTTTTATTTTATATTTTAAGAAATCAACTTTATGCATTAAATATTTCTTTGGTTTAATATCAAGAAAATTAAGTGAAGACGACTTTTAATTCACAAGACTTGAAAGAATAAGTTCATATCGTTGTCAAAGTTTACAGTGCAAAATTTGAGGACTGTAGCTGCAATAGTTTTCCAGATAAATAAATTTAAGTATTTTATAAATATGAAATATTCCACGCCTACTTATTCTAGACAGCCCATTTTTCTCTAAAAATGCATATTGATACTTAAGTTAAGCTGTGATTGTTCATTTTTGATCGCTGTTTTGTGATTTTTTGGCTCTCGAGGTTTACTAGTGTTTACTTTCAAATAACTAACATAAATTTATAATCGGTGACCATAAAAAAAATATTTTTGGCCGCCATTTTAAAAAATGGCCCACTGTACACGTAACTTGAATATACCCAAAATATCGGGTGATCGAAATAATTTTAAATTTTACACGTTGACATAATAATATATTATAATGCTAAGATGTCAGAGCGAATTAAAAAAAACAGCGAATTTTTAATTTTTTACTTTAAATAATTTTTGCATAATAAATAAATTTTTAATTAAGAATTGTATCAGTAATAAATTTTTTACCTAAAAAGAATTGGTTTGCATTAAAAACTTCAATCTGGGCGTTTTGATGGACTGAACACGTGGGGTTTATTCATAACAAAAATCGATGAACATTGCACAAGAGCCATTTTGGGAATTTTTCTAAACGTTTAACTTTAAACTGCTATAACTTTAGCGGCTTTTGCTAAAAATTATTCATGAGAAGATAATTGAACCTGTCATTTCGAAAAGTCAATCAATGTAAACTTCTAAGGAGGAACAATAATATGATTTGTGTAAAAAATTCTGTTTAAGTCCAACTAAAACAATTAAACATAGAATAAGTACAAATACAAGTAATTTTGTAATATTTATTTTGAGATAAAGTTTTTGGACGTATGCCCTTTTCAAACAGTACATTAGTTTTAAATAATTAAGAGGCACATCGTTGATGTGCTATTAAAAAAATTTCATCAATTTTTTCTTTTCTAAAATCTAAAATAAAAGAAGAATTTCCCATATATTCAGTATATTTATAAAATTTTACATTACAATGTATAGGTGGATTTATATTTGTATTTGTTGGTCAAACTTTTGCATGTTATTTAAAAAAGGGTGGCACAAAAGTATTTTTGTTTTTGAACACATTATTGCCTTATAGTGCAACATATTCTTGAAATGTAAGCATGTAACGTTACTTTTGCACTAACCTGTATAAGCGATTGAAAAAGCATGTGTATGTACACATGTATGCATGTATGTATTTAAATGTGTTTGTCTTACTTAGTTTATTTATTATATTGTGCAAGTAATGTACGCTTCGTTAAATTTATTTTATTTCATTGTAATTAGGGATTAATTCTAATGTGTCTGCTAATATCAATGCCATCAATATCAATTAGTTTCATTTAAAACATATACACACAAACGCATCTATATAATTACGTAAATACAACAGTATAAACACATTCATATCTACATATAATTCTACACGAAAAATACACTCTTACAGACAGGATTTAGTTACAAACATTAACATTTAGTTTTCGGAAGTTTATTTTAACACTCGGACTCGCCGCATGGTACCAGTACACGCATTAACAAACATTAAAATACATTTACTCATAGCTATTTGAAATAGTTATATAAACATACATATATGCGTTTTACGATATATATTACGATATAGGCTTTAGCAGAGAATAAAATAAATTAATGTTTTGTAAAAGAGAAGTGAGATTTCTGCTGGTTTTCCACACTGACAGCGCAAAATACTAAATATCAGTAAAAAGATATTTGAAATTTATTTTACACATAGAAAATTATGAATTTAATGTAAGAAGATTCATTTATATTTGAAAAAATTGGAGAATGGAGCTACGAAACATATCTTATACGAAAATATTTTAACATGTTTTTCCCCATTCTATTTTCGATTTCGCCAATTTTTCCACCACATTGACGAGAATTCATCATTTATTAAATATTTATTTATATGCGAATTGTTATTTCTGGTTTATTTTTTTATATAAATTGTTCATTCATTTATTATTGTGGTCACTTGTTCACTCTGTCTACTATGTTATTGTTCACATAAAATAAATTAAAATGTTTATGGTTTTTGTCTGACTGACGGAGCGATCAGTAACCCAATACACGTAAATTATAAATATGTATGTACATACTATATGCAACATATTATGATAGCTGACATACATATTAGCGTTGTGTTTGGAATACAATACGTTTACCAATACCTTAGAAGTATGGAATGTAGTCGCAGTTTGATTTTAAAGTTTACGTTGCCTTTTCTGGTATTATTGCAATATCACATTGATCGAACCCATGCGATTTTGGGTTTAAGGCATTGCTTATACTTAGAAGTACCCTAATCACTTAGGTACATACATATAATCTGATAATATGGGCAATTTTGTGTCAACTCGATTTGAATGAAATTTGCACCAAGGTTAGCACAAATTGTCCAAAGGACTTTAAAATTGCAATGTAGTAAAAAATATTTTTAATTGACTTTATAACTCATTACATTTTAATGTAAGTTTTTGCTGGGAATAAGTTACTAATTTGCTTATTGGGTTTAAATTAATTTACTTTTATTGTATAAACATATGTATGTGTATATGTTTTTGGGGTTTTGCGTTTGTTTGTGTTACTTTGCAGCCATTAACGAATTAATAAATAAATAAAAACAGCAGCAAAAAATTTAACAAATGTATTTTTAACACCATTAAAATCAAAAGTCATCATAAAGTATTTTTTAATTACAAAGTAATTCGATTAAAAATACAAAATTTAATTTTAATAAAGATAATCACTGAATTCATTTACATTTCGAGTGAAAATACTAATAATGATTTAAATAAAAATGTATGTATATTTTGGTGATTTGTTGTTTTTAGAGGTTTAAGAGAAATGACTTACTTAATACAAATGACTTACTAGTCATTTCCTACAAAACTGTTATTTTTATATATTTTCAAAAATATCTATTATTTTCTATATTAATATCTAGTATTTAAATATGGTTTTGTGTTTTAAATCTCAGGGTTTGTTTAAAAGTTATTTAAGAAATAGTAAAATATTATCAAATAATGAGTTAAATTCACTTCCTCTGATTCTCTTTTTTGTAAATTCTACTTCGTTGAAGTTTTACCAATGTCTTTAGTAATCGTATGCCCTTTATACAGATTTATATATTATTTCCTAAACATCACAAGCAAATTATTTGTTTTCAAACTACAAGAAAATAATAGAATTTACGTTTAGAAAACCAAGTTTTACTACGAAACATGTGTTTTTATTTGAAACGATAAAAATCACGTATTTTAATTATTTTAAAATTTATTTATTAAAAATACGCTTTTACTTCCTACCTTTATATTCGTAAAAAAGTTTTAGCAACATGCTTGAAGAGCCCGCCCTAACGAGTGAGTCATTCTAATCTAAATTAAAATCTAGTTCTAAACTGTCAAGACGTTAAGTTGTTGCCAGTGTTGAAGTGCTGAAGACGGTTGTGATATTAGTGAAGTACGAGTGGGGTGAAGACTCCCTTTAAATGTTAAACATTTTTTATACTTTCTACATTTGATTAATGACTTTTTAAGGAGTATTCTGTTGGCTTGTTGCTGGATTTATTTTTTCTATTTCCCTTAACAAGTAGGAAAATTAGTGAACATGGTTTATTTATTTATTGTAATGTAACGATAAGAAAAAACAATTGTTTTTTTTAATTTGATTGCGTTTTAAATGGAATTTACATGTTGTAAGAGAAATGAAATGATAATATGGAGAGAAGGACAATTGTGTAGGATTAAAGGTAATAAGGATATTTTAGTGCTATTAGTGCTAAATAAGGACCTGTAGACATATTCAATAAATCTTGAATATTTTTTAAAAATATTGTGCTTATTAAACCTTTAATTTTACAGGTAACCAAATTTTTTTAAAATAATATTTAACAAATTTAAATAAAATTTCCCACAAGACCTTTTAAAAACTTTAATTTTATTTCCCAGTTAATGTAATGGTGGGTATTGTTGTCTTATTATTTCTCCCTCTTTAATTTGAAATCATACCAATTACATTGACAATTTCCATTTGCCTTCTGCCAAGGATGTTGACAAATATAAGAATAGTTTTCATCATTCTTTCATTCGATTGCCATTAAAAGAGTGTATAAACTTTGTCATTATTACCATTGTCAGTGCTGACATCCTTCTAGCATCATCGTCATCATTTTTCTCAACTTCTTTCACAACAGTATACAAATTTCATTGAAAGTTTCGTTGTTTTGTGTTTTCTTTTTCTGAATCTTTTTTCTTATCTTTTACTCTTACAAACAATGACCACATTTTTGCTTTTTAATTTCAATTGAAAAAGTTTTCAGAGATTTTTTTCTGTTTTTGGTGTGGGTCGCAGTGTTTTGGAAAATATTGAATAAAGTACGACGACTTCTATTACAATTGTAACCTTTAGGCTGTCTACGAATTTTCTATTTGAATACTTTTCGTTGAATAAGCATTTGTTTCGTTTTGCGGGGTTTTTTATTTTAATGGAAGTTGTCATCGCAAATAATGATATTGAGTTGCTTTCAATTATTTTTTAGTAGTTCCAAGTCCACTTCCATTGATTACTTTTCGTTTCTTTTATTTTGGCTGGTGTTGTACCGAGCCGAATGCGTGTACTATATAATTTGTCGTAAACTTTTGGTTAAGTTTATGTAATGGTGTGGTAAAAGAATTTGATTGTGTTTATTCGTAAATATTACAGTATATTTGAAATCTACCATTGAAAAAATATTTTAAAGTTGTATTCAAATTGATTGTAATTGATTTTCCAATTAAAGCATATACATATTAAAGTTTTCAATCAAATAATGGTAATTTTGTGTTAAAATTTTCTTCGAATTTTCCACAGATTAACAAAATTCTGTTTAATTTAATTTTATTTGAAGCATTTAAAGATAATTTTTGTTAGCTCTGATTATAACTCTTCAGAATTTTGTATGTTTTTAAGAAATACACTATATTAAAATGTTTGCTTAGCTTGTTGTAATGTTTGTATGTATAGGTATGTATATAATTTTATTTTAAATATTTTTCTTTTTCTAGCAATTTTCGTTAATCCTATTTCCCGGCTTTCACGAAGAACAAAATTCTAATTAAAACTGTCTTTATAATTTGTAGACTTCCTCATTTTGAATTCCTTTACTCATTAGCAGCCTTATAAATATTAAAAACTAGTTTTCCTCAACCTCATGTCAGCTTCATTAATGCTACAAAATGAAGAATTAACTTTGCAATATTTTCAGCACAACCTTCAAATAAGTTGTCTTATAATCCCACAAAATCTAGAAGTAAAATACTCGTACGCAAACAAAACACATGTTTACAACAAATGACATTAGCAGCATATTTACCGTAAAGAAAAAAACATTATTTTAATAACAAACAACATCAGTAGCAAAACATTCTTACCTCATTTACCAATGACAGCAAAATCATTTACATCGTCAACTCCTTAAGCAACAATATTATCCGTTGTGGTAAAGAAAAAAAGCGAAATATGCAGGGAAATGAGATACATACATTAGCAGCATGAATATAATATTAATACGTTTACATTTCCCATTTTTTGTTTCGTTCGAGATGAAAACCCATTTTATGCTTATCATTTGTTGTAAGATTTTACTAATTAAAATTCCCTTAATATTAAAAACAACGAAACCAGAACATTGGTAACGCACGAGTATGAAACATTATAATCTAGCTAAAGATAAGCAATGTTAGAGTGGAATATGGGAGTGAAGGAAAAATAATTGTTATACATTCCATCACATACAAATATATATGTATGTATATCCAAAACAAAAAACTGCCATTTCAGCCTTTACTCTTTCATTTCTAAATATGTCTGCAATAGGTAGGTAGCAATTTCTGGAGCAACAAATGGTCCAAAATTTCAAATCCTGTTTTTAATATGTTTAAGTGGCAATTCAAATCTATTATATGAGTAAAAGATTTTAAGAATATATATCATGCAGGTTTATATGAACCTTGATGATTTTTTTTGGACCACCTTAACATTCATATATTTCTACAGAGCCCCACTTTTAAAACTTATAAGTATGTACTAAGTGATCCCTTCCCAATGTTTTGTAGTACACTTCATAGAGTGTGTTTCATTGTAGTTAAAAATGTCAGCATTTGTGGAAGTGTCTGTGCGTATTTAATACTTATAATTTTAATTAAGAAAACATGTTTTAATTAAAGTCAAAATATGTTTAATAATTATTATTGTAATTACGTAAAAGTATTATTTTTATTTTCTTTAAAAAATAATTTTTCAAAATGAGATCAAATATCTAATTAGAAAAATAATTCTCATAAATTTGTTTTGAATGGTGTAAATTAAACAAAACTTTACGTTAACCTTTAGTTGCGAATGTGATGGTACATTATCTTAATTTCTCTTAAATAGGCTTGCTTTTTAACTAAAAGTGCTTATTTTTTAATTCATCAAGAAAAGAAATTTCTGGTTTATTTATAAAAAAATTAATAATTTTAATAGAGTTTTGCTAATTTTAAATACCCACCACATGTAAGCTACTTTTTATAAAAACCCATCTAATATTTTTAGATAAGTATTTAATAAATTGTGTGAGTTACAATTTTATTTATATGGGAGATATGACACATTAAGGAAAAATTTCGTACGTATATATAATTAAAACACATTACTGATCCCGATATGTATTCAAATATGTGCGTTTACGTGGTTTCGGAAGTGGGTCTTATATGGGAGCTATGACCAATTATGGACCAATCCGAAAAATATTTTGCAAAGTGATATATACACATATGTTTGTATAGACTTAACTTATTTACGTTAACTTATCCAATATCATTATATCTTAATTAGTTATGTGCATTTAGGTGATTTTCGGATGTAGACCTTATATGGGAACTAGGACCAATTGTGGACCATTACAGATCTACGTTGATGATATCCGTTTATATTATATACATATATCGACATTTTTAAGGAAGTTATTAACGATAAATCTATTTCCGAGAATATGAACCTTTACAGGGGCTATGGGAAACTTTGAATCAATTGTTACGATTGTGAACATAATTGATCCAGGCTGGAGGTAGCCTGAAATTGTTTGTTATTATTAAATTAGAATATTTTTCTTCCTAAATTTCTAAATTTCTTTTGCACAAAAATATCATAATAAACATATTTAATTGCTGCATTTTCCAGAATATACTCGTAACACGTGTATACACAAATGAGCATATGAATGAGTTTATTGAAATTAATATTAAAATGTCTGCTTTTAATAACAGTTTAATATTTCTTAGTATTTTTCCTTTCTAATAGAACTAATGTTTGAATGTATATTTAACTAATTATTTATCTTTAGTTCTTATTTTAATATTACTCATGTGCCAGTTGTTTCAAACTCCACAGAGTTTTCACATGGTTAATATGTTTGAGACACGAATAGTTATTTATTTTGTTCTGTATTTATAAGGTAGTTGACAATATTTTAAATAGGAAGTAAATATTTTCGATAATTAAAATTTTATATTATTATATTATAATTTACAATTTTCTTGTTCTATTGAGAAATGCTTTGAATATAAATTATCACTTACCAATTTTTTAGACATAAAAATTTATGATTCTACAAAACAAGTTTAGAATTCAAGTTTTTATTCTGTATAATACGACATATGAATTATACGAAGAAAGCTATGATTTTATTGAAAGTTAATTTTCTAAAACAGAAAATGCATGGATGGCACTGTTTTCTGTTTTTTACTACGTAAATGAGCACTCCTTATATACTTTTCTGTTTTAACGACGTTCAATTTATAAATATGAGGCAAATCGAATTTCTTTGGTTTCCGAAATGTTTGTCCTTCAATACATGTTTGAAGACAATATTAATATGTTCCTATTTGTTGGTGATACATATTTTACTTATCGCTTTTAATTTAAGAAAAATAATACAATTTATGTTTAAGAAGTGAAAATAATTGCTGTTTTGATAACAACATAAACGATATATTGCTGCCATGGCTGACAATGTTGCTGCAGTACATAGTACATATACATATATACATAGATGTATATAAGAGAAACAAATTACTTGTATATAAAATGAAATTAATACCCCAAGTGGAAAAATAATGAGAAATTGTTGAAAGAATAATAAAATAAAAAACAAGTAAGAATGTATAGTGTGGCATGGCCGTCAATATGATACCCTATACCAGTGCGTATGATAAAAATGTGAATTATTTTTAATAATAAAGCATTTAAGTTGTTTTTAACCTTAACTCCGAAATATTTGACAAAAAAGAAATTTTCTTAAAGAGGGGTTATATGGGGCAAGGGTGATACTTACGTTTACATTAAAGTTATTTAAGCAGAATTTCATCGTGATAATAGTATTAATAAGTGAATTATAGTTAATAAGTTATTAATAAGTGAATTTTCAACTTCAAGTCATTTTCTGAAGGGGACTTTATATAGGCGCTAGGGTCAAATGAGGTGCGCTCATTACGATAATTTGATGTATAATTTAGACTTAAACTGAGTTTTGTTCATTTTTGTAAATATACTGGAACATTTAAATAATTATGAGCTCAAAAGCACTATTCGGGGAGTACTGTCAACTAGGCGTAATAATGAAAGTGATTCTGAGCCGATTGGTATACTTTCGGGTGGATTTAGTACTAATATTTTTTTGGTATTATGAACATCAGCACAAACACTAATACTCTCCCCAAAAAAGTGAAGTAGGGTATAATAAAAAAGAAACTAAACATAATTTTAGACAACACTTTAATACACTATGATATGAACTAATATGAATTCACAAATTAATTAAAATGAATATTTTTGATCAGTAAAGTTATCTTAAGTAAATTCAAAACTTTAAATTTGATGTTATATAATCATGTACATATACATACACCAATAGTTTAAATCAAGGCTTGAGTTAATTTATTCAATTTAATTCCAGTTTTACAGTAAAATCAATAATTTTTTCAAACCAATTTTCTGCATGAAATAATTACAAAATTAATAAAAGTCATATTTACTTCATGCAACAAATACAGCAAATGTTGGTGTCAGAATTTATAAAAATCAATGAATCCAATTGCAATAAAAGGTATGTATGCAGATTAAACCAACCCAAAACGGGATTAATGTAGAAAATATTCTTTGATATAGGCACGAATGTATATAGAATAATGCAAATATTTCTGGTTGATGCGTTCTTTCAAGATCTTTGCTGATTTATTTGTAATGTTAAAGAAACAGAGTGATCCTGTAAATTATGTTTTATACAAGTTTTTGCCATGTAAAATGTATAAATATGTATGTAATTTTGTCCTCATTCATTTCTTATTTATTATTAATAAATGTCTTAATTATGTCTGTTAAATTTTAAGATATGTGGTAGTATGTTACTCCTACAGCTAATACATATGTACATAAATATATATACATATATGTATATTATAGGTGCTTGAATGTAATTACTTTTTCGATAGGAATTACATTAAAATTCAAGGTTTGAATTAAACTGTATTTCAAAGATTGAATTTAAGCATTTTTTCTATTCGAGTTGTAATGTTATTCAAGCCTTGAATTAAACTGTAATAACATTATAATGTTCGACTTGAATTCAAGTTTCCTTTTCACTGGAGAGTGCTATTGAATTAAAGTGTAATGCAAGTGTATTTCAACACTTGAAATTTGAATGTTTGACTGGAATTAAATTTGATTTACACTTGAATTCCAGCAAAAATGCTTATTGGGTATGTATACATATTTTGTTCGTGCATAATACAATTGAACATTATACGTATGATTAATATTTCAATTATCTCACCATATTTTTCATACGTTGTTTTGTGGTTTAATTTTTATGTTAGTACTTCTTTCCCGAGTTGCAACTGGCTTAGCTACTTTGATGTAGGGTAACGAAACATGAAAATAAATTATATATTAAAATAAAAATAATTACAAAAAAGAAATTTGTTAGTTGTATTATTATGAAAACGACTGGATCAATACTCGTTGGAGGCACCAAAATAAAATTGGGAAAAAAATACAAAATAAATGTTTGCATAAGACACGTTGTTGACAACATTTATTGTTGCTGTCTGGGCTTCACTTCTCATTTTAATTTAAATGTTGTTGCTGTTACCTTAGTTGTTATTATCAATGTTATTAATGCCTAGATAAAAGTAAGTAAAATTTTTCAAACGGAAAAAATTCTCATTATCTTTATTTATTTATTTATTTTGTGCTTTATTACAAATAAACAAGTAGGCAACAACAGCGACAAAGAAAGGAAAAACATAAATAAGAAGGATGTAGATATAAAGACGAGTATAAATATAAATTAAATTCAAAATTTATTGTCACTACTAAGAGTTAGTGGTGCTAAAACAGGAGTTGCTTGTTGTAATAGGTATGGGAAGTAGAAAACAAAAAAAAAATTTATGTTTATAATTAAAATTCTTGAAGGGCGTTTTAATTAGCCGCTTTTAAGGGCCAGTTAATTTTCAAGGAGAAGTGTTTATTAACATTAATTTGTTTGTGTTTATTCATAGTTAATATAATTTATTACAAGTTTTTTTCTAGCTATGAAGAGTTGTAAACTAACTCAAATGTAATATTTTGTTTGAAATATACAAATTGTTGTCAATATTTGCTCAAATTTAATGAAATATTATAAAACATGTCATACATTTCTACTAATCTAATGATTTTGAATACTGGGGTCGTTAAATATTCATTTACGTATTTATGTATGTCTATATTTAATTGATTTTAATGAACGTCCATTCATTGGTTGTAATTTACTGCAACAAAAACTGCGGTTACTTAGTGAGGTCAAAATTTGTAAAATAAATAAAAATAATAATAATTATAATAATAATAATCATGTATTCATTCACTCATTCCCAATAGCAATCATATATTAATTTATTTGTACGCAATATTATATACCACATATGTATATGTATTTATTGACACAAGCATAGATATCGTTTGCTTAAGGTACAAATGTGTAAAGTTGGCTTTTGTAAAGATTTAAATTCTTGATTTAATTTCGATAAAGAGTTTTTTTTTAATATTGAGGAAATTTTATGTAATTTTATTTTTCCAATTAATCTAAGCTAAAAATATGTTAATATTAATATATAATATTGCCGTGAATGTTTTTACCAAAAACAAATTATATGTATATAAAATGTAAATATTTGAAATATTTACAATGTATAATACCTATCCTGAGGGAATAAATCTTAAATAGTTTGATTTAGGTCATCTTTTTAAATATACCGGTCCATACACATATGAACATAATCTGTAAGTTTTAATTTTTATTGTTATTCAATTAATGATCAAAAAATATGTATTCCTGTAAAATAATATTTACTTTTCTTCCCAACTGTATCGGTAGCCCACTTTTTTACTATTGAATTTTATATGTGCGTGCTTGTGCCAGTTTATTTACATTATCATTAATTAAATTCATTTACTATAAAGTAACAAAAAAAAAAAACTTAATTAAATTAATAATGCATTTGTTCGAATTTTTTATATTGCATTGTTTTTGCTTTTTATTTGTTTTTAAACATTTGCTTATAAAAAACAAATAGAATAAACTAATTAATTAAATAAAGTGGCCACTATAAATTAAGTCTCTACATGCAACATCATCGTCATTCTCATGTCTGTGGAGACACAATATAGATTTAATTAATAAGAGATGGTTATATATATATATATATATATATATATATATATATATATATATATATATATATACATTCACATTGTTTTGTTTGAATAACTTTTTTTAATCATGTCTATTTACCTTGTCTTAAGTGTTTAGTTTAAAATGAACATCCTTATTTAAATTGAATATTTACATTTTGCTCAATATTTAATTTTTCTTTTTTATGTGTTGATTTGGGGTTTTCTGTTAATCAAATAAATATTGTGTTATTAGTTTTTTTGTTTGCTCTTTATGACGCCTAAATTATATTTTTCGTTCATTGTATGCACTTTTTAATTGTTATAAATAAATACCAGTTAATTAGTAGTTTTATTTTGTTGTTATAAATAAAACAAATATTAATTGTTTATTTGTTTTGTTTGAAAATTGTTTCTATTATTTAGTTAAATAGACGTTCATAAATGTATTCGTTTAAAAATACAATAGTTTTTATTGTATTCGCATTTGATTGTTTAAATATTTTTTGTTTATTGTTTTTCAATTATTCGTCTTTTTTTATTTAATACCCTACACTTGGTTATGTTTTTTTTCGATATTTTATATATCGTTAGGATTCAATCGCTACAAGTAAAAAAAAACATTAATTTTAAATATATGTGTTAAAAAATTTAATTTAATTAATTTTATAAAATTGGAGAAATTCGATAATCAGATTCAAATTTAGCTCTACCTAGTTCGTTTAAAAAAATACATTTTATTATCTGGCTTTCGACTTTTTAAATTTTTGTTGGCTTATTAATTCAAAATCAAATATTTAACTTATGTCTACTATAGACATTAACATAGTTCTTTAAGTTGTTTTTAATTGTTAAACTTTAACTTTCTTTTTAGTTTTAAATGCAAAAGACGTTTATAAAGTTCAACGAATTCGGTTTTGACCAAAGCATATATTAGTAAATTCATACGTTTTTTTTTCTGTTTAATTTTTTAATATCCTATTGAAAATTTCTTATATATTGTGTCTTAAAATACAAAAAGCTCCAATTAGCAATAAAAAAATAGTTTTCTTCATTGAAAATCTTTGAAAACAAGTTATTGTATGCATTACTTCAATTTTTAGTTAAGAATATTGTCAGCTTAAGTAGTTTAATTTTCCAAAAGTCGGTGTTTTTTGCATTTCTGACGACGATACATTTTTTTGAAAATAAAAAAAATATATGATTGTTTGCACGAATATTGGTTTGTATGAGTGAATATTTGTTGTCTTTATGTGTATTTATTTATTCTGCAGTTGTTTGTGACTACATACGTACTTACATTGGGTTGCCGCATCCTCTAGTTGTTGTATAATTGTGCAACATTATTAAACAATTAAAAATTAATGTAAATTTTATAATTAAATAAATTAATTACTTCTCTCTCCATATTTAAACCGAAAAATACACACATTAACAACCCAATTAATTTAAACCAGATGAGGAGGAATTTAAATGCTTTTTGCCAAAGTGACCAAAAAATTGTTTATTGAATTTATAATGTTATAACTGTAGAAGTATTATTTGCTGAAGTAGGTACTGTTTTATGCATAAATATATATAAAAAAATTATTGCAATTATAAAATAAAATTGACAATAAAACATTTACTTGAAGTGGAGACAATCCGCAATTATTTAAATAAAGATTGTGAATTATTTATTGTTGGCATTCCTGACCTCCTTTAAAAGAAACATTAAAAAATGAATGCAGTTGCAATAAATAACGATGTTGTATGATTGAGGTTTTGCTGTAGTTTTTTTTTTTTCATTGTATAGAAAAAGGTTATAAGGAGTGAAGCAAAATTATATTGTAAATTTAATAAAATACTATTAAAACCATATTGTTTGTTGATATTTAATTGAAAGTTTTGTTTAAGTTGTTTCGTTGTAATAATATAAAATAATATTTAAACCTTGTGTGCCTATTTTAATAACACATTTCATTCTTACCTCCATTTTAATTTTCGGAGAAAATATACAAGTTTTATTACCCTATCGAAGTTAATTTATACCGAAATTTGGATTACAAATATATAAAATGTAAATAATGCACATGTGAGCAACAATACGAGACAAACTCTAAAAATTTCGTACAAAATTTTTATTGCTGAGACAAAAATAATAAACAAATAACAATAGCACACAAAATCATACGGTAAATTTTGTTCTTGCGCTTTCTTGTTTTTAAAAACAAAGCAGATCAACACGTTACAGATGAAGCTGTGTGTTGTGGCTTGAAATATGAAATTAAGCATGTATGTATGCAAGTCCCTGAGTAAATATGAACTTAAAAAATTGAATTTTTTGTACTTTTTCGTTCTTCAAAAGGTACGTTTTGGATTTTCTATAATATTGAACTAAGAAATTAACCTAGTAGAGCCCGGAGTACGGTGCTTTTCGAATTTGTTGGGAAACTTTTTGATACTTTTTCTTTCTTTAAAAGGTACCTCATATACATATATCCTCATTCAATCGGCTCCTAGTATATTAAACTTGTTGTAAATTATGAAAAATTCATATTGTATATTCACCCGAATTTGGTCCTAAGTAGGGCTTGGAATCCGAGTTCTAAAAATTTCATTTTATTTATTTATTTCCATATCAAACCTAGCCTATTGGCCGTAATCGGTTACAAATTTCTACTTAAAAAAAATCTTCCAATTTGTAAAATATAATCAATACTGGCTCAATGACTTTTCTATACCTACAAATGCCATATAGATTTTATTACAAAATTTGCAACATCGTAGTGGGAGCCTATTCATAAATATTCATATGTACGAGCCAATAAATAGAAAACAATGTTTTATAAATAAGTACCAAAAATATGTACGATCGTACTTTTTTAACAAGTTATAAATTTGATATAAATTTTACTTTACTATGCCCACAGGTTTTAAATATACATACATATGTACATACAGGTCCAAAAAAGTACCAAAACAATATCAAAACAATATCAAACAACGATAACTGTAAAATTTTTGCTGCACTAGTTTTAGATCTGACTATATTGCCAACAAGTAAGAAATTATAATCTGGCGAGGCCGAACATATAATAGCCTACACCTGTTACAAAAATAAAATGTGATTTAGTTTGCATAATAAAGCATTTAAGTTGAATTGTACCTTGTCTCAGACATACTTAAGCCATTAATTGTAGACATTAAGTCAAATTTTGAAATGGGTTTTGTATAGGGGTTATGATTAATGAGACCTAGTTATAAAATTCATGAGGGCCATCAAGGCTAGTATAAGTAGCTTTTTATCGAGATACGAGTATAATAAACATAATTCTGAACTTAAAAGCCCTATTCGGCGGGTTCAGTTGTATGGGGGCTAGGCGAAATAATGGACCGATGTTAACCATTTTAAATAAGCTTCGTCTACGGTACCATAGAAGATCATGTGCCAAATTTCATTGAATTATCTTCAAAATTGCGATCTGTAGTTTCCTGGCTCAATTAGAAGAGCTAGGTCAAAAATAATGAAAATCTGTGATCACTTTTATTTCCTACCAAAACTCGATTTTTTCTGTGAAAACCTAAAAGTCCATTTTCTGGCTCAATTAGAAGAGCTAGGACAAAAAGTATGCAAATCTGTGATCACTTTTATTTCCTACCAAAACTCGATTTTTTTAGTGAAAACCTAAGAAGTCCATTTTCTGGCTCAATTAGAGGAGCTAGGGCAAAAATAATGAAAATCTGTGATCACTTTTATTTCCTACCAAAACTCAATTTTTTAGTGAGAACCTAAAAGCCAATTTTCTGGCTCAATTAGAAGAGCTAGGGCAAAAAGAATGAAAATTTGTGATCACTTTTACTTCCTACCAAAAGTCGATTTATTTAGTGAAAACCTAAAAGTCCATTTTCTGGCTCAATTAGAAGAGCTAGGGCAAAAAGAATGAAGATCTGTGATCACTTTTATTTCCTACCAAAAGTCGATTTTTTAGTGAGAACCTAAAAGCAAATTTTCCTACCAAAACTCGATTTTATAGTGAAAACCTAGAAGTCCATTTTCTGGCTCAATTAGAGGAGCTAGGGAAAAAATAATGAAAATCTGTGATCACTTTTATTTCCTACCAAAAGTCGATTTTTTTGTGAGAGCCTAAAAGTCCATTTTCTCGTTCAATTAGAAGAGCTAGGGCAAAAAGAATGAAAATCTGTTAAACACTTTTATTTCCTACCAAAACTCGATTTTTTAGTGAGAACCTAAAAGTCTGTTTTCTGGCTCAATTAGAAGAGCTAGGGCAAAAAGAATGAAAATCTGTGATCACTTTTATTTCCTACAAAAACTGGATTTATTAGTGAAAACCTAAAAGTCCATTTTCTGGCTAAACTAGAAGAGCTAGGACAAAAAGAATGAAAATCTGTGATCACTTTTATTTCCTACCAAAACTCGTTTTTGTAGCGAGAACTTAAAAGTCTATTTTCTTTTATTTCCTACCAAAACTCGATTTTATAACGAACACCTAGAAGTCCATTTTCTGGCCCAATTAGAAAAGCTAGGGCAAAAAGAATGATAATCTGTGATCACTTTTATTTCATACCAAAACTTCTGGCTAAACTAGAAGAGCTAGGGCAAAAATAATGAAAATCTGTGTTTACTTTTATTTCCTACCAAAACTCGATTATTTAGTGAAAACCTAAAAGTCCATTTTCTGGCTAAACTAGAAGAGCTAGGACAAAAACTTGCAAATCTGTGATCACTTTTATTTCCTACCAAAATCAATTTTTTAATGAGAACCTAAAAGTCCGTTTTCTGGCTCAATTAGAAGAGCTAGGGCAAAAATAATGAAAATCTGTGATCACTCTTATTTCCTACCAAGAGTCAATTTTTTAGTGAGAACCTAAAAGTCCATTTTCTGGCTAAACTAGAAGAGCTAGGGCAAAAGAATGAAAATCTGCGATCACTTTTATTTCATACCAAAAGTCAATTTTTTAGTGCGAACCTAAAAGTCCATTTTCTGGCTAAACTAGAAGAGCTAGGGCAAAAAGAATGAAAATCTGTGATCACTTTTATTTCCTACCAAAACTCGATTTTTTTGTGAAAACCTAAAAGTCCATTTTCTGGCTCAATTAGAAGAGCTAGGACAAAAAGTATGCAAATATGTGATCACTTTTATTCCCTACAAAAACTCGATTATTTAGTGAAAACCTAAAAGTCCATTTTCTGGCTAAACTAGAAGAGCTAGGACAAAAAGAATGAAAATCTGTGATCACTTTTATTTCCTAACAAGAGTCAATTTTTTAGTGAGAACCTAAAAGTCCATTTTCTGGCTAAACTAGAAGAGATAGGGCAAAAAGAATGAAAATCTGTGATCACTTTTATTTCCTACCAAAAGTCAATTTTTCAGTGAGAACCTAAAAGTCCATTTTCTGGCTAAACTAGAAGAGCTAGGGCAAAAAGAATGATAATCTGTGATCACTTTTATTTCCTACCAAAAGTTAATTTTTTAGTGAGAACCTAAAAGTCCATTTTCTGGCTAAACTAGAAGAGATAGGGCAAAAAGAATGAAAATCTGTGATCACTTTTATTTCCTACCAAAAGTCAATTTTTCAGTGAGAACCTAAAAGTCCATTTTCTGGCTAAACTAGAAAAGCTAGGGCAAAAAGAATGAAAATCTGTGATCACTTTTATTTCCTACCAAAAGTCAATTTTTTAGTAAGAACCTAAAAGTCCATTTTCTGGCTAAACTAGAAGAGCTAGGGCAAAAAGAATGAAAATCTGTGATCACTTTTATTTCCTACAAAAGGTCAATTTTTCAGTGAGAACCTAAAAGTCCATTTTCTGGCTAAACTAGAAGAGCTAGGGCAAAAAGTATGAAAATCTGTGATCGCTTTTATTTCTTACCAGAAGTAAATTTTTTAGTGAGAACCTAAAAGTCCATTTTCTAGCTAAACTAGAAGAGCTAGGGAAAAAAATATTAAAATCTGTGATCACTTTTATTTCCTACCAAAAGTCAATTTTTCAGTGAGAACCTAAAAGTCCATTTTCTGGCTAAACTAGAAAAGCTAGGGTAAAAAGAATGAAAATCTGTGATCACTTTTATTTCCTACTTTTATTTCCTACCAAACTAAGCTAGGGAAAAAATATTAAAATCTGTGATCACTTTTATTTCCTACCAAAACTCGATTTTTTTGTGAAAACCTAAAAGTCCATTTTCTGGCTCAATTAGAAGAGCTAGGGTAAAATGAATGAAAAGCTGTGATCACTTTTATTTCCTACCAAAAGTCAATTTTTTAGTGAAAACCTAAAAGTCCATTTTCTGGCTAAACTAGAAGAGCTAGGGCAAAAAGAATGAAAATCTGTGATCACTTTTATTTCCTACCAAAAGTCAATTTTTTAGTGAAAACCTAAAAGTCCATTTTCTGGCTAAACTAGAAGAGCTAGGGTAAAATGAATGAAAAGCTGTGATCACTTTTATTTCCTACCAAAAGTCAATTTTTTAGTGAAAACCTAAAAGTCCATTTTCTGGCTAAACTAGAAGAGCTAGGGCAAAAAGAATGAAAATCTGTGATCACTTTTGTTTTCTGCCAACACACGATTTTATAATGAAAACCTAAAAGTCCATTTTCTGGCTCAATTAGAAGATCTAGGGCCAAAATAATGATAATGTCTGATCACTTTTATTTCCTACCAAAAGTCAGTTTTTTAGTGAGAACCTAAAAGTCCATTTTCTGGCTAAACTAGAAGAGATAGGGCAAAAAGAATGAAAATCTGTGATCACTTTTATTTCCTACCAAAGGTCAATTTTTTAGTGCGAACCTAAAAGTCCATTTTCTGGCTAAACTAGAAGAGCTAGGAAAAAAGAATGAAAATCTGTGATCACTTTTATTTCCTACCAAAAGTTAATTTTTTAGTGAGAACCTAAAAGTCCATTTTCTGGCTAAACTAGAAGAGCTAGGGCAAAAAGAATGAAAATCTGTGATCACTTTTATTTCCTATCAAAAGTCAATTTTTTAGTAAGAACCTAAAAGTCTATTTTCTGGCTAAACTAGAAGAGCTAGGGCAAAAAGAATGAAAATCTGTGATCACTTTTATTTCCTACCAAAGGTCAATTTTTCAGTGAGAACCTAAAAGTCCATTTTCTGGCTAAACTAGAAGAGCTAGGGCAAAAAGTATGAAAATCTGTGATCGCTTTTATTTCCTACCAAAAGTAAATTTTTTAGTGAGAACCTAAAAGTCCATTTTCTGGCTAAACTAGAAGAGCTAGGGGAAAAAATATTAAAATCTGTGATCACTTTTATTTCCTACCAAAACTCGATTTTTTTTGTGAAAACCTAAAAGTCCATTTTCTGGCTCAATTAGAAGAGCTAGGGCAAAAATAATGTAAATCTGTGATTACTTTTATTCCCTACCAAAAGTCAATTTTTCAGTGAGAACCTAAAAGTCCATTTTCTGGCTAAACTAGAAGAGCTAGGGTAAAAAGAATGAAAATCTGTGATCACTTTTATTTCCTACTTTTATTTCCTACTAGTGTTTATAAAAAACCGACTTTTGGAAAAACCGGTTTTTCGGTTAACCGAAAATTGACCATTTCTAGAAAACCGGTTTGTCGGTTAACCGAGTATAAAAAAACCGGTTAAACCGGTTAACCGAAATGTTTGGAAATCTTTAAAATATTATAATATTTAGTTGAAAAAGTCATTATTATGAATTACTTAATAAGATATTTGCACTTTTTAGTATAGATATGCACATTAATATATCATAAGAAAACAAACTTATATAGATCTGAAGATATTATTGATTCGTTAGGTATATGGAAGTTGCCATAGGAGGGATAAATTGACCTTTGAATATATAATCCATCTATATCAATAGCAAAAATTATGTCCAGAACTATCAAGGCTCGCGACGATTTATCGGGAACGGAAGTAGACGACGACTGTCTCGACATAGACAGTGACCTCCCTTCGCTCGCTACGCCTGTGGTTGTTCAAATTACTGTGAATGACTCTTAGGAATATTGACAGGTGTCATTCTGACTTCCTGTCAATCAACCTAAGCGCCATTACAGTTTGTGAAAAACCCCAGCAGCATAAGTTCTCGGACGGCAACAACAATCCTTATGTTTCGATAAATAAAGTCCGTTTTGAGAACGTTTGTGAAACTTCTCGATTTTTATTATACTCACGCAGTAAACAAGTAAGTGCATCCTGAATTTTACCATCAATGTTATTTATCCGTCTTAATAAATAACAAATTTCTTCATATAATGGTTGGAATTTGTTTAAATAGTTAATTTTTTATTGGTTTAAATGCCAACTTTTTACTAATTTCCTGATTATCTGAAATTGTAAATCTCCATTTTATATACATAACATTTGTTTAACAATCTTAGGTCTGTTTTCATATGCACAAACGGAAATAATGTTTAGAATTATCTATCCAAAATGTTTAAAAACCACAATAAAAAATCAGAGAAAACATACAATTTTGTACCAAAAATTTGTTTTTTTTTGGAACCGGTTAACCGAGACTTAAAACCCGGATAACCCGGTTAACCGAAAACCAATGTTTTAAAAAAACCGGTTTGCGAAAAACCGAAATATGCAATAAAAACCGGTTTTTCGGTTATCCGGTTAACCGGTTTATAAACCCTATTTCCTACCAAACTAAGCTAGGGAAAAAAATATTAAAATCTGTGATCACTTTTATTTCCTACCAAAACTCGATTTTTTTGTGAAAACCTAAAAGTCCATTTTCTGGCTCAATTAGAAGAGCTAGGACAAAAAGTATGCAAATATGTGATCACTTTTGTTTCCTACCAAAACTCGATTTTTTTAGTGAAAACCTAAAAGTCCATTTTCTGGCTAAACTAGAAGAGCTAGGGTAAAATGAATCTGTGATCACTTTTATTTCCTACCAAAAGTCAATTTTTTAGTGAAAACCTAAAAGTCCATTTTCTGGCTAAACTAGAAGAGCTAGGGCAAAAAGAATGAAAATCTGTGATCACTTTTGTTTTCTGCCAACACTTGATTTTATAATGAAAACCTAAAAGTGCATTTTCTGGCTCAATTAGAAGAGCTAGGGCCAAAATAATGATAATGTCTGATCACTTTTATTTCCTACCAAAACTCGATTTTTTAGTGAAAACCTAAAAGTCCAATTTCTGGCTCAATTAGAGGAGCTAGGGCAAAAATAATGAAAATCTGTGATCACTTTTATTTCCTACCAAAACTCGATTATTTAGTGAAAACCTAAAAGTCCATTTTCTGGCTAAACTAGAAGAGCTAGGACAAAAAGAATGAAAATCTGTGATCACTTTTGTTTTCTGCCAACACACGATTTTATAATGAAAACCTAAAAGTCCATTTTCTGGCTCAATTAGAAGAGCTAGGGCCAAAATAATGATAATGTCTGATCACTTTTATTTCCTACCAAAAGTCAATTTTTTAGTGAGAACCTAAAAGTCCATTTTCTGGCTAAACTAGAAGAGATAGGGCAAAAAGAATGAAAATCTGTGATCACTTTTATTTCCTACCAAAAGTCAATTTTTTAGTGCGAACCTAAAAGTCCATTTTCTGGCTAAACTAGAAGAGCTAGGACAAAAAGAATGAAAATCTGTGATCACTTTTATTTCCTACTTTTATTTCCTACCAAACTAAGCTAGGGAAAAAAATATTAAAATCTGTGATCACTTTTATTTCCTACCAAAACTCGATTTTTTTGTGAAAACCTAAAAGTCCATTTTCTGGCTCAATTAGAAGAGCTAGGACAAAAAGTATGCAAATATGTGATCACTTTTATTTCCTACCAAAACTCGATTTTTTTAGTGAAAACCTAAAAGTCCATTTTCTGGCTAAACTAGAAGAGTTAGGGCAAAAAGAATGAAAATCTGTGATCACTTTTGTTTTCTGCCAACACTTGATTTTATAATGAAAACCTAAAAGTGCATTTTCTGGCTCAATTAAAAGAGCTAGGGCCAAAATAATGATAATGTCTGATCACTTTTATTTCCTACCAAAACTCGATTTTTTAGTGAAAACCTAAAAGTCCAATTTCTGGCTCAATTAGAGGAGCTAGGGCAAAAATAATGAAAATCTGTGATCACTTTAATTTCCTACCAAAACTCGATTATTTAGTGAAAACCTAAAAGTCCATTTTCTGGCTAAACTAGAAGAGCTAGGACAAAAAGAATAAAAATCTGTGATCACTTTTGTTTTCTGCCAACACACGATTTTATAATGAAAACCTAAAAGTCCATTTTCTGGCTCAATTAGAAGAGCTAGGGCCAAAATAATGATAATGTCTGATCACTTTTATTTCCTACCAAAAGTCAATTTTTTAGTGAGAACCTAAAAGTCCATTTTCTGGCTAAACTAGAAGAGATAGGGCAAAAAGAATGAAAATCTGTGATCACTTTTATTTCCTACCAAAAGTCAATTTTTTAGTGCGAACCTAAAAGTCCATTCTCTGGCTAAACTAGAAGAGCTAGGACAAAAAGAATGAAAATCTGTGATCACTTTTATTTCCTACCAAAACTCGATTATTTAGTGAAAACCTAAAAGTCCATTTTCTGGCTAAACTAGAAGAGCTAGGACAAAAAAATGAAAATCTGTGATCACTTTTATTTCCTACCAAAATTCAATTTTTTAGTGAGAACCTAAAGGTCCATTTTCTGGCTAAACTAGAAGAGCTAGGGCAAAAGAGTAAGAAAATCTGTGATCACTTTTATTTCCTACCAAAAGTTAATTTTTTAGTGAGAACCTAAAAATCCATTTTCTGGCTAAACTAGAAGAGCTAGGACAAAAAGAATGAAAATCTGTGATCACTTTTATTTCCTACCAAAAGTCAATTTTTTAGTGAGAACCTAAAGGTCCATTTTCTGGCTAAACTAGAAGAGCTAGGGCAAAAGAGTAAGAAAATCTGTGATCACTTTTATTTCCTACCAAAAGTTAATTTTTTAGTGAGAACCTAAAAATCCATTTTCTGGCTAAACTAGAAGAGCTAGGACAAAAAGAATGAAAATCTGTGATCACTTTTATTTCCTACCAAAAGTCAATTTTTTAGTGAGAACCTAAAGGTCCATTTACTGGCTAAACTAGAAGAGCTAGGGCAAAAGAGTAAGAAAATCTGTGATCACTTTTATTTCCTACCAAAAGTCAATTTTTTAGTGAGAACCTAAAAGTCCATTTTCTGGTTAAACTAGAAGAGCTAGGGCAAAAAGAATGAAAATCTGTGATTACTTTTATTTCCTACCAAAGGTCAATTTTTCAGTGAGAACCTAAAAGTCCATTTTCTGGCTAAACTAGAAGAGCTAGGGCAAAAAGTATGAAAATCTGTTATCGCTTTTATTTCCTACCAAAAGTAAATTTTTTAGTGAGAACCTAAAAGTCCATTTTCTGGCTAAACTAGAAGAGCTAGGGAAAAAAATATTAAAATCTGTGATCACTTTTATTTCCTACCAAAACTCGATTTTTTTTGTGAAAACCTAAAAGTCCATTTTCTGGCTCAATTTGAAGAGCTAGGGCAAAAATAATGTAAATCTGTGATCACTTTTATTTCCTACCAAAAGTCAATTTTTCAGTGAGAACCTAAAAGTCCATTTTCTGGCTAAACTAGAAGAGCTAGGGCAAAAAGAATGAAAATCTGTGATCACTTTTATTTCCTACCAAAAGTCAATTTTTTAGTGAGAACCCAAAAGTCCATTTTCTGGCTAAACTAGAAGAGCTAGGGAAAAAAATATTAAAGTCTGTGATCACTTTTATTTCCTACCAAAACTCGATTTTTTTGTGAAAACCTAAAAGTCCATTTTCTGGCTCAATTAGAAGAGCTAGGACAAAAAGTATGCAAATCTGTGATCACTTTTATTTCCTACCAAAACTCGATTATTTAGTGAAAACCTAAAAGTCCATTTTCTGGCTAAACTAGAAGAGCTAGGACAAAAAGAATGAAAATCTGTGATCACTTTTATTTCCTACCAAAAGTCAATTTTTTAGTGTGAAGCTAAAAGTCCATTTTCTGGCTAAACTAGAAGAGCTAGGGCAAAAAGAATGAAAATCTGTGATCACTATTATTTCCTACCAAAAGTCAATTTTTTAGTGCGAACCTAAAAGTCCATTTTCTAGCTAAACTAGAAGAGCTAGGGAAAAAAATATTAAAATCTGTGATCACTTTTATTTCCTACCAAAAGTCAATTTTTTTAATGAGAACCTAAAAGTCCGTTTTCTGGCTCAATTAGAAGAGCTAGGGCAAAAAGAATGAAAATCTGTGATCACTTTTATTTCCTACCAAAACTCGATTATTTAGTGAAAACCTAAAAGTCCAATTTCTGGCTAAACTAGAAGAGCTAGGACAAAAACAATGAAAATCTGTGATCACTTTTATTTCCTACCAAAGTCAATTTTTTAGTGAAAACTTAAAAGTCCATTTTCTGGCTAAACTAGAAGAGCTAGGGCAAAAAGAATGAAAATCTGTGATCACTTTTATTTCCTACCAAAACTCGATTTTCTAGTGAGAACCTAAAAGTCCATTTTCTGGATCAATTAGAAGAGCTAGGGCCAAAATAATGATAATGTCTGATCACATTTATTTCCTAGGGCAAAAAGAATGAAAATCTGTGATCACTTTTATTTCCTACCAAAACTCGATTTTCTAGTGAGAACCTAAAAGTCCATTTTCTGGCTAAACTAGAAGAGCTAGGGCTAAAAAATGATAATCTTTTTTTGGGCAAAAAGAACGAAAATTTGTGATCACTTTTATTTCCTACCAAAACTCGATTTTTTAGTGAGAACCTAAAAGTTCATTTTCTGGCTAAACTAGAAGAGCTAGGACAAAAAGAATGAAAATCTGTGATCACTTTTGTTTCCTACCAAAATTCGATTTTTTTGTGAAAACCTAAAAGTCCATTTTCTGGCTAAACTAGAAGAGCTAGGGCAAAAAGAATGAAAATCTGTGATCACTTTTATTTCCTACCAAAAGTCATTTTTTTTTTTTTTGTGAAAACCTAAAAGTCCATTTTCTGGCTCAATTAGAAGAGCTAGGGCACAAATAATGAAAATCTGTGATCACGTTTATTTCCTACCAAAACTCGATTTTTTAGTGAGAACCTAAAAGTCCAATTTCTGGCTAAACTAGAAGAGCTAGGGCAAAAAGAATGAAAATCTGTGATCATTTTTATTTTCTACCAAAAGCCAATTTTTTAGTAAGAACCTAAAGGTCCATTTTCTGGCTAAACTAGAAGAGCTAGGGAAAAAAATATGAAAATCTGTTATCACTTTTATTTCCTACCAAAACTCGATTTTCTACTTTTATTTTTAAAGTCCATTTTCTTAAACTAGAAGAGCTAGGGCAAAAAGAATGAAAATCTGTGATCACTTTTATTTCCTACCAAAACTCGATTTTTTAGTGAGAACCTAAAAGTCCATTTTCTGGCTAAACTGTTAGAGCTAGAGCTAAAAGTCCATTTTTTTGGGTAAATTACCAAAACTCGATTTTTAAGTGAAGACCTAAAAGTCCAAAGAATTTGCAACAATTCTTTGATTCGAAAAGAAAACTACTTAAAAGTTATCCTTGCTCTGGTTATGACTTAATGTAATGTCTTTACTATGCTACATGAAGGTAATGCAGGTGGCATGAAAACGTCGTTAAAATGTAAGTTAATGAGGAAGTTCAAATCATTACTAAGTTTTTGTTGATATACCTTAATATTTTATCCTTTTTTCGCAAAACTTTAAAACTATTAGTTCGAAAAAAATTAAAAAAATGTGTAGAAATTTTATAAATAACACAGGCCAACGAAATTAAGGTCTGTAAAAGCTTTTGAAAACAATTCGACTGACTTTAATGTTTTTTTTCGGGTTTTCTCTATCACTGATAATTTCTCACAAGAATTCATTTAATATTCATATATTACGGATATTTTCTAACATTTACGTTTAAGGGTTAATTTCGACTTTTTTCATCACAATTAATGGGTTAACATTATTCAATTTTACTAGAAATTCAGATGCATGTTTTTTATTATCTGAAAATTTATATTTTGAATAGGTTTTACACAGAATGTATAATAGTAAGGAATTAAGGATAATTTTCAAAATTATAACCAAAAAATTGTTTTCTCCGAAATTCAAATCGCAGTTGCCGCTAATCTGTGAGTGATATTGACCTAATGTCTTTACTATTTTATTAACTTCTCTATTGTCCATAAGTTTCGTGGAGATTTTCTCAAAATTTTAAATAATACCAAATAATACTAGTATTAGTGAATATTATTTAAATGATTCTTTCATCGTTGACTTGTGTAATAAAATACATATTTTTTTATAAGTAATATAAATCAAAGAAAATACATTTTTCAATGTTTTTTTAGGATTGTTATTAACAACCATTCCCTTGGTTTGTAAGTCAAGGGAATCAATGTAAAAAGCATAATAATTTCAGTGTCGTTGAACGATGCATTCATTGTTTTAATTAAATTTTTAATTGTTTGAATTTGCTCATTTCAACAAACTTTAAATAGTCTTCAGTTTATATTTGAGTTCTTTTGTTGAGTTTTTTTTATATATATTATTGGAAGCTTTTATGCCATTTGTTATAATTGTTTTTGGTGCTGCTTGTTGGTGTTGTTTAATTGTGCATGTATTAATTATTGTTTGTTAGTTGATCTGATTGGTTTGTGTGTATGTAAGTTTGATTGTATTGTAAATTGTTGCTGTTGCATGCAATGGCTTTGTGGTGCCTCTATTGTGTGATTGTTGATTACTGCTGCTGCAAGTACAAGTTAGTAGAAAGGAGCGCTGCTGCTATTGTGGCAAATAAGAGTATGGGTTAAATTGAATTGCTAGAGTGGCTTTGTTATACATAGTTGTTGTTTTTGTATTTATTGATATTGTTTGTTAGTGTTGGTGATTCTACAACAAAGAATAGGAAAAAGTTTTCCTTTTTCATTTTTTCCTATTTTTTTTTTCCCATTTCCACAATAAATCTCGAAAAGGAGTTGAGTGAGAATGGTTCCTCTTGTACACGTTTGTATACAATCGTCTGTATATTTTTCCAATTGATTTAAAGAAGCTGTTTTGTTTTTTATTGTTTAAAACAACAACAATAAAAACCAACTACAAACAATAAATTTGTTCATGGTCTATGGATTGAGAAAATAAACCGGAATAAAAAAGATTGAAGTAGCAATGGCGAAAAAAGCAAACAAATTATTGTGGTATTAAAAAATACTCCAAAGGATAAAGATCTTGAAAAAGAAATACGAAAATAATCAACAAACAATAAGTTCGTTCTTGGAATCATTCTTTGAGGCCCACAACATTTCGCAATGACATAGATTTTATAGAAAAGAATGAGCTAGGGGGAAAAGTAGTTTTCGTACAATTTATTTACAAAATTTTATAAAACAAACGTCACATTGAAAATAGTAACTAAAAGCTAATTACTTATCACTTTAACCAAACAAAACCATTGTCTTTCAATTGAAATTAATTTTTGTCTTAAATTATTTCCTTAATAAATTAAATATGTAAACGAAATTCATATTGTTGTAATTTTTTTGTTTTATGATAGCAATGAAATGCGTATAATAAATATTAATTTGTTATTTGCATTAATAATGACATGTGACCTGTCAAAATCTTCTAAGCATGCATGGAATACATACATATGTACATACAAATGCATAAATGAGAATATGAGGAGTATTTTAAATATTTAATTTTAAATTAAATTGCATAATAATCATTCATATTATACATACCGACAAGCATATTATATGACATTATGGGATTGCATGTACTTAGTATGAATGTATTAGCACGGTTCAATTGCTTGACAAAACTTCATAATAAAATCTATTTAAACACGGTTATGATTATTAATTAGTTAATAAGTTTTCTAAACTTCAATAACTTTATGTATATTTTGAAATATTTTATGTTTTGTTTAGTTGAATTTTTTATTAGATGGACCCACTTAATTTTACTTTCAACATTAATATCGAAGTGTGACAATCCTTGTGCATGCCAATTTATTACGAAATATTTGACACTGTCCAGTTACAATGATACATCTTTAATCTTATACACATGCACATTAATTCCTGCACACAAACAATCATATAAATATGTATATCCTACAGTTTGAGGTGACAGTTTTTTTTAGAAATTTCAGGTATGTGTCTAGTCCAGAATTTATTAACAGCATAAAATTACACGGCACTTTGATTAATATTTAAAAAGAAAACTTGTAGACAATATATGTAGTAACTCTTTACTTTTTTCTGCATTGAAAATAGAATTGAATTGTTAAATTTGGCAATGGAGGAAACTACTGACTAATATTGATATATTGAATACTTGTAAAACTGTTGGGCACCGTCAAGGAGTTTGGGCAATTTAATCTGAATGTGTGTATACATATGTACATACATATGTTGACGTGATTATGTGTTAAAATTTGTATTTAATAAAACCAACCATTAAAATTGGAGTTCGCAATTGCATTTTAAGGGATAAAACTTTTAAAATGTTTTACTTCATCTAACAACTCGAATATTTTTCAGCTATAAATATCTGTTTTAATAATATACTAATGTTCTAATATACTCCTTATTTTGTTGGTCATATTGTTCATTTCATTTACACACTTTTCTGCCAAAGTATTACATGAATTGTCTTATAGTTTGCCGTACAGTTAATTGCATTCTTTAGTTTAATTAGTTCTTTAGAAGTCCCTCAAGTCAATTCATATCAACTTTACTTTTTTAAAACTTCAAATTATTCATATTATTGACAATTATTTATATAAACCTTAATTAAACTCATGGAATTTTGTGAATATTTATGATAATATGAATAATGTTGACATTGTTATGTATATCTATGTGTTTAAAGTGCATTAGTGTATGTAACTCTTAAGCTTGCTTGAGTGTTTGTATATTGATATAAATCAAAATGATTAGATTTTAGAATGATATTAAATATATGAGATAATAACACACTTACGAACTTACTATAGATTATGAGATGTTAAATAAATTTTTACTCTAAAATTATTATATATAATTTCCAGAAATATATGTCACTAAGGTTGCAATAAAATCTTTAAGCTCTCATTTAGAAAATTTTCCAAAAAGTAGATTTATTAATTAAAATTCACAACCTAATTGAATTCATTAAATTTAGGTATCTTGTTTTGAAATTCATAAATCAAGATTAGTTTTCTAAGCAACATTAATTAATAAATCATAATTAAATGTTAATAATATTATCGGTCAATTATTAACTAATTAACGTTATATTATTTTCGTATTAATTACTCTAAACATGGTATTGAACAAAGAATAAACAAGAAGTGAAACGCTGTCATTTTTTTACAACAATAACATTACGCTCTTCTCATAGACGAGTGCTGTGTAAATCCAACACATATGTAAAAATTTATTCTCTCTCCAAACTTCAAAACTTTTTCGCGAAAATTTGAGGATAATAGCACTTTGAAATATTTTTTTATCACTTAACATTATATTTTATAATTTTTTTACACAATTTAAACACATTTAATAGCCCGAAAATAATATATTTTTTACAAACGAAAAAAAATATTTTTTATTTTTTGACATTGAATTTTTGTTGGTTGAAATTAAAACTAAAAAAAACAATGTTGTAAATTTTCGTATGGTAAACGAAAAAGATATTCCAAATAAATGATTTATTTTTTTAATATTATAGATTAAAAAACAAATAGACGTGTTTATAAAATGTTTGTAGATAAAATATGTGGAAAATATCTTAAGAAATCTTTCAAAGTATAAATTGAAATGTAATATTTTTTTTCAATATTTTTCAATACGATTTTTTGCAACTATGTTGACTTGAGAATTCTACTAATACATTCTTAGAGTTAGGTACCGGATGACAGTAGACTTAGGTACTTTTGACAACAGTTTCATTTCTTATTTATTCTTTGGTATTGAATATATTTACTGATTTATATTTATAAATATGTATATTTTACATCATTAAAATTTACGTTTACTTTTAGTTTATTTATTTGTATTTTTGTTTAGCATTTGGACATTTAAATTCAACAAAACCTCTTTTGCAACATTTTATAAAAAATAATGTATTGGCAAAACGTTAGAACAAAAATGTCGGAAAATGGCAAACTTTTAAAAACGTGTTTCAACATAATATTCTGGGATTATTAAGTTTTCTATAAAAAATCATAAAACATTTAAAATAGTCTGCTTCTCTTTTGTAAATTCAGATCCCTTACTTCTGTGGGCACACAAATAGATGCAAATAAATAACCCAGCAAATGTTTTAAAAATTAGAAAATTCTTACATACATATACCTACCCCATGGGATTATTGTAAAAATTCATATTTTTTACAGCATTTCCCCATTTAAAATTTGCTTTTAGGAATATTTTTTTTTCATGGATTAAGCTCTATTCTTTATTCAACAATTTTGCTTGGTAACTTGTAACATTTATATGTATATAAAGAATAAAAACCGACAAAATAATAAAATACTACAAAAACAAACAAACATTGGTTGGCATTAATTCGTTTCAAACTGAATGTTAGAGGACCAGTCTAAGTCCGAAGATAGCAGTGACAGAAGCAACAATATAACCCAAAATAAATACAAAAACAACAACTCCAGCAGCCGGTACGCATTTAAGAGCCCATTAAAAGGATTAAGATGATGTTGGAATTTATCACAAAACAAACATAAAATAATGGTGACAAGTTTATGGATTTGTCAGAAACAACAAATAACAAAAACGGGAAAACTTAATAACTTTGAAAAAAATCATAGGAACAGAAAAATAAATTTCTTATTTATGATAAATTACACAGGCCAACAATGAAAAAACTTTGTAAATAATTTTAACTAATCCCAGTGTTATTTCGTGTGCTGTTTCTGAATATGGAAATAAAAAAGTCGAATCACCCACCAGTTTTCCACATTTTCATATTTTAGTCTTTCTGACTGTATACAAATAGAAAATTCCCAAATATAAAATTCTGTAATATTACAGAAATTGCGAATAATGACCGTCTTGGCCTTTAGACTTTCTTTCTGAACACCATATTTAATATATACGTATTAACTTATATGTCAGTTTTTATCCTCATTAGTATTTGTGGTATAGTCATAAATGGGAAACGCTTCAGATGACAGTTCAAGTTTTAAACTTTTAAAATTTTGTTAATCAGATTTTAAATTTTTAAGAAAATCTCTATGTGACTTATGGGCAAGTAAGGAAGGGAATAAAAAAGTAAATTTAATTAGGTCGATATCTCTCATACATTAGCGGTACCTGCGATTTCAATTTTGAGAATTTCGGAGAAAACAATATTTTGGTACTTTTATGAACATGTTTTATATAAAAGCTTTTCAGAATATACAATTCAAGATAACAGGAAACATACATATGAATCTTTAATAAAATCGAATAATGTTAACTCATAAACTATGAAGATCAAACTCAAGCTATGAAATATTGGGAAATTTTCTTGAAACCAGTGAAATGTTATTTTCTTTTTAAGCGATTTATAATGACATTGAAAAAAATATAAATTAACCCTTAAACATGAATATATTTTTATTATTATATAAAATGTCCATAATATGGATTTTCCCATAAATAAATATATTTATACCTATAATAAATAAATATTATTATACCCCCACCTTCGTGAGAAGGATATATATAAGTTTGTCATTCTCTTTCTAATTTCTGCAATATAATTTTCCGATCCTATAAAGTATATATTTATGTATATTCTGGATCGTTATAGATAACAGAGTCAATTAAGCTATGTCCGTCTGTCTGTATACATATCTGCCTGTATGTTTGTTGAAATCAGTTCTTAGAAGACCTCAGATATCTTCGAGATCCAGATCTCCAATATTCAGTCAGACATGCTTTCGAGAAGTTTTCTATTGAAAGTTTCCTATAGAAAGTCCGGTAGGTTAGTGGTTAGTGTTCTAGTCTGTTAGACCGGAGGTGGTGGGTTTGATTCCCACCTGAGGCACTGGTTAAGGAGCGCACAACATGCCCGAAAGAGGCCTAGGTGTATTTCTTCGGATTTGATGTATATACATCCTCCTTTCAAACTAACTAACTAATTAGCAAAAAATAAATAACTCTGAGACTACCTCTGAAAAATTCTTCAACAAATTATGAGCAACAGCATGAAAAACAACAACAATAGCTTATATTTGTTTGAGGGTGATAATAATTTTTTTTTTTTTTTTTGGTTTTAATTAGGTTGGCGGTACATCAAGCACTCATAGCACACGTTTGTCCGGAGAAACCCCACCAAACGACCTATACCTTCATATAGGAAGTTGGAGCACCGAACTTAATTATATCAAAAGTATTATTGGTCTCCACCTGAAATAAGTTTTAGAGTTTTAATAGTCTCCACTAGGTTGTATCGTGAGTATTTTATGGTCTCCACCAGTTAAAAACATAACCTCACTCTGAGGTAAAACGAAAGAACGCATTTAATGAAGACAACGCATAACTAGAAACAGTTATACGAGGTAATGCATTAAATTAGTGCGGGGTGAGAAGTAACTCTGTTTGATTCTGCGTATTACAGCTTTGTGTGTATGTTATTTATGAAATGCGCGCAGAGATACATACAAGTTAATGCAAAATACGACATTCGTGAGAAGGGTATATATAAGTTTGTCATGCAGTTTGTAACATCTACAATATAATTTTCCGATCATTATATATAGCGGGGTCGATTAAGCTATATCGAGAAGGAAACTTTTACTTAGTGCTACTTTTGAAGTGGTGATAAATGTAATTCTTTTGGAAGTACGTTGATTTTTTCCCTGAATATTACTTAATTTCGAAGAGACTACTATCAAAATCTCGAAATTACTTAATTTCTATTGGTCTATATGGGCTATTAGATATAAAATCAATAAACCTGCTTGTGAAAAAAAAAAAAAAAAAAAACAGCGTAAAAAATTAAAGTAGATGTTAATACAAATATGTATAATAAATGCTCTTAACGAAAGTCATATAAATTATATGAACAAATAACTTTCAATATATTCTTAATCTCTGCTGCACACGGAAAACTTTGATGTACACACCTACATACATACATATACACATAAATAGTATGTAATCTTCTATATGCCAAAGTCAATATTGTTCTTTCTCTGGAATGAATTGAACACAAAAATAGAAGTCACTTATTTTCCGGTTACCTAAGGGAACAACTTATCACTATATCTATACTCTAGTAACTTTCGTTGTAACTTTCACACTAACCCTCACAATGAATAAAATTCTGTATTTTGCGCACTCACCTGGAGGACATACTCTTGGAGACAAAAACTGATGAAACTTTAGTAATACTTTGTGATAATAGGGAAAATTAAAAATATGTAGTAAAAATCATCAATAACAAAATAAGTTTGTTTTTGTTGCAATTCCTTGATGTAGTGATGGCTTATTTTTTACAAATTATTTCTGGAAATGGTACAAGGGATAGACAAGTAATGAGTATATCTGTTTGAAATGTTTGTAAATCTGTTTGTAATTTCTACAAATAATTTTGCAATACTATAATGCACCCTTTAAGATTTTTCCAATATATTTCATATAATTTAATGACTATTCATTTCGTTTGGAACATAAGCAACTTCCATTTTGGGGTCAACTTAATGTACTTATATAGATGCCGTAGACAATTTTGTGATGACTGTATTTTCGTATCTTGCTTGTTAAAAAAAAAATTCCTAATGGTCCAAGATGCAACTCATATATATAGATTTATCAGACATATTTTCAGGAATTCTTCCATTAGAAATCATTAAAATCGATCCGTAAATATCGTATATAAAAAATAGCCACAAAACCCATGATTTTATGTGAACTTCGAACTTTTGGGCCTTCCTCTTATTTAAACAAGTAAGAAAGTATAGTCGGGCGTGACCGGCCATATAATACCCTACACCAGTTATAAATATTAAATGTGATTTATATTTCATAATAAAGCATTTATCTTCAATATTACCTTATTCCGATACATTTAAACAATTTATGGATGAAAAACTAATTTTCTGAAAGAGGCTTTATATGGGGGCTAGAGGCAAATATGGACCAGGCCCCATAAAATTTTGTGAATATTTTTATATTTATCGCGATATTTGTGTTTATAAGTTAATTTTGGACATTCAAGTAATTTTCGGATGGGGACTTTGTATGCGAGCTAGGGTCAAATGAGGCCCGATCTTTACGAAATTTGGCAAGATCACCAAGGCTTGTATAAAACCTAGTTGTACCGCTTTTTATCCATATACAGGTATCTTTAACATAATTATGAGCTCAGAAGCCCATTTCGGGGGGTTCTGTTTTATGGGGGTTAGCTGAAATAATGGACTGATCTTAACCATTTTCAATAGGCTTCGTCCTTGTGTGCCAAATTTCATCAAATTATCTTGAAAAGTGCGACCTGTACCTTGCGCACAAGGTTTACATGGACAGCCAGCCGGACGGACGGACATAGCTAATTCGACTCAGAAAACGATTCTAAGCCGATTGGTTTACTTTAAGGGTGATATAGGACGAATATTTTTGTACGTTACAAACATACCCAATATACCCTCTAAAGTGGTGTAGGGTATAAACATTCACAGACTGAATTTATGTAACTATTATTAAGATAATTTTAATATGGCATCCCTGCAGTATATGAAGCGATAATTGTGTAAAGCCTCTATTACTAACAGATGGGGTCAACATACTAGTACCAGAAATAAGTAGTTGAAGTACACCAATTGCAAACAGATTTTAATTGGACATGTGATGGAAAAAAATAAATGATTGAAGTGATTAAAATGTAATTTTTCAAATAATTTTCATAAAATAGAAAACTTTTACAAACAATTTCATTCAAATCAGTAGATAAACAGTGAATGACTATTTCGGTCTGTTAAATTAATATTTGTTTTTTTGTACAGCAAATTGTATGTACTACCACCATTTAAACTGTCTCCAGTGTATTGATTTGATTTGAACTTTAGGTCGATATTTTAATCAACTCTATGTGAAAATGGAATGAGGAAAATTCTTACCAGTACAAATAAGAGTTTTCAGATGATTGGTTACTTGGTTGGGTGATTTGAATTGATTTTATTTAGATACATATCGCTCATTTACTTCAAGACTGTCATAATCCAATAAAGTGTTTTGAGATAAATGGTTTTGAATGTTTAATGACATTTAAACATTTTTAAGTAACTTCTAAACAAATCAAGCGATTAAAAATTAAACTAGATTCAGATAGTAGAGGTAAATATGTTGCTCATCTAAATTTAAATTAAATTTTTATTTATCTAATAATCGTGAAAATATGAGTGTTAATTTTTACGTTTACAACAAAAAATGTATATCAGACATACATATGTATGTGAAATTTAATAAATATAAATATATGAAAGTATTTTGTATGAGGCATGTTTTGAGGGCTAAGTTCAAAAAACCAAATTTTGGATTATGATAGTCTTGTAGTAAATGAGCAATATGTATGCATATTCAATTCATATCCCTACATGTTTGTAACATGTATTGCAATGATTTTGTATCTATTTATTTTTCACATATTTGTGGTAGTACTTGTCGTAGTAAGTTTGAATTTTTTCTTTTGTTTTTTAGTTTGATGCTGGGTCTTAAATGTTTTAGGACTTTCAAATTGTAAACTGTGACAATTCAATTCGTTTCATTTCGATTTCAATGTACATTTCATTATTTTTTACTTGCATATGTACATTTTAGGGATGCCAAACGGGTCTGGCTTTTACAAATCCCGAGATTCGGGATTTTAGAAACTGCAACTTCTGGATTTTATGGGTTTTCGGGATTACATAATTGTTTTTATTTTATATATGAAATTATTTAATTATCCTTTTTTATGTTAAAAAGTAGCAGTATTTATTTTAAATAACAACTTTTGTAATTTCATAATCTCTGAAATATACAACTAATATTCCTTAACAACAGAGTTTCTAAATATAAATAAAAACAAGTAAGAATATATAGTCGGGCATGGCCGACCATATGATATCCTATACCAGTTATGAATATTAAATGTGATTTTTTTATAAAGCATTTAATTATCTTGAATATTATATTGTTTCAGATATAATTAAGCAATTTATGGAGGAAAAACTAATATTCTGAAAGAGGCTTTATTTGGGGCTAGGGGCAAATATGCACTGATCCCCTTAACTTAGTTACGCCGCTTTTTATAGAGATACAAGTGTATTTAACATAATTATGAGCTCAAAAGTCCTTTTCGGGGGGTTCTGTTGAATGGGAGCTAACTGAACCGATTTAACCATTTTCAATAGGCTTCGTCCTTGAGCCAAAAAGTGTATGTGCATAATTCCATCCAGGTATCTAGAAAATTGTGACCTGAACCTTGAGCGCAAGCTTTACAAGGAAAGCCAGACGGATGGACGGACATGGCTTAATCGACTCAGAAAATGATTCTATACTTTAAGGTGGGTATAGGACAAATATTTTTGTGCGCTACAAACATTAGCACAAACCCAATATAAAAAAATTTTTCAATCTGATTTTTAGGGGAGGTCTACTTCAGATTTAAAATTTTCAGCATTTAGCTCATCCCATTTGGGTCCTACATTTTGGATCTATGTCCAATATTTCGATGTGCTGCAAACGAAATAAAATAATCAAATATTTACAGAATTGTGCTCAACTATATTTTGTATACGTAAAAAAATTAAGATCGTAATTTTCAAATTAATTTGGTAAAATTATGACTCAAAGAAGTATTTTAAACAAAGGTTTTAGAAAAAATTCTGGGATTCATTTTAAAAAATCCCCAGATTCGGGATATACTAATTCCAAAAAATCCCGGGATTTATTTTGCCAAATTCCGAGATTCGGGATTTTTGAGATTGGGATTGGCATCCCTAGTACATTTAAAGTTTTTTTATCTACATTTATTTTTTGTTTTATTTTATGTATATACATAAGAGTGTCTATTTGTAATTTATATCCAGTGAATGTCATCTGGCTTTATTTCAATCAATATTCATTTGTCTGATATGCATTTGGGAAATCATTTTGTAGTGAAAAAGGTAAAACACATAAAATTAAAATAATACAAAAAACTTTTCTAAAACAACAATTAAGCAATCGCATATACATACATACTTACTTTTTGTTGTGGAAATGAAAACAAATTTAAAAGTTCAAATGCCATAAATTGCTAAAAATTTTATGGAGAAAATTAGCTTTATTTAAAAATTCGTATTTTTTTCTAAGCTAAAAACTGCACGTATGTCTCAAGGTTTTTCATACAATATTAATAGTAATTTGCATGCATTTTTCAATAGAAATTCTGTTAAAAATATTTACGTTGTTGTTTGATTTGATTTCTTATTATAGCGAAATAAAAATTTTATTAGCATGCCATCAAAATTTAACTTATTCATAATATTATTAAGACTATTCCTAAATTATTTGAAGTATTCATTATACAAAATATCACACACATTAAAAGTATTTCGTAAACTGATACTGAAACTTATTTAAATAATATTTTTTCAAACATTTTCTTGTGCAAACATAAAATATTTTATTTACCAAAAATACCTCATCAAAGGTAAATTTATCTTTTGTTCTTCCTTTGTTCATTTATTCATTCCTTAATATATTGTTAAACAGAGTTTATTTAAACAAGACCAAAAATAGAAAAAATCTATTGTACAAATAGTTGTTTTGTAAGATCAAACAAAACCTAAAATAAAACTTTTAATTTAATTAAGAAAAATAATATCAAACCACTACTACGGCAACCTTAACGAAAATATAAAAAACATAAGGAACATTTTAAAACTTCTTATATTTTATATTGTTGATTCAAAAATATCTTGGCAAAATATCTTTTAACTTTCTGATAAAAGCTATAAAATATAAAAAGTTTTTTTTTTGTTTTTGTACGTTTTCAGGCTTTTGTTCTTATTTTGCGTATAAATACTTTACTCACTCACATACAGCAACTCCTTAAATTCCTTTTGTATTGTTTGGATCTTCGTAAACAACAATAAGTACGGTATTATGTGTGCTTTTGTATGAGTATAATTAAATATTTTAATAAAATTTTTTAAAGTATTGTATTCATATTTCATCTTAAAATCTCATTAACGAGTATTTTGAGAGAAATACTAAGAAATTTTAAGTATAAGCTTAGAAATTTCAACGTTGTTATTAATAAATTTCGTTGTTTTAAATTTTTTGGTTTCATTTAGCAAGAAATTTCTGCACTCATTAACAAATTTCAAATATTTGCATGCTTTCTCTTACTGGCTATATCCTACCCGACTACAGCGGTGATGTTGGATCACCACCAATCGGCATTAAATCAATTCCCTGCAAAAAATTATTGGAGTATATGATAATTTTAGGTAAACGCAAAACTAATCCCTTGTAAACATTATTAGAGTACATGATCCGCTTAGTAGTCCTATGTAATGGCATGGATCATGTTTATTGCTTAGAAAACAATCGGTTGTAACTTTGTTAAAAGACATAAAATTGATAAGAAGGTTTTCTTATCCGATAAAATTAAAATTAAAAATATATATTTTGATTATATTTACAATCATAAGGAAGTTTTTTTTTTTGGCAGAAAACTTTAAATCGTCTGAAACTTCGTTAGTTCGGAAAGTTTGTTATAATCCATAACCATTTTCTATTTGCATATTAACTCAATATTGTATGACATTGTAGGCCCACTCTTGCTCACAAATAACTACTTAAAAAATACTTACAAAAAAGGAGTTAAAAAGTAGTTTTAGTTAGTTCGCTGTGGTGCTCAAAAACCCACTCACATGTGTGTAAAAAACAGATGCTATTGCGCGATTTAATAAAACGTACAAATAAAATGGCAAAATTCGAAATAAAGCACTTACGTATATGATTATATGGAAGTAATTAAAAGAGCACTTAAAAGTAATGCAGTCGGTAAGTAGAAATAATTGTTTTTGCTAAGGACAATATATTATAATATATAGATACATACATATATACAACAAAAGTAGCAGAGCAGTTGTGGTAAAAAACTAAATAAAGAAAATATATAAAGAAATAGAAAAAAAACTCCCAATATATTGAAAGTTAAATAGAAAGTAGAAGTAAAGAAAAAAAGAAATGAACTCAAAATGAAACTAAAAAACTTTTTAAATCTCTTCAAAATTAGCTGCAAACTGTACAGTTGCGATAAGAATATGCTGCATGATTTTCACTTCTATTGTTGCTATTAAGCGTAGAACAAACAACCGAAAACAACAAAATAGCAAAAGAGATGGATGAAACTGCAAACAAACTCATACAGTCAACACACTTTTTTAAAATTGCCAACAAATAACAACGAACCGAACCCCACACTTTAAAGACTAAAATTAGAAAAGAAAAAAAAAAAACAAAAACGATGAAATCACAGTAAAAGTTGTACAACCCTTTTTTCTTACTCAAAACTGGAAAAACATACAAAGCACACTGTTAAATTTAAAAATGGAAAAATATCCTTTAATTGCCGAAATAATATCTAGTGTTTGGATGGAACATTTTGTTAAGTGTAGTAGCATAGAGCTTAACTTTTCAGCATTAAAGAAGTTGTTACAATTGTTGAAAAAATCAGGATTTCCATATGTGTGAGATACATAAAAATGAAAGGGAGCTTAGGGAGAACTATTGTAAGGTATAGACTATGCGGGCCTTCTTGAATTAATATGTATATACACTTAATATTATTAAAGCGAGCCTATTTATAAAGTAGAATTAGTTTAGTCTTCTTTATAAGTTCTCGTTCTTCTGAAACAATGAAAATAATTTCTAAAGCCCCTCTAAGGGCCTATTACTGCAATTCTTTTCCTGGAATGTATGCGTAGGAGTATATGAGTGAGTATGTATGATGTAGTGGTGGTCATCAACATCATCTCATCTCTTTATTTTGCACTGAGTGGTGTTGTTTGTTTGTACTTCGTCAGCTAACACAACCAGTCAATAGAGTGAATCAAAATAAGTGAAAAAAATCCTTGGCAGGGTTAGAAATAATAAAGAAAACAAGAAATCTTTTTATTAAGATCTTGGCGATTATTTGCTGAAAATACGTTTTTCTTTATTTAGTTTTGGTTTCTATATTTATATATGTATGTGCCGTTTTTTTTTTCTACTATTTGAAAACAAATTTCAACCCTAATCGTTGGCAATTTAAAAGTTGTTTAAGTTTAACTTTCCAAGAAACAAAACAACAACTGACTTAAATACCAATGAGGGATTAATTTCTTTGCATGTTTTTGGAAAATGATAAGATAAAATAACTTTGTGTTTTCGTTTTATGTTTTTTTTAATAACATATAAATACATTGGGCTTCGTTCCAAAAAAAAAAAACTGAATGTTTCCCGTTATTGTGATATCACAGAACAAGGTTTTTTGTATTAGTGACCACAATGCTGTAATAATTTTTTCAAAATTCCAACTCCTTCATCTGCATATCTAAGGCGGAAACCTTAGATTTTGAGCGATATTTTTCCAGAGCAGAAACTGTAGAATTGATAGAAAATCATTCTTTAATAATTGATTTTATAGAAAAAATTAAAAAGAATTAGATTCATCCAAGGGCATTGAATAGTAAATTTACGATTGATAAAATCAAGTCTTGAATTTTTTTTATATATGCGAAGGTCAGTAGTGTTTTGTTTTTGTAAGTAAAATTGTGGTGGACAATTTTCGTTTGAACAAATATCGGTTAATTTGAATAATATTAGAAATTTAAAAAAAGGATAAGAAAGTTTTTTTGTGGTCTGAAAAAATTTAATATGCATAAATTATATAAAATTTTTCTTAAATCATATTAAGCAGACTTTTGTTTTAACATTTACGTTATTTTTCAAAGTTCTTGCAACAAATCCGAAGAATGTTGTTGCACTACAGATAAGTTACTTGTGCAGCAAATACCATCAATCTATTTCGATGTGTCATTGCAATGAAAAAAAAAAAAACAGAAATAATAAAAATCAATTTTTAACAAAAATTTCACAAGTCATTCCCAGATACGAGTATTTTTAGTTAAAACGTCACTCAGACGGGCACCATGTCACTCGCTCATTTCGTCATTCCTTCAGTCAGCCAGTCATTCAGTTACATTCAGCCCAAAAGTCCCTCTCTACACTTACAATGTTCACTGTGTGGCAAACAATCATTCAAACATACTGACACACACATAAACACACATTCTCTTTCTCTCAAACACACATATTGCAGAAATTTGGTTTTCATGTCTAGTTTAGAATCAATATGGCAATCACTTTAAATGACACATTACTCTAACAAATGACAATATTAAATATACATATGTGTGTGTATTTCTAATACAAATGTGTTCGTGTATGTATACGTAAGTATTTGAAAATATAAAATATTTTATTAAGGAAATTTGAGTACATTTGATAAATAAATGTTTGTTGGTACGTATATTTTTGTAAATATATTTGCAAATTTGTATACTTATGTGTGTAACTGTTGGAGTGTATGTGTGTTTATTTGTGTGAAAAAGTAAATAAATAAGAAGTAATTCAATTAAATTGAACAATTTAATTACATTTAGAATAAATGCATAAATGAGTTTTTTTGTTTGCAAAAAGAAAACAAAAAACATATTTTTAGTAGATTTATAAATAATTTATAAAATATTGTTTATTTTCTAAAATTTTATATTTGTAAAGCAGGTGTTGGGTATTTACAAGTACGAAGTAAAAAAATTAAATTTAGAAAAATTTTTATATAATATTGCTAATTTTAAATTGCACAGTTTTAATAAAATTTAAAAGCTATGCGAACAAAATTCATTAGAATACCAGAAATGGTACAACCGCAGTAATTCGTCTTAATTAATATGGAAAGGAAAATATAAATTTGTATTTTCGTCCAAGTTTACATTTAAATTTATAGTTTCTATGAATACTTCATTGTATATCAGAATTACTTATTAACACAAGCAAACATTTTCGCATTTTGATAATGTTAATGTTTGACACGAAATCCTTTTTCAAATTAAAAACGTACATACATATGTATTTATAACATATATTTTATACAAATCAGCATAAAGGTCTTCATTCAACATTTCCACTTAGTCATAAATATTTTCGTAAGTAATGCTAAATTTTATTGGAAAATAAAATTTTCTTTTAGTTGCAAATCTTACAGAATTTCTATAATCAAATCTTTATTCACAAAACTCGAATCCTCTACAATCTAAAATTCAAAATAATATATTTTTTCACAAATAAACACAAGTAGTTTGTATTTTTAAGGGGTTTCTAAGAGTAAATTGCTTGTGTTTCGCTTTTAAAAAATACATTGGCAAAATATCAATTCATATACACGCTTCGACACTTTAGCAGGACTTGTAGTGAAATAAAAATAAATAAATGAACAAAAATGTAAATAAAATTTATATTTTAATTTTATACACATACTCTAGTAAAACGTAATGTTAAAAAACATCTGAATAATAAAACTGTGGCACTTTTTCCATGACTGTGTTTTTTTTAATAATAGTGACACTAACAGAAACCAAAAATGAGTTTGGCACATATACCAACAAAACTAAAAAAGGACACAACTAATAAATGTGTGTATGTGTAACGGCATGTGTCGTTTTCGAATACTGCATATAAGCGCGTATGTGTGAGTATGATAAAATTTATATATATAAACAAATACATAAAATATGAATTGTGTAAACAATATAAAAAATTGTTTTTTGTTGTATTCATAATGTAAAAGAATTTTCTCAAAATGAACACAACAACAATTTATTGTTTATCCCTTGTAAAAGTAGTGGTAGAGAGTGTTTTCTCTATGTTACAGTATTATAATTCTGTATCCTGAGTTAAACAAGCAACAAAAAAAATTGGATTTACAAAAGCATTGAACGAAATCATAAAAACAACATGATGTTTTAAAATACTCAAATATAAATATGGATATTGCTGCACAGTGATTTTCGAAAGGAATTTTAAGTTTACTGTATTTAAAGCACTGACCATTTCAATGGTCTCTTTCAAGTGAATTTATATCATAATTCACAAACATAATATGTAATTTTGAAATTTGTATACTTTTCTAGTTATATTTCGATTCGAGGTGACAAGGAAGCTGGTAGTCAGTAGATCGAGAATCGAATCAAAGTCTTAGGCAAAAAGTCTGAGACTTAAAGGATATATTTCATTATCTACACCCATAACCACTGTGTTCTACACAGAAAAAATAAACTTGTGAATACAATAAATGAGACGCCATAGATTCCAATAAAACTACAAACCATACATTGCCTGAATATTCATTCAACACTCAGTCATACATTTATGCAGTGTGTCATAAAATGTAAAACTTTTGCCACTTGTCATCCATGAGTTCGAGTATTTTTTCGATTTAAAGTTTTACAGACCCTTATACTACTCATATGTACATTTTTTCTTGAAAAATATTTTTTTGTTAAACTGCCATTGCGGCATGTTGTTATAATAGAATGTTCAACCTAATGCCAAAATATATATTTATTTCTCTATTTTTTCCCTTTGAAAAAATTGCAAGCCAATCTAATGTGGATATAACATTGTAGCAAAGAATAAAACTTAATTTTGTTATTATTGGCAAAACAAATGAAAAAATAAAATATTTTACGGCTATAATGTATAATAGTAAAAATAAATGTGTTAGTTTTCATTCTAATATAGCTTAATATATAAATCGTTTTTAAATTTATTAGTTTTATAAATCGTCCATGCTTCTTTTTATTGTAAATAAAAGCCAGCCAATATTATAATGAAATTAGCAGTGAAGCCAAAAAAAAAGAAATATGTTACGCCATAATTTAATAAATGTGTCAATTTATACTTTTTCATAAAAAATAAGCAAACAAAAACAATTTATTTTATTAATATTAAAATTAGATTAGTGTATTTTTCAATTACCAACCAAATAATAGGAAAAAACTATATGCAGTTTCAACCATAAACCATATTATAGTTAAACCCATAAAATCTAAACAAAAAATATGTTCGGCTACCAATTCCCACAATAAAATTCTCAAACTATTTAAAAATACTTAAATTATATTACTTGTTTTTTAGGAATTCAACTAAGAGCAGAATATATGTATGTATGTATTTCGCCCTTAAATTCAATCTGTTAAACATTTTATCGATTTATCAAATAAGCCTGTCATTTTAACTACAAACACTAACACACCATCACATATGGTCCTTTGGTTTATATGTAAATTTTAATTTAATTAAAAACAAAAATGAACAGACAAATACGTGAATTAAAATTAAATTAACACTCAACAAATGATTTTTACGCAGTGTTGCACAACCTCTGTTGAAATATTATCTACGTAGTGAAAATGTTACCATGTGCGCATAAGTAATATTTCATACCCTTCTTTAAATAAATATTTATCATACGCATTATATTGTGAGAATTTATTGATTTTAAAATTATGTAGTAGCATTCAGATTAAATTTAAACAAATAAATTACTATATCTACTTTTAGAAGCACTAAGAGGCCGTAATAAATTTTGTACAAATAATATTTGGTAGAAAAGTTAATTAATTAGAAAGATCTTAAATTATAAAATTATTTTTACCGAGGCCCGCGTGAATGTATTTGGTTTTCTCTTCCAATTGTTTATTTTTTCATATGTGGTTTTTTTCCAATAGACGAAAATAATTACCCTAATGAATTTTAGCATTTTTACTGATGGACAAAACAAAGCATAAATATTAATTTGGTAATCCTATTAAATATTTCAATAAGTTTGAAATTAAAGTTTTTTTATAAATAAATGTTGTGGCTTATAATCTAAAAAATCTTTTAAGCGGGCAGGCATATATTTATTTCACTAACGATAATAAAATACATATTTCTAATATTATATATTATACAATTAAAAATAACTAATGTGATAATCGGAAAGAAAATATAAAACTTACAGCGATTAAATTAGTAAATGTCTTTTCACTTTTTTCAATTAACATAATGTTTTATATGGCATATAGATTGTTATATAAGTAAATACAAACAAGTTGAAGAAATACGTATAAATGGTGACGTTTACCAGAAAATGTTACAGATATAGAAATAAAGCAGCAACAACTCTGACTAATTTTGACTGTCCATATGCGACTACACATAAATAAATATGTATATATGAAAAGTAGGGTGGTCTCAAAATTAAAGTTATTGTTGTTCCTACCATATTTTTATTCTGACATGAGCTATATCAAGGGTTCTAAATTCCTTTAATAATGAGTATTATATGAAAAGCGCTTTATCTATGTGCGATTTCTTACATTTTTCAGTTTTCTCAAACATTTTTAATTCTTAATATTTTATGAGGACCTATGAACACTTATTAAAAATAATTAAATTAGTGCATATTAGATGCAGACCAAGTTTATATTTAATTAAAATTGTTCGAAACATTTCTCTCATGCGTTAGCTATTTAATCAAAACATACATGAAATGTATATCAATATACATACATACATACATACATATAATTTTAATATAATTACACCGAAAAATAATGTAAAATAATGCAAAGACAAATTAACTTTTACCCAGCTCACCAAATATAGACCTAAGGACAAAAATTTTAAGAAAAGCTATCTTAAAATCGATTAGACTTTTATTTTAGTTGAGTATATCCTCAAATTCTGCTTTGGGACCACTCTAATGTATATATATTGTATATATGTAAACAAACCAAGTCTATCCTCTGTCTCCTATACTCTCTTTTCGTGTGTAGACTAGAACGATTTCATACTAAACAAAAAACAAACACGCTTCTATAAACATTAAAAAGGCAAAATTCAAATATTTAACATCATTTTGGCATTAAGCTTAAAATGTTTTTGTGTTTGTTACATATACAATTCATTTGTTTTCACTTGATTTGACAGCATGTCTCCAAGGTACAATTTTTGACTAAAATCCACACACATACCTACAATATAGGTACATACGTACAAAACATAAAAACAACAAATTTACACAGCCGCTGTCCCTTTCCAAATCAATTGACATACTTGCACACACAAGTGTACAGTTATATGCAGCAAATAAATGTACATTTATACACATATCAGTGGTTTGTTATACTCACTCTCACTCAAACACAATCAACTTAAAAATAAACAAATATCGTTTTTGTAGTTGTACAATATAATGTTACACTACAACAACAACTACTACTACTTTTAACAGAAATATCCGCTCGAATACATTTACAATAACAACAAAACCAAATAGTACCACAACTACAATCACATAGAATATTCGCAAATTCATTCATTGCTACAACCAAAAAAGAGTTAAAGTTAAAAATTTAACAGCAATAACAACAAGACCTACAAATAAAACAAAATATAGTAGAAGCAACAACTACAAAACAGAGGCAGTAGAAGTGGTAAAGGCAACATCAATCCTGAATAAATAATGAGTGTGAGCATTGGCTACGAAATGTTTTGACCATGATGAGCAATAAAAAGTGACAAATTTATTTTAAGCCTAAATTATGCAAACACACCAAAAATATAAATTGTGTAATATGAGGGGTATTTTATATTGTTATGTAAAGGTTTGCATTCAGGAGCTAAAAAAATTAAGATTTGAAATAGTCTTCAATAGAAACGCCGTGCAAGTTAAGTGATGTGTCCACTTTTCACAAATCCGGGTGCTACTTCTAAACTCATACTAGACAAGCTTGTCAGATTATTTTCTACCTTCATCGCCAAATTATATATCAGAAATCGCCAATTCCAAATTCGTTCTGATTTTATAAGAAAATATCGCCAAACCAGTTTCAATTGATGAAGAACTAAATTAAAATAATTGTTTGGACTATTGTATTTTGTATGAATCCGTTTAATGGAATGAATTATACTCCTGACATTTTTCCCATTGTCAAAAAGGATGGCTCACGAATATTGTTAAAAATTTTTGTTTGTTATTAAAATTACACCTCGCTTCGACCTAAGGGTCCTTTTGAAATACTGTTTGAATCTTATAGATATGTTTATTATTCCGCAATATAGCTTGGAGTAATTTATTTTAAAGAAAGATTGAAATCAGAATAGGGGTTATCATAGAACCTAATCAACGTCGGGAATGGCTTTAGAAAAGACAACACACAACAATACATCGGTCTTACGATATCCAATTTAATTGGTTTTATGATTGAAATAAAATTAAATTTTTTATCGAATAAAAAATTATGGCATTGGATTTAATTAGACCAATGAACACGTTTACTATTTTCCAAACCAATTCCGATAATCACTGGATTCAATGACAATCCCAATATAACTTTGTATGTAAATTTATTAAGAATTTTTAGAATAATTGATCTTAAAAAATCAAAAAAATTCGTCAACACATTAGTTTATCGCCAAATGTAAAAAAGGCCGCCACGTTTGGCGAGAAATCGCCACATCTGAGTCACTTTACTTGGAATTTCGTTAAAAATACTTCATGTAAAACACCCTTAATGTCTGTTTGGTTACATTTCTTGTCATTGTTTGTGCAACCATATGTCCATCCATTTAATATATTGAAAATTCAATATTTTATTTGGTATAGTTTTTTATACATACTTTTCTATACTATTCTCATGAGGGATAACAATCAATAGTGTTTTTTTATAAATTTATCATTAGGTTTGTTTAATCAAAAGTATATACATACAGTATGTTATGTGTATTATCATCAATTGTTGATATCTTCAAAGAAGTAGTAGAAAACATTTGTACTGTTGACAATTGCTCTTTTAAAAATATGATTTCAATTAAAACTGCTTAAAAACTTATAATAATCTACCTTAATATTACATGAAGTATATATGTAATTCGACTGCGAGTATAATAGAAAATATTTTGTATGCAAATAGGTTTATATTTACTTTTTAGTTTTTCATTTTTATCTAATTCTAATATTGCTGCCTTCAAAATTCAAGAAATTTTAAATTTATTTATATTAGACCCCGAGGACTTGGTTACAAACATACTTACTTACTAAAGATACTCTTGAATATGATTGTATGTGATTTTTAGATATAACGTAAATATGTATTCATGTTTATATTATATCTATGTACATAGTTTAGTTTTAAATTTATGCTAAAAGCAATTTGAATATAAATGTGTTCTTATTCCTAACAAAAATAAAAAATGCGTTTTCTTAAGTTTTTTTGAATCTTTTTGTTGCGGTTTATTTTACTTTTGTGGTCAAGTGGTAAAGTTAAATTTATTTAGATCTATGAATATTTTATAATATGTATTTTTCTTTGAGAATGTTTTTCTGTTTTTTATGCAAAATAACAACAAAAAGTATAGAAATGAAATTATACTTGTACAAATATAATGCCCATATGAGTAAAATTCAAAAATAAATAAACATAAACATTAAGGTAGCATACGGGGTAGGTTTTGCAGGAAATACAATAAAAATTGACATATGGTGTTTCCTCTTCCTTGTTTGTCCCATAGTTTTTAAATGCAAATCAAAAATTATGTCTCAATTGTTTTGTATCCTTAAGGAAATTTATCTCTTCGATGAATTTGTCCTGAGGCGTATGAATATTTAATTTCATTTTACAATAAGTATACGCCCACGGTCAGACCGTAATACATTCAATGAAATTTACATTCATATAAAACATAATAACTATAAGGTTTTATATTGAAGGTAATAAAAGTCTAATACTACTATAAATATTCAATCTTCTTTAATAGTTAGTTCATTTGAAATACATTTAAATTTTTTTTAACAGATTATTTTTTTCATTTAAATTAAATAAAGAAACAATATGAAAATATTGTATGAAAGATATGAATTTAAACAATGAATACCAGGATAAATTTCAATTTATCATTTACATTTATTTACAGTTAATTTTCACTTGTAGCATTTAAGTAAGAGAAAAATGTACCATCATTTAAATAAAGCCAAGAAAAAAAAAGAGATGAGGAAGAGCTTAACTTAATAATCCCCAAAAATATACTTAAAAGAACTCTTACAAACCTATTGAAGTATTTAAGAAAGAAAAAAAACTGAAAATAAATTTTCATAAAATTATGATAATACGTTACAAACAGTATTAAAGCAGCATGTGTATAATTTGGAAAACAACGCGTCGTTTCATAATACTAACATTCACATAAAAGCACCACGTTTCAACTGCGGTCAGCCAATAGTATTTATGAAGAAATAAAACGAGTAAAATTTAGTCTTTCATTTAGTATTCAGCATAAAGACCAAAGAGTTTTACGGGTTTTCTTCCTTTTCTGATAATTTTGTAAAAGGTTAAATAATGCGGTTTAAGTATCCGCTAGAAAAATTCATAATTCATAAGTTATGGAAGTATATCCTTATGAGCCAAAGGATATTTTCATTTTTGGAAACACACGCTTACTTAAAATTCACTTTAAAGACTCGTTTAGTTTTAACCTTTTCCTTCTTTTTTTGGTATTCTTTTTATCGTAATAGTATTTTGTTGAACAATTTAATCTTTAACCAGTATTTTATATGCCGACAAAAAATAATAATGATACTGAAGGAAGACTACTTCTGTTTCAATACTTTATATTTTAAACACATTTAACATGGATTTGTTTTCATGTATGTATGAATTTTGTACTTTACATGTCCATATACATATGTATGTACATATATGTGAACATTTATAAAACAGTGAATGCCAATACTAAATTATCTTGTTTATTAATACCGAAAACATGTGATATATTATCAATAGTATGGAACTTTTAATATAATAAAACTAATAACGGACTTTGAAAAGGGAAAGGTGTTTTTTTGTGTCATACAGTGATGGCTTAACTTTTGAAATTGCCATACAGCCAGTATTAGGACTGTAGAACAATAGTTCAACAAAGAGACAATTGTATTCTCTATTATCTTCCATTTAAATAAAATTTATTGGTACTGTTTTCTCTTCTACTGTAAATACTTATACATAAATTTGTATAAATTTTTTTATATTTAATATAAAGGCAATGAAATTTTTATATTTACTGTTAAAAATATTGAGTGTTACAAAATGTTTTCATTTTTTGTATTCTTTTCCATTCTATACTAACAAACATGCCCTGTAGGCAGTTTTTAATAGTATCACTGTATCAAAATGTAACTGTATGTATGATGATAGTGGCGGTAGTGGTGTTAAAATAACGCAGCATCAACCCTTTCTTCCTATTTCCGGTTTCCGTTTATGACGCTGATACAGCAGTATCGGTATTTTCCCAACCATACGATGTTTCCGCTAGCTACTGCTGCTGCCACAGTCTATTTCATTTTATTCACATACTTTCAGTGTTAGTCATACAGCGTGAGCTTAAAAAGTCGAAGGTAAACATTCATCAAATTCAACATGGAAAACTCTTAAGCTTTTTCTTCTTTTTTGCAAATTGTACGTGCTTAAGGCAAAATGTTATAAAGAAATATAGAAAAAGTAATAGAAAAATGCCGCTGATAAATTTCATTTAAAATTTGTCGAATAGTCAAAATGTATCTATCTACTTGGTGCTCATGTACAAGAATAAGTTATTTATGTAGATATATAGGCAGACAGCAAAGGAATACATGTGTTTCTCTACCGGCCCAGGTCTACTTAGCTCAGCTGTTCTTCTTTATTTCCATATTTTCCTGTATTATTTATAAACTAGAATCTCTATGATACTCTGTTTCTTTGAATTTTCAGTTTTTTTGTGATGATTTGTTATAGAATTTGTGTTTAGAATTTGTAGCAGAGAAAAAAATTGCTACTTCCTTCAAATTGTGTTTTTTTTTAATTTTGAGCTGGAATATGTTAAAAAATTATATAAAATCTATTTAAATTTTGTTCGTGACAATATACTTCACCTTATTTATTTGGTTTTTATGGAACATAAGTAAACCCAACAAAAAAATTTCAAAAAGTACATCAGGAGCAATCAATTTATAACAGGACTTTCTTAATTGGAATATGATTTCACTTTTTTATGATTTTATAAAGATCTGGATTCTAATATATTCACATATATTTTTTTCTAATTTCGAAATGATACTGCATTGGATGAATTCTGTTATAGAAAATTCAAAAAGTACCTTTTGAAGAAAAAAAAGTACCAAAGAGACCCCTTTTAGGTTCTCACTAACTCTGGGCTCTACATTCTTAATTTTATGTTTCTAGGTTCGATATTATAGAAAAAGTTTCAAAAAGTACCTTTTTTATGCACCAAAAATGTATATATTGAATGAAATTTTCAGGGGTTGTCTCGAATTTTTCTCGTATCTTCGTTATTTATAAACCAATTTCGCTAATTTTAAATAAAGAACATCTCGAAAGCATGTCTGACAGAATGTATGTATATGTATAACCTTTTAATCCACTGTTCTTGTATATACATACTAATGTATAATAGAACAGTTGGAAAACTAAAATACAATTTACACACATCTTTTTTTTTTCCTACCTTCATGCTAGAATTTCTATTTTTATTTTCCGCCTTATTGTTAATATAATTTTCTTGTATAACAAGGTGTCGTATTGTTAAGACTAGAACCAGGAACCTCTCAGCATGTTTGCAATGGAATATACCCTTTTATACCAAAGGAACCAAGTCCTCTTTCCTTTCATTCGTCCTCTTCTTTATAACATCCTTTATTTGGCAAGGAATTTTTTATATGCTTTATATTTTGGAGTATATGAATATACAAGTACTTTATCATTGAATATTTATTTGTACTCGTATGTGCTTTAGTCCGTAAATATATTTGCAAAATTTGTTTTTTCTTTGCCAAGAAACTAAAAAGATATATTTCACAAGTTACTTTTATTATATATTTTTTTAATATACGTGTATTTGTATATTCTTTGTAACCAAATCATATTTATGTAAATATGTTTGTAAATGTTGAGATGTTTATTTTTATGTTAATACAAATATGTATATATTTGAATATGTATATATGAACATATAATATACTTATCATATTTTTAAGGGTTTAAACAATTTGTTAGCAAATCGTGTAGAAAAATTGAATTTTTGTATCCTCTTAAAATCAAATTTACTGAAGGAGGGTTGTCAATAATAAGCAAAAAAGGAAAATGGTAAAAATGAGAAAAAAATGCGTTTGAACACTTTTTTGAAATTGATTTTTTTCAATTTGACTTTATTATTACTTCACTAATAGTTTAGTTTTTGACGTTTGTTATTTACTAGAAACCATACAAGCGGAAACCGGATGTTTGATCATGTACAGGAACCAATGCTTGTTTTCATTTCCATTTAATTTCTTTTTGTATTTTATTATTGTTTTTTTTTTCATACCGTCTACTCATTGTTTTTAAGAGCATAAACTTGGTTTCCTCTTTTTAGTTATGTTTTCTTTATTTAATACAATATATTGAAGTCTCTCTAAAAAATGGATTTATATTTTTGCAATTTTTTGCTGATATCAATACATTTTATGCTCTGTATTCCCACAGTTGGTTTTAGTTGTTAGGAATAGTTTATTGTTTACTTTGATTTCCGGTTCGTATACAATGACTAACAAATAATATTTCCTATTGAAGTGTAACTGTATGTTAAAGATGTTGTTGAAAATATGGATTTATGATTTTTTTAAAAGCATGTAAGTCATCAGGGATATTTAAAATATTTGAAAGTACTTAAATAATAGTTAAATTTTATTAAAATACTTAACAATTCCATTGTTTATACAAAAGCGTCAATTTTAATGTAGTTCAGATTTTATATCCTTTAAAATCAAAATATCAATATTAGAAATCTTAGTAACATATATTTCATTTTTTTTCTCTATAAATCTCGGAATTCTGTTAGGATCAACAAGACATTTCCAACTACATAATAACATATTGTAACTAAATTAAATAAAAAGTTATTTAAAAACAAGAATAAAGAGACATTACACTGTGCAGCAAGAAAATCTTTCCCGAATAAGACCAACGGGAAATGAAAGTGGACCATTAGTAGACTAAAATCCCTAAAGGGTTTGAAAAAGTTAGCTCGAGTTTTTAATTTTTAGGCATTTAAAGTTTTGCAATTTTGTGAAAAATTTTCCCATATAATTTTAGCAAAGGAATAATTGAAATGGGAGATACCGGTTTTAAGATATCCTTGACTCAGAGACATTTTTTTATATAATTATCTTTATTTTAAAACCTTAATATTTCAAATAAAGTATTGTCAAACTACAACACAAAGGCATTAATTCAGTCAAAAATGATTAAAATCGAATAAATATGTTAGAATATATACAATATCAAATTTAATCCTTTTTAGAAAAACTGATATTTCTAACTTTCAACCTCGATCAAATCAAAATCGTAACAAATTTGGAAATTTTGGAGAACTTAAAATTTGTGTATGTATAAAAAGAATGTGTGAACCGAATTTCATCAAAATCAGAAAGGATCTGCTCAAAATTTTTTTGATTTTACATATGAGAAAATTTTACTGAAAAAAGCTAAGTTTAAAATGTCTATAAATTAACAATACGAGCTAACTTTTTAAAACCCTTTGGGGGATTGGGTCTATTATTTGTCTACTTTCATTTCCCGTTGGTCTTGTTCGGGAAAGATTCGAAGACCTAAAATTTATTGCAAAATATTTTAAGAAAAATATAATTTTCATTTCTTGACAGCGAAAAACAAACAAAACGTATTTATAATTACATACTTTTATTACCATCTAATTACAGCTTAAATTTTTATTAAAGTACTTCATTCAGTATTTCAACAGAATTCATTTGAATGTTTCAAATGATGGGCTATCGCTTCTGTATACAAATGTGTTTTTGAACACCCACTGAAATATGAGATTTAACATGATTTATTTTACACCGAAATTATGTTTAATACATTTTGAAAAAGTAGCGCGTGTACAGATTCTCGGCTTACAATTTCCCCAAAAAATCTTCTTTACATTCATATGTATACGTTTGTATTTATAAGTAAATGGCATTAATTTTTTAATTCTATTGATTTTTGCTTAAAAAGAAAACATTCAACTAACAAACATTCAATAAGCAAATACCTATTTATTAACATGTTTAAGTGTATTCTCTCTTATAAAAATCGGGTGTGTGTGTAACGCACACGATTCTTTTTGTGTCATTAATAAATTCTTAGTAATTTTGACATTTTGAGTTGACGTAGCAACAAAGCAGCTTAAAATTTATCTGTTTTTATACAATACATAAATATGCATTGAAATCTGTCAATTCTAAATGATAAAAATAAGATACATACGATACAAAAATATAATTTCTTTAATATATCAATTTCTTAGAAAACCTGTAACATATGTTAGATTCTATTCTAAATTTTTATAAAATATATTGCAATCAATCATTTGATTGATACTTTATCTGAACCTTTTTTCATTCAAAAAATTACATTTTTATTTCATTTAATTTTGAAACTTTTCATCTGAATTTATTCTAAACAAAACATATAAAACTCATTTTAAATTATTTATATTGTCTTAATGTCAAAATATACAAAATGTTTAACACTCCATTAGCAAGCGACCATCAATAGGAAATTAAGTTAACACTATAACAGTCACAGTCATAGTCCTTCCCTTTCCTTCCTGTCACTCCTGTCGTTCACTGTACAATGAACCATTAAAAGATTTTTAAAAGTGACTTTCTGTTGTTGTCAAAACTAAAAGTAGACAAGTTTTTCACTGAAGTGAACAACAAAGTTCTTCTTGTTCGTTTCGTTTTTCCCTCTTTTGTTGCTTCTTAGGATTTCCTAATTAAATTTATATTTTATACAAGTTTCAGACTTTTTGTGTTGTTTTTGTTGCTGCTTCTAAAATGTCTTAAAGAATAAAACATGGAAGAACAAAGAAAGTTCACACATAACCCCACTACCGACCAACAACAATAGATGCATTTTTCTCTATACGAAAATTTATAAACTGCACTCCGGTACACATCCATATTCATATTATGTGTTTGCGTGGGTGAGTAGTAAACCCAGAAGCTACACAAGGAGCTTGTATATTATAAATTTTTTCAATGTAGAGATGGATCCTATTGTCAGTTTAGTGTTCAGAGAAAGTGATTTAGAGAAAATATGTACTTTACTAATCGAAGTTATGTATGGTAAAATTACAAACAAGCACCACGAACTGCGGGGTATTTAAGAAAGTAGGATTGTAGCGGGGATATTTTTTTGAATGTGCATCTAAGTGTGTTTTGTAAGTGTGGTTATTACTTGGTCTTTTAGGTTTTAATAGTCACTGCAAACACACGTGTTGGATGTGTAGTTTTTGACACTCAGAAAATAATTCTAAGCCGATTTAAGGCGATTATATGACAACTATTTTTACCCTCCTCACTAGTGGTTTATAGTATAAATAGAAGCATTTTATTACATTCTGCAATAAGATTAAGATCTTGAGCTTATTCTACGACTTTCGAAAATCATTGGTTTATGGTCGGGAAAGCACGAATATTATTTTTCACTTGTTTTACTACAGATTTTTAAGGAATAAAAGTTTAACATTTTTACCTTTTTGATGACCGATTTTGCATTTTATTTCTGAAGCTCCTGGCAACACTGTTGGTAAACTATACCGAAATGTATCAAAACTTTTTCTTATTTGAAATTATTAAGGAAAAATATGTGCATACATAAGTATATATTTTGCTTGTTACAAAAGACACATTTATGTAAATTATATAAATATGTACATACATATTTATGTATATATGTAAGTTTTAACACTTCAATTGGCAATTCAATTAATTTGAACCAAATTTGTGTTTTGGGAATAATAGTTTTAATTTAGCAATAAGGCAATCAATAAATGACATGACACATGTGTAATTTGAACAATGTGTTATATAACCTTTATTCCTTGTCCCAGACCACTGTCCTTGCTGTCCTTTATAATCAAAGTGTTGGCGGGTATTTATTTGTTACAACCAAACTACTTTTTTAGATGAAACATCTGTGTTTTACACAAAACTTTATTATTTCATTCTTTTATTCAATTTTTTGTTTTGGTGTATTTTTTCAACATTTAATTTCATTTTCATAACTTTTTCTTAACACTCTTCTTTTTTAACTATTCTTCACATTTCTTGCTCCTAAAGTTATTTTCTTTGCTTACCCCTTATTTTTATTTCTTATCATGTATTTGTTGTTCTCTTCAGACTTTTTTCTTTGTTCACTTTTTAGGTTGTTTTGTTCACTCATTTGTAAGTTTTTAATTAAATTGCTGTCACACATATCTTTTCAAAAAGAAAGCCAAAAAGGAAAAATGGAAATAAAAAGTTAAAGAACAAAAAAATAGAAAAACGCTTGAATATAATAAGCGCAAAAAGTTATCTTTCTCAGAGAAACTTCCATCCATACACACACACACACACACACCTAGACACAAATAAATAATCCTATTATGAGATTCTTTTTTCTCTTCTGCGAAATGTGGATGGATGCTTTTGACTGAATGTGTGGGGAGTGTATGTAGAAAAAACTTAAACTAACGTTGATATCCAAATAATATCACAATTAGATTTGATATACGCTTTCATGTTACACCAGTTCCATGCGACTTAAATAAAACTATTATAAACTAAAATCAAAATTAAATACAAAAAAACAAAATATTGTAAATGAATTAGATATGTAGATATCAAAATTTCTTTAATTAATTATATACATAAATATTTTCGTGAAATATTCTACTAATAACTAATTATGTAATTTTTGATATAAAACTAATATTCGAATGTTTTCAAACTCTTTAATAAATGGTGTATTTATTTATGTATGTATTTCTGACGTTTCTCCACATTGAAAATAGAATTATCAATCTGTTTATCTTGGCCACTGCATCATGTCTTTCAAAACAATATTGTGTGGATTGTTTTACAATTTGCTGGTTTTTATTTGTTTTTTCTTCTTATTCTTCATCTACGAAAAACATAAATTTTCTAAGATAAAAACTTTTCGCAATTTAACATGTCTGGTCACGTTCTGTTATCTATGTACATATGTATATTTATATGTATGTATTTATTTTGCTCGTACTACATCTATCCAACATCTTTTTTAATTTTTTCTTCTAGTAACTTTTTTCGTTTTTGTTTTTTGCATTTATTATCATTTTGCCATAAAAATGTTTTCCATTCCAGTTTAAATAACAAATATGTAGGAACAGCAAGCAGGCAAGCAGCATCATTTAAAATCTTTGATATTCTTTCAACTCATAACTTTGTTTTGAGTTTGTGTGTGTCACTAAGTAAGTGTGTTTTTTCCTTCCAACCTAAATGTGTTTTTGTATTTCATCTGTTTGGTTGTAGTTTTTTCTCTCGTATCCCTAAAGTGTCTATGATTGTATGTTTAGTTGCCTGCGTTTACCGATTCTCCTTGTTCCGTTTGGACTTTGTCCAAAATTATTGTATGGCTGCCAGATAATTATCCGTTGATTATTTTGTGGTTTTCCGCTATTGAGCATCTCCTCGTTCGTTTGGTTTCATTCTGTATCTGTGTTTGTGTTCATTCATTTTTCCGTCCGTCTGTTCGTTCGTTTATCCATTTGTGTGTGTGTTTGTATGTATGTAAGTTTTTAAATTCCAATGTTGAGTGCAACAATTTTTGTCGATTACAATTCTCTTCTGCATTACCAAAGGCAACAAAAATTGTTCAAATATCTACACATACAAACTTAGTTGTTGGCCCTTGATTATATCCTTTCATATATACAAACTCACACAGTGATGCATGGGCCCACAGTATAACACAAACAGCTTAAAGCATTTGTAGCATTCTTTTAAAATTTACTGGCACCGCTTTCTAAATTTTTTTTTTGAAATGGAAAGAATATGAAGGTTATGTTTATCTCGAAGAAGGTAAAAAGCTACCAGTTTTTCATTATTGTTTTATATTCTATTGATTTGAATTCGAGCCTGTCCAAAATTTATTCATTTAATAATAAAATAAAACATCAAATTTCAAGTTAGCAAAATAGTGGTTTACAAATATTTTACCAACTTCTTATCCAATGTTGCATAACATAAATTAAAATTTTAAATGGTTCTGCACCACAGTGCAATGTGGACAACATATGCAAGTGTACGTGTTAATATACACGTGTACAAATATTTCTATGTAAAAGATTCTATGAGCATACGTGTGTGTTGTTTTTTTATTAGCAGTAGACTGCAACATAGGCCCGGCGGAAGTAAATTATGTCTGTTGGTTGAATTGGAAAATGAGCAGAAGATAATTTTTTGAATTTGTACGTGTTTGTAGATGTGTGGGCTTTTGTTTGTTTTAAAGAGATTTTAATCTTTAAAATTGGTAAAAATCTTTGTTTAATTATGCATAAAAGTTATGGTCAGATATCCTTTTTTCATTCATTTTGAATTATAATAAAATATTTTATTGAAAAGTAAAATTTGTTCAGTAACTCATACTTATTTATGAACATACATATGTATGCATGTACGTGTGAGTACGATTTCATAATGTTTCCGCATGACTAACTTTTTTCAAAAAACAACATTCAATTTAAGAATAAAACAAAAGGGTGTAAATAAGATAGTTACGATGACAATATGGTTTTAGGGTTTTGTGGTCAACAAAAATTATAATATTTCTCGGAAGCCAGGTATTAGTCTTTGTAACAGTTTTACAAATGTAAATTTGCCATTTGTTAGCTATTCAATATACAATTTAAGTTTGCAAAGTTTTTATTTATGCTGGAGGATGGGTCTTATGTCGAATTTCATCGCTATGCTGCCACTTTTTTGCCATTTATGATAGTAAAAATAATTTTCTGAAGGGGACCTTATATAGGCCGATGTCCGTCATTTATATTTTCGAGTACCTAAGCAGTGTTCAGAGGGCTTGGTAGAGCCATATTTTTCAGTTTCAATACCAAACAAACGTATATTGTTGGATCGTCAAAACAAGGACCCAGAATATATATGTAAATTAGGGTGTCCCGTTGACCAGTTTTTTTGGACTAGTACCTCTCAAACGATGCGTTTTAATGTACAAAATACGAGAAAAATAAAAAACACTTTTTCAAAAAAGGTCCTCAGTTTCTTATCTGCGATTGAAAATCTTGATCTCAGTAAAATATATTAAAATAAATGTCTGCAATCTTTTCGAAATGGGTCTCGAGAATTCCGTAATTTTGAGCTTATCGCGCGGAAAATAATGAAAATGAATTCTAAAAAATTCTACAATCGACCAAACCAAATGCCAAACTTTTTTTAATGTTTTTCTGCGCAAGCTATAAATTACGACAATTTTGACACCTATTTCGATAAAAACCGAAAATAATATACCTCGCCAACCCTCTAAAAATCATTTTGTGGACCAAAAATACTCTAAAATTTTAAAATCAGCTCAAAATTACGGAATTTTTTAAACCTATTTCAAAAAATCTAAGATATTTTATTTTTCAAAAATTATACTGAAGATTTTCAATCGTGTTCAGTACATTAATACGCATCGATAGAGAGGTATTCCTCGGGACACTCTAATGTACATATGTATATGTATATACTTTGTTGGATCTATGACTAAAATTTCGATGTTTTACATGTAATTCAAAATTAAATGCAGATCATCTATTGCAAATTTTGGTAGTTTTAAAAATACTAATTAACATTTAATTAGTATTATTAAAACAAAAAATTGTTTTCAAATGTTTATTTTATAATTAAGATATAAATTATTACGATTAGTGGCATTCTTATTTTATTGTTATTATTTTTGTTTTCAGATCTTTATCAGCGTTAAGGTAATATTTTTTTAATTAGTATAAGTTGATTAAAATATTGAATTGTTGAAGTTTCAATACAAGTTGTAAGTACAATAAATCTTAATGTCCACTTTAAATTAATGTTCTTCTGTAATACATCATAAAGTTTAGGAAATTTATATAAAAAGAATTTATGTTGAAATGCATCTTGTCATTAAGACGAACGTGTTGATTCTTTTAATTGCAAAGTGTTTGTTCTAGTTTGGTGGTTCAACGTTGACACAGACGTTATTCCCTTTTGCTATTTTGCATATTATTATAAGTAATTTTAATTTCTCCGTAAAACCATAAAACTAATGGAATCCATTAGTAAAATCCCTTGCAATTTTAAGCTGAACAAACTAACGCATAGATGGATGGATGGTTGAATGGATGTGGTAGTTGAATGTAATGTTGCAATTGTCTCCATCTGCACCAACATCAACAATAATAATGATGATAATGATGACAGTGGTAGTGGAGGTGGGTCCGATGGTGTTGATGAAGGCATGCATTTGCATGCTTCATCAGAATCATTAGAAACAACAAAAAATTTCAAAGATCTATGAGTTTTGAAATGGTTTTTGGTTGCTGTTGTCGTTGTTGTTGTTGTTGTCATCATCATCATCATTTTCCCTCTAATGACAATTCATGGCAAACACCACAAGTGGCCAAAAAGGCTGAGCATACTACCGCCATTCATTCATGAATAATGCAACAACTTTTGTTGTTGTTGCTGTTGCATGTTACTACGACTGTTGTTGTTAAGCTACATTTATGGTAATGCTCAGAATTGTTTGGTCATTCACGGTGTCACATCTATGGTGGATGTCAGTTACAATTTTTTCCACATTTTTTCATTTTTTATTTTCTGAAAAACCCACATTGAGGCTGCTTCAATGGATACACCACAATGATGATGAGGTTTTGGTGGCTACAGAATTTTTTTTTATTTTATATGTTGTCGGAAAAAATCTATTTGAAGTTTTATCATTTGTATGCATCAACACTTTGTTGAAGCATGCCAGAAAAAGAGAATTTTATATCTATACATTTTTCAGTTAACCGTTAAAAGTATCGCTTTAAAAAGGATTGTGGTCTGAAAATAAAAAGATTTATCTATATGTATCAAATCCTTAATGTTATTTACTTAATCCCTACGATAACAACAATGGCAATGCGAGGAGTAGCAGCAACAACCAAAAGAAATTGAATGTAATTATATTAATGTAAAATTTGTATTATTTCATTCACCTGAAGATAAGATACAATTTGTATGAGAGTATCTGGATGTGGGTGAATGGGCGTAATAGAAAAGTACTCACGTAAATTAAGTTTACCTACACACATTTTGTGTTCAGATACATATATGTATGTATGTCTGAGTGTCTGCACAATTTACAAATGTGTGCATAAGTTTAAGAGCATTAAAGCAGCGATAATCACTTTGTTTGCCAAACCGCATCTAATCAAATTAAGTACATTTCGTTCGTATCATTTTATGCGAATTTGCAAAAATACAAACTAAGTAAGTATAAATCAGTTGTAAACGAGAAGGGACAAGGGGTTAAATTGTAAAGATATTGAGCCTTTGTTTATTATCTAGTTACGAAAGTTTATTATCTAGTTACGAAATCCTATTTTATTAATTAAAGAAACTTTAAATAGCTCTCAGCTTCAAATGTAGTTCGTTTGTTACTACACACAGAAAAAAGATCGATAGGAAATCGGTTCCCGATGTAGATATTTAATAATGTCAACAAAAATTCCATCTCTGTCATTAAAAAACTATGAATTTAACTAATTTTCTGTATTCAGGCCTGAAAAATCATGATTGTAATTGAATTGTGGTTAAAAGAATTTTCAAATCAGTAATTTTAACCGAAATGTGTCTGTTATGAATTTATTTTATTAATTCTGCAAATACTTCCGAATTTAATTTAGCATTCCAACGTATGAATTTCAAATATTAGTTATTATTACCGAAAAGAAGGTTAAGCTAACCAGTTTTAGTCAAATAAACATTATTCAGTCATTGCAACCAATTCTCCATTAAAAACACCTAAAAATTCGGTTATGGTAATAGAACTTAAATTAATTCGATGTTCCTAATCGAATATACTTGATGTTTGATGTTTAAAAAAATTATTAAAACAAAAAGAATATAAAATTCACAAATATTTTTAGAAGATAAAAGATACCGATGATTAAAAAAGAAAAAGGTACCTAATGTTATTCATTTAAAAATCAAGATGAAATTAGATTTTATGAGATTATAATATGCTGCAGCAATAGAAGCAAGAATTCTAGGGCATACAAACCATCAAGATACTATAAACTATTCAACATGGAATATTTGGTCAAGAACTAAAATCAAAATCTTATATACGCTCAAGCCAAGGGTCATATATGTAAGTTATTCCAAAAATGGGTGCAAGATGTTAAATATAAGTTATTTTATCAGAAAATATTAATATTTTATAAAATATCATTGTGTGTAAATACATTCCACAAATTTGTGTACAATATAAAATATTTCAAATAGTATAACTGTATGTTTTAATTGTTATTACCGAATTGTATATTTAAACTATTCTGCTTTCCATATATTCTGTAATTCCAATCGAATTTTTCGGCTATTGCAATAAAATTATGATATAGTACTCCGAACCGACTAAATTCGATTGGAAACAAATTCGGTTACAACAACGAATCTGTTTTCTCTGTGTATTAATTTAATTTCTAATTATACATTCCTAGATGTCGTTAAATTGGGAATAAATGGACATTGCATCAGTGGAAATTTTACTGTCTTTTTTATTAAGTTGATGTTTTACGGATATGATTCCAAATAAAATGTTAATCTCTTTTTAATGTTTTCCTTCCAAAGAAGTAAAAAAAATATCGTATAAATTAAAAAATTGGAAACAACAAAGAAATATCTGTCTGAGCTCCTTTGGACATTTGTTGCTAGGACCAATGGATGAAAAGTCCAACTCCTCTAAGTCCGGCAGTTCTTGACCGATAGAGCTGAAAATTTGTTTCTGGGCTACTATCCAATCCGATTTTTGAGTTTGGTCACTTGACATGAAATTGCCCATATACATATGTATGTATATACATATTAGTGCAATATATAGTCTGATCCTCACTAAAACCTTTTTACACTATATAGTTTATTGGGCTACTACATCACCTTAAATTATCAAAAATATCTATAACAAATTTAAACGAAACAAGATATCCTTGTATATACATAAATACATATTTTTTGTTCTTATGGTGAAATAGGCTTAATTTGTTTCAACACTGCTTGTAATTTTTAATTATTTCTTTTTCCTATTTATTAGTGATTATGTTGCTAATGAACGAAAATAAAACTTTTTAAGTAATTCTCTGATAGATAAGTAAGTATTGGGTATCATTAATATTATTTACTGACCTCAACATTTCATTGCCAATTATAGAACTTCATGAGTATGATATACATATGTATATATGTATGTATATAAATGTAATGCCTGTATGTGTGTGTAAACACATAGATACATTGATAGGTACATGGGTAAAAACATGTTTTAGCCAATTAGTAATTCATTGTGAAACATCCTGATTATCAAGTACTAATTACTGTAAAAATAAAAGAGAAAACTTCGACTACTCCTTAATAAGTCTGCTTGATCATATATCTTAAAAGCAAAACACATAAAGTTCTACATTGATAAGTGAAATTGTTTAAGGGCTGTTTAGGAAAATACGTTTCCATGAACAAAAATAAAATAAAAAGTTTAGATACATGCTTTTTTTTCTTCTTCAATCGAACTAATTATCTACTTTTGTTCTTAAAAACTTACTTTTTCATCTGTTTATTTGATTTATAACTAGAGCAAAGGAAAAAAGTACAAAAGTACTGACAATGATGTTCATTATAAATTTTGTTGTTAAAATGAAACAAGTAAGAGTGTTATGTACGGCTATGCCGAATCTTAGATACCCACCATCAAACCGTGTGAGATTGCTTCCCTATAAACATTAGGTTGATATATGCATAGTGCTTAAGTCCTTTCTTATTAACAAAATAATAATTTTTAAAAAGAAAATATTTTTGTCCAACTTTTAAACCAAATGGGCGGTAGAATCAAGTATAGGCCGGTTGTCGTAAAATTTGGTAGATAGATTTTGGCTCGTATAACACTTATTTGTTGCGAATTTCATCGCTTTACTCGCATTTTATTGCCAGAAAACAGCGTTAAAGTAGTTTTCTGAAGGGAGGTAAGGTCAATTATAGAGAGATTTCGGCTTGTAAGAAATTTACTTATGTCGAATTTCATAGCTATACTCGTATTTTTAAGCCTGCAATGAGCGTTAAAGTCATGGACCGATCCTCATAAAATTCGGTAGAGAGAATTTGTCTTACATTTATGACACTTATTTATGTCGAGTTTTGTCGCTATAATCGCATTTTTAAAACAGTTATGAGTGCTAAAGGTTTTTTTCGGGGGGGCACTAATTAATTAATATATCGATCAACTAAATATGCAACAAAATATCTTTCTTATTTATTTAATTTTTTTATATATATATTAATAAAATTTTAAATTTATTAAAAATATATAAAGCCATATATAATATTACTGCCAAAAAAATATCGAAAAATTTTAATTTATCAAGAGAAGAAAAATAATAACAACATTAGCACCATACACGTTTCATTTTTAATCCATGACATACAAAGTTATTTTCTTAATGACTTTATTCCAGCTTTTTTCTCATTTTTACTACATTTTGTTTTCATCAAGGATTAACAATGACATAAAACACACACATATTTATTTACTTATACATATAAATACTTACTTATATACAATAATATGTATGTATGTGTGGAAGGAAATAAGTAAAGAATCCTTTTAACAAATACGACTAAAAACTCTCATTCTGATGATTGATGTTTTAAGAAGGATGGATGCTGTTGCTGCTTCTGGAATTTGTTCTTAATTTTGACTTGTTGTTATTTTTGTTTTATTGTTTGCTGTTTTTTTTACTGAAGTAACAAATTATTTTTATCGTTAAGAATTGATTACTTTATCGTAACCTTTAGACCTTAATGAAACATAAATATTTTAATAGCAACAATAATAACATGGAAGTAAGTGTCACCCATTCTTTTAATTTGATGTTGTTGTCGTGCTCGGAATGATTGTTTGAAAACATTTCTCACCTAGTTATTAAAATCTAGTTCGAAATTATATAAAATGTACTCTCATTTTCATTTACGTAGAAGTATAGTTTAATTCTGATGGTGGTGATGATGACTATTGGTTTTGGATTCTCAACACGTTTGGATTTTACGCACGTATTTTGCTTTTATGATTCCTTTGACACCACATTTACACAGACTCTACAGCTACTTCTGCTGGTATTGGTATTCTGTTTTTACTTTTTATTCATTATTTGGTCCTTGGAAAAAGGTGTTTGTGCCAAGTAATTATAAAGGAATTAATTCAGTAGATTTAAACTTTATGAACGAAAGTTATAAAATTTAACTGCTTCATTAATGAAGTTGTATAGGAAACTACCCAGCAAAAATAAAACGAAGTACTTGCAAAAGAATAACATTTATCACCACTTTAAAAGTAGCACTAAGTGAATTTTTTAACCTTCTGAGGAAGTGATGTTTAAAGACTTCCGAATATGCGAAAATAATTCTATTTTTTTTTCAAAGCTGAAGATATTTTTTTGTTCTGTTTTATTAAATGTATCTATTACCCTCATTAATGTTAAAATTATTTAAGTCAAATTAGTTGTATTCTATAATAATACAATTTTACTTTCGAATAACTTCCATAAAAAGAGCATAAAAATTACTTCTTGAGAAGACTTCAGAAGTAGTGAATTTGGAATCAAATAAAAAGGACAAGCCTGTGTTAAAATCATCACTTCTTCAGCTCTTTTTCAGTACTTCCATGGAGTAAATTCTACTTCTTTTTCGCTTCTTTGGAAGTTCTTTTTTTTGCTGGGTACAGTTGGTTTGACAATATACATATATGCCTCTATAAGTATGAGTACATTACAAAATTCTGAAACAATCAGTTTTTCGGGCGTAAAGCGTAGATATTAAAGAAAAAATGCGAAACGATTAATATGTATAATAAATCTCATAGACAATATATATAGTTTTATACTTATTTTTTATGATTTGTATTTTTATTTAATTTTGGTACCTTCGCCATGTACCAAATTAGTAATATGTTTCTAACATTTACCCATAACATTGAGAAACTTGGTGAATTCTTTACAAAATGATTCCGGTTATCATGCCTAGCTATATTTTGCTCAGAATGTTCATATTTGTTCAACCAATAACCGTTGTCGAACATTTATTTTAGTAAAGTTTAAAGTCTTTTAAACTTCTGTACTAAAAAAACTAGAAAGTGAAAAGAAACCAAAAATATATATATCTGTAGGTAGTAGCCGCTACACCAAATTGAGTAGAGTAGATTGTGTGGTAGTACTAAGTTAAATAAAAAACACTATTTTCTCTTTTTCTTGTTGCTTTTTAATGTTAACAAATTTTCATCAGTTTGGTAAACAAATGTTCTTATTATTTACTCTTTTGTGTTGCATGGGAATTCAATGACTATAAAATTTCTTACACTAACCCAGGTAAAATTTTTCTTAGATTTTTGATCACATTCGTGTCATTTATCACACTTCTGCAGGATTAAAATTATGATATATGTGATACTTTGTTTCTTCTTTCTTGATCAGTTCTAACTCATTTTTGAATCTTTTTTGAGTCGAATTACTGGTCATTTTAGAGTCTTTTTCGAAACTTATATTAGTAATTTTTGAGTCTTTTTTGAGTTATTTTTATGTCTGGTACAAACAAATACAATAATACTATACTCCAGGATGATAAATTTATGATTGCTATTCATTTTGTAATTGCTTTTCAAATAATCAGTTTTGAATCGTATATGGATATCATTTTTTAATCATTTTATAATCGCGCAACTTATTAATAACTTTTAAATAAATAGAAGAAGTAAAAAAGTTTACTAATTAATCATCCAACAATCTTCCAAATGTTATCTGGGAAAATACAATTCTACGCACACAAATAAAATATACTACATACTTTCCACAGGATGAGTAAGCACTAGCAGATACCCATTCATGTATATAGTACATTTAAAAACATTACACAGACCTTGATAAACACGCACTCTTTTACATTTCGGTGTATTTGTACATGTACTAATATATAAAGGATCTAAAGAATGCCACGTGTTGCATATTAATTTTTGTTGAAATTGAAAAATAAATAATGCCCTGAAAAACAAAAAAGTAAAATGAAAAGAGAGAAACAAAATAAAAAACAAGTGAGAAACTATAGTCGGACATAACCAACCATATGATACCCTACACCAATTGCGAATATTAAATGCGATTTATTTTCAGTAATAAATTTTTGTATTTAATTCATATATGTTGTGCCAAGCCACCCATTGAAAGTCCGCCGTTATTCTCTAAATGTTCACATGAATGTCAAAGTTCTTCATGTAAAATTTGAATATTCTAGCTCTAATAGTTTCTCAGATATACGAATTTTTCTATTTGATTCATGTGGGGGCTTCAAGCTCCCCAGATGAAAGTCCGCACTTTTTCCTCCAAAATGAATGAATGATTCAGATGAATATTAAAGTAATTTGTGCAAAATTTTAAGAATCAAGTTCTATTATTTTTCTCAGATAAACGAAATTTTATATTTAATTCATATGGGAGGTGCCCGTTATACTCTAAATGTCAAAATTTGCAAGTAAAATTTTAAGATTCCAGCTCTAGTAGTTTCTCAGATAACGAATTTTTCTATTTAATTCAATTATAATTTAACTTTTTTCCTCCAAAATGTTGAGATGAATATTAAGGTCTTTGTGCAAAATTTGAATTTAGATCAATTAGTTTCCCAGAAAACGATAAAATATGGAAGGTGCCGCTCCCCTTATGGGTAGTCCGCAAATTTATTACCCAAAATGTTCAAATGGATGTTAAAGTTATTCGTAAAAAATTTTAAATGTAATAGTTTCCAAGATAAACGAATTTTTGTATTTAATTTATATGGGAGGTACCAACGCTCCCTAATGCTAGTCCGCCTACTTTTTTTCCTAACTCTAACTGTTATATTATTTTCCTTATGGGGCTAGAGTCAAATGAGGCTCGAGTTTCCCAATTTTTATAGAGATCTGGATTGGTTAATATAATTATGAGGTCAAGAGTCCAATTCGTGGGGCCCGGTTGTATGGGAACTAAGTGAAATAATTTACCGACTTCAACCAATTTCCATGGCGTTCGTCCTTGGAAAAAAGAAGAGCATATGCCAAATTTCATCAAATTATATTATAAAATGCGGATAGATGGACGGACATAAATATTATTTTTGGGTTTTAGAAACATCAGCAAACGCATAATAACCTACCTACTATTGTGGTGTGGGGTATAATAAAATATAAAGCACTTTGGTTGCTAAATAATAGAAACATTCATTTTATTATACCTTGCACCACTATATTGAATTAAAGTATACCAATCGGCTCAGAGTCACTTTCTGAGTCGATTTAGCTATGTCCATCTGTCTTTCTGTACGTCTGTGTACACGCTAGATAATTTGATGAAATTTGTCACATACTCTTCTTTTGACCCAAAGACGAATCCTATTGAAAATAGCTAAAATCTGTCCATTATTTCTCGTAGCCCCTAATAGAGATTTTAAGCTCATAAATATTTCAAATATACTTGTATCACTCCAAAAATCCGCCAAACTTAGTTTTAAATAAGAATAATGATACTGCTGATTTTCGTAATAATCGGGCCTCATTAAAGTCCCCTTCAGAAAATGACTTGATGATCAAAATTCAGTTATAAACACTAACTTTAATCACTCTAACTAACTTCATAGGGATAGGTCCATATTAACCCACTACCCCCATATAACCCCTCTTTTAGAAAATCCCTGTTTTTGTCAACAAATTGTTAAAATATTTCTATTTAAATATTTCTTTATTATTAAAAAAAATAACCAATTCAAAATAAATAATTATTTTTTAATATTTATTTAAACGGCAAAATTTATACAAAATTCATCGCAATCTTAACGTAAAAGCACAAAACAAATTCACTCTGTTATATTTAATACTCAAAAAGGAAAAACCCAATATTCTTCTTTTATAAAAAATCTATAGCAATCTGTAAATTACCCAATTTGAATTAAGTAAATATTTTAATCAAGAGAAGATTACACTCTAGACTCTACACATTTAAGTATGCAAAATTTTGTATATAGTTTCTCTTTACGTACTTCCCTATTGAGAATGAGAGATTATAAACCAAACAAATCAATTTTATATTTAATAAGCGGTACAAACGATAAGATCACGCAGTATTAAAATTAAAACCGGCTGATTAACAACCCAAGCTTTGAATCGAATAAAAAAATGTACGCAAGAGCATTTTTAAAATTATCAGCATTCTATATTATAATGTCAATAACACAAGCTGGTGAGTCATGTTCTACGAAACAAACAAATTCAAAAATATCTTTGTAAAACAATAAAATAATGTGTGGTTTTATGTTTCTGTTTTAGCCACTCTTGATTTATGCGTTACTAAACGGGACAATATAAATACAAATTTTCGATTTCGAGTTAATAACGAAATTCAAACAAATCGTCTATTGTTGAGAGACTGCCCCGTATACCCTTTCGTTGATAACGCTGTCGATCATATACGCTCTTTTATAGTCAACAAATTGGATTTGCCTCATTTGGAATGGCGAATTTTGCAGGCAACGTATACCGATAAAGGTTTATTATTCGAAATGTCTTCGTCGAAAGATGTTGAAGAAATTTTAGAGCAATTCGCGGTAAAGCTGCAAAATAAGGAATGTACTTTAAAAACGACATTGAAAAGCTTTTTTCCAACGGAGATACGCTGACACTATATTATAAGTAATTTGTATATTTTTTATTTAAAATTTAAGTAACTTTTTAAGCAAAATGTACAATACATTTCTGTTATAATTTATAACCAATTTGTGCACATCTATATGTATATGTTTGTTTGAAGTCTATAGACGGTTAAACCGTTGGAATGATGACTTCCAAAACGTTAGCTGCTTTGTGTACGAAAATTGTACAGTATTTCATAACGTTTCATACCGATTCAAAACGTCATCGACAAGTAATAGAAATGCAGCGAAATGGTAATCAGCACATCAAATTCAATGTTAATGCTTGTTGAAAATATTTGCTAAAACTACACAAACAGCTGCCTTACTAAAAACATATTTTGCATCTTCTATATTTTAGAACGAGCAGAAAATAAACAAAGCATCGTTACAATTTTTTGAAACTTTACATGTATAAAAATTGTGTTTAAACTTTGTATTGGTACGTTTTGAAAGTCAGCCGAATTAGAGGCTACTTTGTATTTCGAAATTTCAAGTGAGCGGGTTGACACATACAAAAATAAGTATTAAAGGTAGCATATCTTAGAAACTGTAACAGCTGGAGACCTCCTATGTGGACGACCTTCACATCCATATGAAGATATGAGGACAAAATGAGCAGCCTAGCTATATTTGAAGTGGCACTTCCTATATGTAGAAAATCTTGAATTAGTGTATTTGAGAAAATATAACAGTTAGAGTCCTCAAATTTTGTTGGACCTTCTTTAGTGTCAATATAAGTATTTAAGAAAAAATGGACGGACTAGCAATAGGGGCCGTGGTACATCCTATATGAATTAAATACATAAATTTGTATATCTGGGAAACTATTAGCTTAAAATCTATTAGAGCTAAAGTTGGTCTTTTAATTATATTGTTTTTAGGATAGAAAGGCACACTGGGAAAAGCTAGTTTAATTTAAAAATATTAAAGTGTAGTAAACTATGCACAGTGGGGCAGAATGGAAATTTTTTGGAAATAAATCTGGCATTTCTAAACGGCTGATCCGATCGGAATAAAATTTGGCGTGAGCGTAGCCAAGGAGTATTCGAGTTTAAGTTTTGAAGATGAACCCTGCAGATGCCCCAGGGACGGCGCTGTGGCGGCTCAAAGTAGGGTACCTACGACATGTAAAATTTTTAAACTCGTGCCATTTTTTTGTTTTTCACCCAAATACAAAGATTTTTATATTGAAAGCGCTCGACGAGATCTTGAAAAAACATGCTTGGACATACTACTTATCTCTTATAATATCCGAGTTATAGGCATTTAAAAATTTAGTGATACAAAATTTACCATACCTTGGTCCGCCTTTTTTTGAATACCGGGCGTAATTTTGGACCAAATGGACTCAGTTTTTTCTTGTTAGTTAGACAACAAAATTTCCAATAATATACAAAAAATTTCAGATCAATATCGTTTACAGATCCAAAAATATACGTTTTTTAATCTAAAAATTCAAAAAATTTTAGATTTTTGGCGTTTTTTTTGCCAAAAATGTGTCTTAACTCTTTTATTAATAAAATAAAATTTTTATTAAGAACATATAACAATTTTATAGTTTTCTAAAAGGTATCTTTACGCAGAACGCTTTGGCGTAAAAAACTTGTCCTATTTTTTGAAAATGTTGCCACTGCGTCCTTCCGAATATGACCTATTTTTTATCAAAACTTCAACTTTGGGCGACATGTTCTAAAATCCCAAAGCTGGGATCAGAAAACTGAAAGCAGTTTTGGAAACCTCAATATGTTTTCTATTTACTCCAAAAGTATTTTCCCAGCCCTGAAAGAAATGTGGACCCTATGGGCAAAAAAGTAAAAAATCCCATTTTTGGGATTTTCATTCCTATTTTTGGGAATTGCGGGATGCCCTTTGACCTTTTCAATTTTTTTTTTTGCATATTCTTATTTGAAATGTCAAATTTAACAAGCGTTGAAAATTTCATTGAGTTTTGTTCATAAATAAAGATTTTGTCATATACATATTTGTATATTTGTATATTTGTATTACATATTTGTTTAATTTCTAAAACTATGATTTATATCAAAATTTTAATAGGATCGCAGATAGCTACAACAATTTAGTCCATATTTATCCCTTAATATCATTTTTTAGTTAGATATGGAAATTCTCGACCCTTTACAAAAAATTTCAAGCCAATACTCAATTACATTCAAAAATATGTTCATTTAAACCTGTGTCCTTTAATTTCATCTTTTTCATATTTTAGTATTAAGTATGACAGCACATATTTAAATCTTATATTTACCTATTTTTCTATTTGTTATAATTGAAAGGTCCTATTATGCTTAAATTTTCAAAAATTTATAACTATTTTTTACCTAAATTTTTTCGACAGATCATTTCGTTCTGTTTCGTTTATGATCATGTAGGTAAAAATATACAGGTAATGATAATTTCGATTCATTCACTAATAAGAAATATCAATGACTGAATTACAGGTTATAGTAATATAGTCCTAAATGTTAATAGGTAGACAATTCGTAATTTTTTACTTTGGAATACCTGTATCGGAAATGACAAGAATTGGTATATAAGTAAACTTCTCAGATTTTAAGTACCATATTTAATAAATCTACAATGAAGATTACATTAAAGTACGAAGAGTTGTGTTCCGTTTTATGGAGTATATCTTCAAAAGGGCCAGAAAGAATTGAAGACATTTCAAATTATATAAAAACTACATATAGTAGAAAAGTAGACAAAACAGGCATATCAAAAATTGAAAACTTTTTAAAAACTTTTTGATGTAAAAAGTAAGTCTGTGGATGGAAATCAAAAGAAATTTCGATTAAAATTTTGTAGTTGGATGGAAACTACTACGGAAATCTCAACTTACAACACATCAATAGGAGCGCCTTGCAAGTCATACGAAGACTTATGTTCAAGGTAAAAAAAAGAGGGTCACACAAAAACTTTTTTCAATCTCAAATGAGGAAATTGCTGATACATTTAACGAAATGCTGAAAAAGGAAAACCAACATATGGATGTCGTACATATTGCAACTATTCTTCCTAATGCATCACCAAAACGACTTAAGCGAATTGTGGAAAGTATACCAACTCCAACATCATAATCAAATTTTACTGAAGAGGAAGCAATAGCGCTTATGTTGGAACTGGGTCTCAGTCGAAATAAGTACCAAATATTAAGGAAAGCTCTGCATGAAAAAGGACACAATATATTACCATCATACAAGGCGATCCAGGAAAAAAAAACAAACTATCCTACTAAATCAACAAAAAATAATGAAGAATTGAAAGAACTGAGAGCTGCGGAAAAAAGCAGAATCCAAGAAGAATTTAAAGTTCAGATGGGATTAAACATCGACAAACCACTTTCAAGTTGCGGTAGTACAAATGACGGTAATACGTCGAGAAGGTTTTTTCGTGATTTTGAAATTACTTCAAAAATAACTGGAATCGACAAGGAGTTGCTTCGAAGAGTTAAAACTATTTTAATGGCACTGAATAGTAAACATAAAATTAATGAAAATCGATTTGGGGAATACACATCTGAAATTTCTAAATTACTTGTATCTCTGTATCCATAGAGGGAACTAACACCAACAGTACACAAAGTATTGTGTCATGGTCAAATAATAATTGAATCGAATATTCTTCCACTTGGAGAGTTAACAGAAGAAGCCCAGGAAGCGAGGAATCGAGATTTTAAGCATGTTCAACTATTCAGCTCAAGAAAATGCTCCAGGCAATCACAGAATGAAGATATTTTTAATAGTTTACTTCTATCTTCTGATCCTGTTCTTTCAACTATGCGAAAAAGATGGATTTGTTATGAAACTCTATCATCTCAAAACAAGGAAGATTTAAAGGACTTATATTACCTTCTGGATATGTATACCGATATGACAGATTATTTTATAGAAAATAAGTAGTGTTAGGAATTAACTATATAAGTAGGTTGTAAGAATTAATTGTATTATGTTTAAGATAAACAGTTCAAATAAAAAAAGCTATTATACTAACTGATGATATTGTATTAAATTGTGTTTTATATTTCGGTGGGCGGGAAAGGTAATTTGTGTGGGGTGATTTAGGTGTTGTTGTGCGTGGCTCATAATAAAATTATAATTTTTTTTATTTTATATACAATATTATAATAAAATAATTAACTAAATAATTTTTAAAAATTGTCCAAATATTTTATTCAACACCAAATTTATGTTCTGTCATACTTAATACTAAAATATGAAAAAGATGAAATTAAAGGACACAGGTTTAAATGAACATATTTTTGAATGTAATTGAGATATTGGCTTGAAATTTTTTGTAAAGGGTCGAGAATTTCCATATCTAACTAAAAAATGATATTAAGGGATAAATATGGACTAAATTGTTGTAGCTATCTGCGATCCTATTAAAATTTTGATATAAATCATAGTTTTAGAAATTAAACAAATATGTAATATATGACAAAATCTTTATTTATGAACAAAACTCAATGAAATTTTCAACGCTTGTTAAATTTGTCATTTCAAATAAGAATATGCAAAAAAAAAATTGAAAAGGTCAAAGGGCATCCCGCAATTCCCAAAAATAGGAATGAAAATCCCAAAAATGGGATTTTTTACTTTTTTGCCCATAGGGTCCACATTTCTTTCAGGGCTGGGAAAATACTTTTGGAGTAAATAGAAAACATATTGAGGTTTCCAAAACTGCTTTCAGTTTTCTGATCCCAGCTTTGGGATTTTAGAACATGTCGCCCAAAGTTGAAGTTTTGATAAAAAATAGGTCATATTCGGAAGGACGCAGTGGCAACATTTTCAAAAAATAGGACAAGTTTTTTACGCCAAAGCGTTCTGCGTAAAGATACCTTTTAGAAAACTATAAAATTGTTATATGTTCTTAATAAAAATTTTATTTTATTAATAAAAGAGTTAAGACACATTTTTGGCAAAAAAAACGCCAAAAATCTAAAATTTTTTGAATTTTTAGATTAAAAAACGTATATTTTTGGATCTGTAAACGATATTGATCTGAAATTTTTTGTATATTATTGGAAATTTTGTTGTCTAACTAACAAGAAAAAATTGAGTCCATTTGGTCCAAAATTACGCCCGGTATTCAAAAAAAGGCGGACCAAGGTATGGTAAATTTTGTATCACTAAATTTTTAAATGCCTATAACTCGGATATTATAAGAGATAAGTAGTATGTCCAAGCATGTTTTTTCAAGATCTCGTCGAGCGCTTTCAATATAAAAATCTTTGTATTTGGGTGAAAAACAAAAAAATGGCACGAGTTTAAAAATTTTACATATCGTAGGTACCCTACTTTGAGCCGCCACAGCGCCGTCCCTGGGGCATCTGCATGGTTCATCTTCAAAACTTAAACTCGAATACTCCTTGGCTACGCTCACGCCAAATTTTATCCCGATCGGATCAGCCGTTTAGAAATGCCAGATTTATTTCCAAAAAATTTCCATTCTGCCCCACTGTGCTATGCAATCTGTATATTTTCACAAGTTTTAATTGAATATATTTATTTAGATCCTTTTGTAAAAAAATTTTTCGTAAAATAATTCCTGTAAATTTTCTTAAATTTCTTTCATTTTAATTAATTTTATATACATATGTACAATGTACATATATACGTTCTTTCTATATCAAACTAATCATTTCTATTACAATTTTACCTCAATATACATATGTATGTGAGTCTGTCTGTTATTTAATTTCAGTTAAATTACACAAAATTTTCAAATGAAATTTATTACAGTAATTGTGTCGCTATAACAACATTAATGACAAGACAGACTATACAAAATTTCAACATCCTGATAGTACTATTAAGAACAAATACCGTATTATATAATATAGAATCAAATTTCAATACCTTGGGCGATTTACAATTTAAATTAGCTTTTCACTGCCAATAATCAGGCTTGTTAATGGCGTACAAAAATAAATGAAGGTAATAAGTATGTATAGAACACTAGGCAATGAAATACCATTAACAAGAAATAGAAAACATAAAAAGCTGATGCCAAAGGTGCTGCAATACAAGTGATTGGTTGTCAATTATACTGCACATACAGGTTATTCTATAGTCAGTAAAATGTGCTGACTATTCGACTAGACGAAGTTTATTACAATAACACTTCACACAAAATACACCGTTCTGATATCCATTCTTAACTCTATTATATGCTGCGTAATATTTCCATGGTAAAATAATAAAATTTTTAATGTGCTTATTAATGGAAATTTAATTTAAAGCCTAATTTAACTGAATTTATGTTGTAGTAGATAGATGTATATTATTAATTAGCCTTTAGCTGATGATAAATATTACGATATTTTGAAGTTAAATTTTATTTTAGTGGCTCTCTTTGATAAAATCGTATCACAAGGGATTATCTTTATATTAAGAGTACCTGAAGCAAAGTTTTTTTTTTGGAGATTTTTTAGCAATTGTTTTTTTTTTTTTTTTTTTGTCTAAATAATGTAATTTAATTAGTTATAGTATAGATATAGTACTCAAAGTAGATTAATAAAATCCATTATCTGGTGTGTTTAATTTTACTTTGCTAAATAAGTTTAAAAATAAACAAGTAAGAGAGCTTCACATACGTCTTATACACATACCATTCATCATTGTGTATTAAAAAAATATTATTTTTAAATATAAGCATTTTATAAACTTTATAGTTTTGGAATTTTGCTCATATCTCAGTTTTTTATGAAAAGATTTTGGGGATTTTTAATAAGAATTTTCTCGAAAGCATGTAAGACTGATGTTTTTCTCCACAAAGCTTAAAACAAAAGACTAGCTTTTATTAAATATTTAATTATACCTCAGAAATGGCGAATCACATATGTACATACATATGTATTAAAGGCCTGTACAACCAACAATAATGCGACAATTTGCATCATGATGGCGCACACGATATTTTTTTAACAAATTGTCGAATTATTGTTGTCTTGTGCAGGCCTTTATATTTTTGTCTTGTGCAGGCCTGTATATTTTCAACACTTTTGTGACAAAAGGGCTTAGGTTCGCGTAAAACATTTAACTTCAAATATAATTGCAAAATACATTACAAAAAAATTTTTGTTCGGAGCAACTATGTATTATATACTTTAAATGCTTTAAATTACAAATGGAATGACAAACTCATATACATATACGCTTCTCACGAACGTGATGGGTATACAAAATAATAAGAGGCTTTAGTTATAAAAGTCTTGGTGAAAATAAAAATATATACCTTATTACGGGACAACCAAAGTGTCCAAAATGTCCAACTTTTACCCCCTCTAAGTTCGGCTGTTCTTGACCGATAGAACTGGAAATTTGTGTCTGGCCTACTATCCCATAGTACTAACCTTTGTGTAAATTCCATCCAAATCGATTTTTTTTTTGAGTTGGGTCACTTGACACGTAATTGCCCTTATTTATGCATATATTCGAATACATTTTTGTATTCGAATATTTTTGGGCACGAGAAACTTTGATGCAATTTCTTTTGTAGTTAACCAATAACGGCTTCTTTATAATTATGTGCCCTTTCAGAATTTAAAAAAAAACAAATATATAAAAATCGTTAAAATGAAAATATACATAAGATTTCGAAAAGAAATGCATACACATGACCGAATTTTTTTATTGCATTTAATGAAAAATCGTACTTTTCTCAGTTGTAAACAGCCCTCATAATATCCAGAGGTTGTTAAATAGTAATTGCATTCAATAAGTTTTTTGAGAAACTTATTTTTCATTTAATGCGTAAAGTTGATTTCTTAAAATATAAATTAAAAAGAGAATTTCCCATTACATATGTATATGTATGTATATACTTAATAATAACACCACCACACACAACACTACTCATATTATTTCATTTAAGTTTTCACTTTTATATTATTTTGTTTTTGTGTCAGTGTTATGTCTTGTCATAATGTCAATTTAATTGAAATATCCTTCCGTTAGTGCTAGTAAATTATTTTCTTGTTTTTAGTATTATTTATTTTTTGCTTTTACAAGTGTTATTTTTGTTGACCCCTATATTTAACGTCACTTGACCACAAGCTCATCATTATCTTTTGCCGTCATTATTCTGTGTTTGCTTAACTTCATCATCGAATACTTACACCGGTTGTCGAAAACGTCATTATAATAATCCATATAGAAAGGAAGGACTGACTACCATTACTAAAACATATTTGACTTTGACATGCAGGAATAAAAATATTGTTAATACAGCGGTGATGGGGAGAAGGTGGTGGTTGTACAAGAAAATTTGTAAGGAATTTTTCTCCAATGAATGTGTGAGGGTTTTAGTTTTTATATGATGTATAAGAAAAATACAGTGACTTGAAAGATATTAATTATCAATGAAATCAAAGGGCCTTCAAATAGAGAATAAAACTCTAAAACTCTAATATGTATATTTGAAAGACCTTTTTTAATCTCTGAAATTTTTGTGATAATTTTAATATATATTATGACATATTGTACATGAAATTATTCTTTTAAATATCTATTACAAGGATATACTAGCACTATTTTTTATTCTTTGATTTTTTACGTTTCTTCTACGATCTTAACACTCAACACTTGACGTTAATTGGCTTTGATTGCTACTGTCTACGCGATAGAAAAAAGGTTAAAATATGTATAATGAATACATTATAAATAAGAAGCCAGTGAAGTAGGGAAATATTATGTTCGGTTTACATTAAATGTAACCGATCAGTTTACATTAAATATTAATATTTATTAATATAATATTATAAAGTTAGTTTTAAAATTTTAAAAATTCTCTGAAGTTTTCTAATTGATTCCCTATAATCTTAAAATTAATTCCTTTTAAATACTTTAAACTTTATATACTTATTCTTTTGCTTGATGTAGGGTATTAGTAATGAAAATATCTACTACACAAATGCAGAAATAGCATGTACATTTAATGTTAAAATTGAAATTTTGAAAAATTTTCCTTTAAAAAATAAACTTTTTTATATTTTGCACGATTTTTTGGGAACCTATCTGTCATGTAAAACAAGGGATAAATGTATATGGATAATTAACATACGTATCTATCAGTTGTTCAAAAGTTTTTCTTTAACACTGTTTAATAAAATATTTACGAAGTCATCTACATCATCATTGCCATGATTTCGTCGATGGCATCGCGTGTTAAGGTGTAAACGGAAACATATAAAGGTGCTAACTAAGTGTTTCGATTACAAACAAAATACTTTGATTTCTTGATTAAGTCAATTAACTAAATATTTCACAAGCACTATACGTATTTTACTATTTCATTCCATTTTTTTTTTTTGTATTTTCATGGAAAATAAGTAAAATCCACCCGAAAAAACATGATTCAACAAAAACAATGAAAACAAAAAATACACGCAATGAAGGGTTCAAATTTATAGCTGGCCAACTTCCCAGTCAATACAAACACTTTTGAAACTAATTTTTGTTTCTGAGCAATTAAGTGTTTTTGATTATTCAGATTTTAATTACATAATTAAATTGTAAATATGACAATAATATACATTTTTTAAATACCTGTAGTTGTAGTATATAAAAATAATTTTAATAATATTAATGCTTTACAATATTTGCCTGTTACAAAAAAAAATTTTGTTATGCTAATACACGGAAAAAATTATACTTAACTGGAATGAATTTTGTAATGAATAATATGAATCGAACATGATCTTTTTTCCCAAATCATTTTCATACCGAATATTAAAAATGCATAAAATGTATGAATTCTTACATAATGGATTTTTTGTGAAATCTCCAACATTTTTTAACTAATTGACAAATATGAATAAATTTTATGTTTGAAAATACAAAAATGAAAAAATTCATAACATTTACCCCCATTTTCACAATGGATAGTTATTTTTTAACTTTAAGACAGTTCTCATACAAAAATTGTCTTAACTGGAAGAATAACTACCAGTTAAACGAGGAACAATTCTTAAATATTAATTATTAATTCTTAATATTAGTTAGATGATTCTTAAATATTAGTTAGATGAAAGCATCGATTAAAGTTAGATGAAAGCAGTTAATAATATTAATACTGAAACTTTTCTCCGTGTATATATTATTTACATATGTATGTACAATGTACATATTTAATCTTACTTTTTATACCAAACATATGTATGTATATTTGAATGTATGTGCCCATATTTGTCAAGTAGTACATAATACTCATATGTTATGTGCAAGAAAATGTTTGTATTTCATTCGACTTAATCCAAAAATATTTTTATTTCATCTACTCATATTAAAATTGCGCTAGCTTTACTTTCATTTATGTTCCAACATTTTTGGCAAAGCGGATTAGTGGCAATTTGTGTTCGCATAAAATTCTAGTTTCATGCATTTAGTCAGTCAGTCGATGTATCTATATTATTTTCTTGATCGTAGTTTCTTTAGCGTGACTTTTGAGTCCTCTAAGAAAAGTGAGATATAAAAGAATGAAAACATACATGGTTATTTATTTAAAAATTAAGTTAACTTTAAACTTTTTGTATCGTGAAATCATTACTACATTTTCATTACTTACTTAATGGATCATAATGCAATCATTATGAAATTTTGAGTTTTCAAACACACTCCTTTGACAATCTGATATCACTGTAAGCTGCATTTAGTTTTTAGAGTTTTAGTGGTACCACTATGTCAAAATTTCTACTTGTATGCGAATATTAATACACAACTACATATAACCTACTCAAAAAGGGGGTTATATTTATTTTGTCATTCCGTTTGTAACACATCGAAATATGGGTCATAGACCCACAAAAGTATATAGTATATTCTGGGATCTTATTAAATTCTAAAGCTATCTACTCATATCCGTCCATCTGTCTTTTGAAATCACGATAGGGACCACACTCTGAGGTTAATTCCCTAAGTTCTGTTTGGTATTGAAAATGATCAATATTTGTCTATGATTTCGCGTAGCCACCATACAAGTGGCCACTCGAAAATTGTATTGCAGTGTATAATAGACATCGAACCATAATTGACCCTACCTCCCCTATAAGGTCCTCCTCACAAAATCACGTTAACGCTCATAACTGGCTTAATAATATCAGTGTGTCGACGAAATTCTACACAAATCTTCATAAGTGAATTTAACCCCATTAAACTCCTAAGATCTAACTCAGTAATTATCTTTAATTGAAAATATACGTTTTGATGGGTTTATAAGATTCGATAAAGCCGAATATAAGTAGCACTCTTGCTTGTTTTTTGGTTGCTGTAGTTGTTATAGATTTGTCATAAAAAATACTATCTCTCTAGTAAATAGGATTTATAGTAAATTATATTTATACGAGTTCTGCAATGTATGAATGTTTCGCACAAGAGGATAAGTGAACAATTTTTGTCAAAAATAATTCTTTACTTTGAAAAGTATTATTAAAAAAATAAAATATAAACAAATATTTTTAAAATATTATGAAATGTTGTAAAAATGTAAAACTTTTATAAGTATTTACAATTTTACAACTCAATAAAATGTCATTTAAATATAAAAATATCTTCTTTTTTTTGCATTCATTTATTACAACTTGAAGTATTCATTTATTGCAAAATATTGCATGAATGCATTATTTACAAGGATAGAAAAACTCGACATAGATTTAATGCTGAAATGAACAAATGATCAATATACATAAGAGCATGAATGCTGTTTAGATATCGCAAATATTTGTTATGTTCATATGTATGTATATGTATGTGTATTATTGTGGTTCTAGTTGTGTATGGTTACTGAGTAGAGTTTCTAATTTACCCGACTTTTTCTTTGACGGTAAATTTCTACAACAAGCTACATTGTGCTACAAACCTTTGATTATGTTTTTGTCTGTAAGAGAAAAATCTTGAAATTATATGGAAATCGATACTGAGAAAAAGATATGGAAAGAGTTTACGCTACCACAACAGAACTTTGGAACATAACTCGACATTGTTTGACACTCTTCTAAAGTCTGATAGACCAAAGGTCGGAATTCGATTCCTGCCAGAGCCACTGGTAAAGGAGAGCACAACAGGACCGACAGGCCTAGGTTTATCTCTTCTTTTCAACTAACCAACTAACTAAACTCATATATTTTATGAATATTTTAATGACATATTCAGTATTTTGTCTCTTGAAAGCTTTTTAGAAATTTAATTAAACTTTAATATTGTAACGACTAAGCAACAGATCTGTCACACTTTTTCAATTATACTCCTTAAATAGTAATTAATATTAAAGTTTCAAAACTAATATTTTGCACGAGACTTTTGCGGCAACTAAACTCCGTAAAACTTTAAGTTAAAGCTAATAATCTCCTAATATTACCTCATATATTCCGCAAGTTTAAGAAAAAATTATTAGATGAAATTCCCAAAATTTTCATATAGAATTTTTCCTGAATTTCTGAATACAATATTTCCACGAATTAAGACGAAATTTGTCTCGCATAAAAACCCTAGTACTGAGTTTAACAAGGAGTTGAATAATGTTCAGTTGAAACATAAATCAAAGTTTTATTATAAAGTAAAAGTCAAAATAACTAAAATACTGAATACATTTATAAATAAGTGTTAGATTTAAAAAAAATTATACGATTTTAATTAATTCTTGATTTTGTTTGAACCCTTTTCTAATATCCTAAAGTCCATATTGAGCTCATATTACATACATTTTATAACATTCAGAATGGTTTATAATATTGTGTATATAACGCTGATTGTTGTTATACAACATAGCATTAAAACATATACTCATACCCACTCATATATTCCAGCAGTTCTAGGTGACTATCCCAAACTAACGAGCATAAGTTAATTAATTAGATTAAGTGTATTCTGCTTAGATCATTAAAAATTAAACAGTTACTCGAACAACAATTGAATTCTTATACAAAAAGAAAACTGAGAATGACAAATATACAGCACGGGGAATTTCAATTTTCAGTCGGTAAAAGTGTTTACATTTAAATTCTCTAAAATTTTTTTAGAAATAGTATTTGTTAAATCATTCGCTAAGATTTAGCGTATGCGACTTAGAGGGGGTCAAAATTGAAAATTTTGGTCATACAGGATTTTATCCAAATGAGTTTAACTTTTCACCTATTAGTCCTAGCAAAGGAGTACAAAGGAGTTCAGATAGCTATTTCTTCATTGCTTCCAATGATCTTTGTAACACACAAAAATATTCGTCCTATACCCACTTTAAAGTATACCAACCGGTATACTTTATATACCTGTATATGATAAATAGCGGCACAACTAAGTTTTATACAAGCTTTGATGACCAAATTTCATAAAGATCGGGACTTATTTGACCCTAGCTCCCATATAAAGTACCATTCAGAAATGACTTGCATTTCCAAAATTCACTTATGAACACTAATATCGCAAAATTTTATCGGGATCGGTCTATATTTGCCCCTAGCCTAGGTCAGTTATGGACCGATAATAATAAAACTTGGTAAAATGATTTATATACATATAAAACTCGTTCACGTTAAATTTCATTCCGGTGCTAATATTTTTAGTTCAATTATGGACGTTATACTGATTTTCTTAAGAGACCTTATGCGAGATCTAGGGTTAATTAATGACCGACCATAACAAAATTTGGTAATATGATTAAGATTTACATAAAACGCATTAATGCCGAATTTCATCATGAAATCAATGTTTTTAAGCAATTTATAAGCTTCATCCTTGGGCCTAATTAATACTAACACTAAAAAAAATCCAAAAAATCAATTAACTCAGAAAACACTTCTAAATTTTTGGCGACGTTTTCAGCCAGAATTCCTGTCTATGCTACGAATTTTAAAAAATATATGTTTGTATATTAATTCGGGTCAATCTATTGGTGAAGCAAGCGGACTGCTCAAAGAACTGCAGGAACGTTCTTTAACATATACTCCCATATCCAAGCTAAATACGCTTAGATTTTTACAGAATATATGTATGTATATTTTTTTGCTGTTTTGATTTTAATATATGTCATGCTCGTAAGCAATAAATTTTGCATTTTGTTATGTTATGGTGGCAGAAGAGAGTAGCTATTTTTTGTTTAGTTGTATGGGTAAATAACACATTTATTTGGGTTAAGGATAAATCACTGCTATTCATTCACTTCCGTATGTACTCAAAACAACATTTTCATATTTTTTACTTTTTTCTCTTCCTTTTTATTATTTTTTTAATATATTTTTAACCCTCTTTTCATAAGGATGTGTGGTGATCACTTTATTCAAATACATACGTGTATGCGAAAATGTTTGTATTAGATTTTGGATTTGATATTGTTTGTCAGTAATTTTTTTGAAAAATATATGAAGTATAGCATATAATTTTAGATCTTATGTGCACCTTTTATAAAAATATATTAATTTTCTAAAATCTCAATATTAAGAGGTTATAATTTAACTGAAAACTGATAATCAATCAGAATTTCAAAAACTCACCTTTAGCTTTTATTATAATTGAAATATTGGGATAAAATTCAAAGCAAATATGATTCATATTAAAGAATTTTGTTCAAATTGAACATTTAAAATAGGGCAACTTAAAAATCTTTAAATAAAATGTTGAAGACACATAACTTTAAAATAAAGTTATTTAGTGATTTTGCATTGTTTCACACACAATATTAAATATTTGATCCGATTAATTATGACTTTATTTTTCTTTTCAGAAAGTTACTTTCCCAAAAGTCGAGATAAACTTTTCCCAGATTCTCTTATATATAAAATTTTTGATTTATAGTTTTTTGTGGTAGTGCTCTCAAAGAATTTCAAAATTTTATACCGTTTTAAGATAACTGGAATGTCCTTATATGATATTCCCGTTATCTTACAACATTCACTGGTGTGATTGTAATCAACAGGAAAATATGTATTATTGATTATATTGACGAAGTGCTAAAATATATAAGATTTGGATCTTACATTGTTCTGAAAATTACAAGAAATTAAAAAAAAAAAAATGAGCTAACGCGAATAATTTAAACATTTTATATATTTTTAAGTTGTGGTTAGTTATGAAAAATGTTGTATTTTTTTCGTCTTATAAATGATATGTTTTTCTTTATGTTGTGATACAATATAAAATTACTTTTTTATGTACATATGTATGTATGTTGGTATGTCTGAATACATGTAAACATGTTTTTCTTTTTTTTACAAAGGAAATTAGTTTTATAAACAAATTCGAATAACGTGATGTGTATTTTGCTTTTTATACATGTATTTTAGACAAAATTCCTTTCCTCTAATAAATTTCACTGACAAAGGAAAAGCACAAGCGGTGTACAAGTGCTTAGATACAAGGATATCTCTTTGTTAGTCGTTTATACATGGAAGAACGTGAGGGCGTTTATATGAATACATGACAGAGTGTATGATTTTTTGTTAAAAATTTAGTTTTACTTAATATTAGTCTGTGGCTGTGTGATTTCTGTTATTATTAGACAAATACTTACAGAACGGATGTTGGTTATATCCGTTTATTTGGTAAGAAAATAAACGGATGTTGAATACAATTCACAAATAATTTGACAAAATACAAGAATTGAGTTGTGTTGTTGACCAAAAATTAAAAGGAAATAGAAAGAAAAACAAGTAAGTAAAAATGTTATTTATAAACTAAATGGACTGATTTTTTAATATTTCCTAAAAATAAGTTATAGTTTAAATAACATTTAAGTCTAAGAATATTGTATTTTTCACTAAAATACATATTTTCTTGACTTAACATAAATATCTTTAAATAACGAAGTTTATATATTAAGAACATATTGAAGATATATCAAAAAATAACTATTAAATTTAAATTCTCAGTTTAAATTATAAGCACTTTTCCGAATTTACTTTCAATATTGGCCATCGAATTAAATTAAACCTAATTAATTGAATATTGTTAAATGTGTATATTTTCCCGACTCCCAAAAAAGGACTTTATATGAAATCCCTGTTGGGGCTTCATTATCATTTGTTAATGTTAATGTCAGTTGTTGTTTCTTCCTCATTTAAAAGTTCAATTCCTTAATATTGTTATCATTTTAATGTCTGATATACTGACTGCAAATACAAGTGGGTATGTGAGTCTGTATTTTACACATACTATATGTTTTACATGACACATTGATTATGAAACTGGCAATTAACATTTATCTTGTTTATGTTTATTCTCTGAACTGTCTGTTTGTTCATAAGTACGTCGTTTGTACATGGTGCATGTAACATCCAACATACTATAATTATTGCAGTTGTTTTTGCTTTTGTTTCTGCTGTTCTTGTAGCTCGGCCTCAGCGTTTTGCTTGTTTGCTTTTGTTACTGCCTGCTGGTACTCGATGCAGTTATTTGCCATAGCAATCTTATTGTCCCTGATGACCATGATTTAAATAAATGAAATGTAAGTTGACTATTTGAGATACGTATACGTATACATTTATATATATATTTTTTTTGTTGTAATATTCGCCTTTCGAGGCTGCTTAAAAAATGTACAAACATTATTGTGTCTGGTTTTAATAATACTTATTACAACATGTGGATGCATTCATAGTTGTAGAATCTTTGAGTTATTGTCATTGTTGGTCATTTGTTGCAATTGTAGCCAGTCGATGAGGCATATACAGAGATTTCTATATGATTAAAAAAGGCGTAGTTTGACTATATTTATCAAAGTTTACTATACTTTTCAATATCTCGGTAATCAAACGAACGTAATGTTAAATGAAAGGAAGGGAATTAACTAAAGGATTTCACAACCAACCATTACCACTCATTAAACATTTTCTACTATAAGTGTTACAGATTTAAAGTCAAAATTAGTTCCTGAATCCTTCAGCTGTCACGTTCTTACCAATGAGTCAATATGTACTGATAATGTAACATACTCCGCAATTAATTACTGCTAATGTTCAATTCTATTCAATTTTTTTTTTTTTTGGGCGAAAGAAACATGAATACATACAACTTTTTTAATATTTTAACTAGTTTGTGTAATACAAGTTTCTCTATAATTACTTAAGATTAATTAAAAAATAAAAAATATTATAAAAAATTTATTTTCTTTTTCAATTTTATTAACAATATAAGACTCGCTACAGATTTGCTAAAATTATAATTAAATGTTAGGAATATTTTCTGTATTAAATGTAAAAAAGATAAATATAAAATGAAAATATATATTACACGTTTGACAGCCTGACTTTATATCAACAACTATTATATACTGCATTCTTTTTCTTAAATTTTTGATTTATATTTTTTTAGTTGTCACTTTATCTGCAGTTTTCAAATGCTGTACCAAATGTAAAATTATGATACTTACTGAAAACTGATTGCAAATAAAAATTAAGAAAAAACAGCTAAAACAGAATGCAAAACGAACTATAGAATTGTCGTTGAAAATGTCTAGTCAAGCATTAAATTTATGACATTTTTCGCGACTCATTAAAATGACATTGTTGTACAATTTGAGTTGAAATAAAAGATGAACGAATAAAGATGAAAAAATTTAAATAAAATGGAAAGAAAAACATAAATTTGCGTACAATTTAGTTTATTATTGAAATTGAAAAGTACTGCTGATTTTCAGTCTACTATTTTTTTTAATGAGCACAAAAATTCTAATATTACAATAAAGACTGTCATGTTTTTATTAAATTTCATAAAAAATATATGTTTAAGTTTGCTTTCAAAATAATGAAGACTGTTAGTTGGAAGTAATGTTTTTAGATTAAAATTGAAATCGTGAAGATCCTTATCAAATAAAATTTATTTATTATTTATTGTTCATTCGGTGGACAAATTTTTCTTCGTTACCAAATTAACAATTTTGAATAACAACAATTTCATTGCATAGGCATTTTACAATAATTTATAATAACTCAGGCCAACAAAATTTTAAAAAAGTTTAATCCCACAGAGTTATCTAGAAGAAGAAAGTAGATATAACAGATTTTAAACCTTTATTTTTAACTCAACAGATGACATAACAAATTTTACAACCAAAGGTACCCAAAATGTTCCAAATATGTAAAAAAACTGTTCTAAAAATAATGTAATATTCTCACAACGTAAACATTTTACTCAGTTCTTTTTTTATGCAAAAACTTTTCGCCCTAAATCGTTTTTCTAAAGCCATTTATTTAACTACAAATTTACATGAAAATTGAATTGTATAATCTACATGTTTGAGTACTATAGTTAATTAAATATCGTATATATAAAAGCCATTTTCCGCGTAAACTTTTTTAACTCACTGAAAAAAGTGATACATATCATTTTTCAATTTATTATTATACTATATGTGAAACAGATAGGACCGGTTTGAAATTTTCAAAAATTGTATAAAAGTTATAACCCTAGTACTCATGTCCAAACATTTTTAATATTCATGTTAAACATACCCTAAATACAACATAAATACATGTATTTTAACATTTAACATCTACTAATAATCTTTTCAAATGTGAATCATAAATTTTGATACTTTTATCAGGATAAAAAATAAAAGAACAATAAATAAAGATCTAAAAATGTATGTATGTATGTACATTTATTGTTTTAGGGGCGTTGAACAAACATGAAAAATAAAATCAAATGCAACACATGTAAATCTTCCGTCATTCAAATGTCTTTTTTGGAGTGAGTAGGTAGATCTGGATATTTGAATTTATTAGTAAGTAACCTCATACTTGTTGGACATGTAATATTAATTATGTAGATAACAATTACTATTATTTGAGGTTTAAAAAATTATACAGTCATGTTACACTGGATATTATATTGGTTGCTTTTCAGCAAGACATTGTAGTACTAAGTGTTACTAGAATTGTAGATTATATTTGTTTAAAGAATTTTACATATTTAAATACTTCTCATGTGAGCAGTATCTAGGTATATTTGTATGTACAATTGTCGTAGATTAATATTTAATGAAAATTAAATCTGAAAAAATAAGTATTTACATATAATTGTAAATATTTATTTGAGATTTTAATTGTAGAGAAAAATGTTTTTAATTTAGCAAATTTAAGTAAAAATCATTTCCCATACAGTTCTTATGACGTATGAGTGATATTTTATTTTTTCTTTTGCTGCAAATTTATATTACCTATACGCCTGGGAGCTATGGTTTTATTCTCATCTTTTTTTTTTTTTTTTTTTTGCATAAAACCAATTATTATAAATTGGCAAAAGGGTAATATAGATAATTTTTTTTTCGTTATTACAAGAATACTTCAGCTAAAAGTAACAGATAAGCTAACGGTAATATCTTTTAATTTTTAATATTTAACTTAAGATTTGGTTAGTTAGTAACTAACTAACGTAATATTTAAGCATTTAAAGTGGAAGTTACCTTTTAAAAATATATCTAAGTTTATTACAAGCTTTGATTTATGTATATAGTAATAAAAAATATATCAAAGTTATACCGCCAAAAAAAACACTATATTTTTTATTTAATTAATAGCAAACAATAGTTCAATATGTCGGTTGTTTATAATTATCGACGAAAAAATAAAACCAAGTTTTGAACAAAATTGTAATATCTACCTAGGTTTTATTTTAATTTTTAGAAATACATTTTGTAAATTACAGATTAAAAAAAATGCTTATATTGTTACTCCATACGTTTATAGAAATACTTTTACCAACTTTTCATAATAAAAATTCCACTCAGTTTTCAAAAACAATAAACAAATATTTTTTCAATAAATTATTTCAATTGAACACAAATACTCAACTGTACTTCATTATATACGTATTTGTATTTAGTAGTTTTTAATTTATTTTATATAAACTTTTGCATACAATTAATTTTTCTATATATACAAAAATGTAACAAATGAAATCATTAATTATCGTAAGAGAGAATTCTAACAAAAAATGCAGACACACAGATGTAGCAGATGGAGCTACAAAACTCGTTAAATAAAAATGAAATCAGTCAACATCATACTCCAACAGAGAAGAGACAAAAATAAACAAATAAACAAGCGAACAAACATTTCATATATACAACGAAACTGTCATTGCAGCATCAAAGCGATGATTGATTTTTGTCACCAAGTGAGCAAGAGAATACACACATACTCGCAGACCTTGTATAAAGTAACAAAAACAAAAAGCAGGATTTTAATGAAACTTAAGTGCAAAATAAAAAATAGAATAGGAAAAAAAAAACAAATGACAAACAACAGATGTAAATGATGGAAATAATTAAAACTATGGAGAGGGAGGGTAAATAGAGCAGCTCTTAGAAGAGAATGATTGCAAAGAATGCATGATGATAAAAATGAAAACGATGATTCATTAATCATAAATACAAACAAACATTCTCTATTGAGCTTGCTATGAGGCGTGGAAGGTGCTTGATAGCAAAGTAAAAGGAAGTAATAGAATGAATTTAAAAGAGTGGCAGTATCTACGAGGATAGCGTAAAAAGCCCTTTCAGAAGAGTTTATTCAATTTATCTAAAGAACTTTCTTTTAAACAAATATTCAATAAAAACACTTAGAATGGATACGTGTAAATTCTACAATATTATTTTACTCCTCTCAGGAAAATAATAAAGATATGATAGTGGTATATATATATATATATATATATATATATATATATATATATATATATATATATATATATATATATATATATATATATATATATATATATATATATATATTTGTTATATGTATATTTTTTGAAAAAAAAAAAATTATGTTTTATAATGTTAAATTATATCACTATTTTAAATTAAACATCAAATTTTCCATTTGAAAAGATACAAAAAATGCAATTAAATCAGAAATATTTCTAACATTTACAATTCTGAAAGATATTAGTGAATAAAATAACATTCTTATTTTACCTTTAAAGATATACATATTTTGAAAATAAAATATATATTAACAACAATCGAATCCACTCAAAATTATATGAAGCAATTTATTTGATTGCCTTCATTTGCTATAAAAATATCTAACGTATCGAATTTGAAAAAAAGTATATAAAAAATATAAACTCTCATATAGACATTCTCCCCAAAAATCGTACACGTTTAAACGAAATCGAAATATAAAAACATGCATTTCTATTGCTAATATTCATAAAATAGCATTAAGTTTTTATGATGTCATCATAACATAGTACACAACCAAAAAAGATGAACAAAATATTCGTTGAAATTTTACCAAATAAAAAATAAACAAATATGTTTGTGTGATTGAAAAACACAACTAGAACTACAGGCGACTAACAAAGGACGGCAATAATCTACTATTATTTAATTTAAAATAAATACTAAATTTTGTATAATAACAATTGATTATAACAATTTTTATGATTCCTAATACCCTTGCAAATTTTTGTATCTCAAAAAACATCTCATCTAATAAAGTTATTTAAGTTACTTTCGCACAAAAATATATTAAAGTTAATATCTGTTTGTAGTCCTTGGTGTAATTCGTTTCGCTTTCGATTAAATTGTAACTGAAATTTAAAGAGGGGGAAATTGAGGTTTAATTTTGCACAGAAACAAACAATCATATTTAACAAGCAAATGCGAATATATATAAAAAAATATGTTTATACCTAAATATGTAGATATCTCAAAAAAAAAGATAAAAGAAAATACAAATAACATGCTAAACAACATATTGGCATTCATATTACTTGAACGATTTCTTGTATTATTGCTTCATAATATTTGATTAGATTTTTTCTTTTTCATTTTTGTCTTTGAAATGGCATAGAAGCGTAATATTTTTACACACAAATACACATTCGCACACAAATAAGTTTGAAATCATATTTTCAAATCTTTAAATATATTATTGGAATATTTTTTGTTTAAGATTCATTTGTCTTTATAATGAATTCTATTTTTTAACTAAAAACATTTTATCATTACAATTTACTAAATATTATCAGAAATGATATTAAACTTTTTTAATATTTTGGGTAAGTCGTATCTGCATATTTTTACAGCATCATATGTAAATTTTAAAATTTATAATCTTCAAAACAAATAATTCTTACAAAAAATAAAATTTGTAGTTTTTGATTTTGGCTTATATGAAACATATTTGGTTCTTACATCTAAAGCAGTATTGAGAGTTAAAGTCATTTTCTGAAGGAGACCTTATATCGGGGGTAGATTCAATTATGTACCGATGCTTATCAAATTTGACAAAGAGATTAATGTTCCTATAAAATATGTTCATGTCGAATCTTACCGCTGTGGATGCTTTTTTAGACAGTTATAAACTTTAAAGTCATTTTTTAAAGGGGGCCATATATGGCAGGTAGGGTCAATTATGGGCCGTTACTTCCAAAATTTTACAAAGAAATTTAAGTTTCTATACTGAATTCCACCACTATATAAGCTTCTTTTAGCCAGTTATGGGCGTTGAAGTCATTTTCTGAAGGGGCCTTAATGGGGGCTAGATGAAATCGTGGACCGATACTACCCATTTTCAATACAAAACAACCTGTATCATCTAAAAACATCTGTGCAAAATTTCAGCTCTCTTGCTGTTCCCGTTTGGACTCTATCGTGTTTAGACAGACGGACAGACGGACAGACATGGCTAGAAAAAACTAGAAATATGCTATTAAACTCGAATCAAGCTAAATTGAGTTCTTATATGTAAAATATGCAGAAATATGAGCTAACAAAACGATGCCAAAATTCTTAAATTGTTCTCAATCGTGCAAATATCTTGTCTAAAAGTCCACACGATACACCATAAAAACATGTTTTTGCATATTTTGGTTTCCCTGATTATAACTAAACATTACTTAATTATTTAACATAACAAACTTAAACATCTGCATAACTTTGAAAACAGCTAATTAATTGTCATTGAAACCTCCACATTAAAAGCAGATTTCTTTCAACGCAAATAAATTCATTGTAATTTATCAACCTATTCATACTCGCAGTACATTTTAAAGCCTGTTGAACTCAAACATCTTATTAATCGATACATATTTCAATAATTAATTAACAAGCAACAAAATTTACTTCTGACTTAGTTTCCAATAACAACCTGTTGCATATAGGTTAATATACTTGTTACAGCCTTCTTCATTCAAAAATTTTCCGATAGCGTATTAATTAAACATCAATCATAAACTCAGTATTGACACAATTTCATAAGGAGGCAACACGCACATTAAGAAACCAATAACTTTATCAATATTTTACACCAAAAAGGAAAATAAAATCACACAAAAAGAAAATTGAAAGGGGAGAAAACAGAATATAAACTAAACTTAACTAAACGTGCCAACAACTTATTAACATTTCAAATAACTTTGATTTTGAATTATTTATAACGTCTCTGTGGATACGAAACCTACAACATTATAACGTTTGTGTTTTTTAAGTTGAGAAGGAGGGAAAGACAGGCAGAAAAAAGACAGACATTTCGAATTAATAGGAATACATACTTGAATAAGGAATATATGTATGTATGTACGTACTTCAAGCGTATAATATTTTAGTAGAAGTATAAAAACAGCCGCCACGCCACACAAAGTGAAAATATGAGAAATATTGTAAAAATGTTAACATTATAAAATCATAATGTTGGTTGAATATACACCCTACGCACTGCACTGTATATACGTATTTAGAAAAATAACATTATAAATATATGTAAATAAAATTTATGTAACAAATTACGTTTCCAAGTATGCTTTCATCTGACTTATTAGGTTTTTATTATATAACCCAGTAAACATTTTTGATCACATTTTAGTCAATTTCTTATTTTTTGTTAGTATTTACTTATAATTTTCGAAACATTTTAAAAGCGTAACATTTTTTATCATTTCTCAAAAGTAGTAAAAAAAATACTAATTTTGATTATTTATCACCCAACTTCCAAAGGCAGCCTTGAACACTTCATCGATTTATTCCTACATCGATTTATCCCTACGACCTACATAAATATTTCTATATATAAAAGGCATTTCCTGTATAATTTTCAGGTAGATATGAGCGCCAAAAATTAACTTCTCCACTAGTGGATTAAACTAAACTTACACTAATATAACTAATTTCAAAGTTATAATATTCAATTGTTACAAACTTATCAACCAACTTACATACACCATCATCACCTTATGTAGAGGTTGAAAATAAACATTGATAATAAAATATTATATTGAGAGGCGTTTGATTTTATTCCGCATGTTCCTCATTGAAAGTTTATACTTTTTTGGCTCAAAATAATGTGTGAGAATGGGTGGCCGCAACTGTATTGTTAACGCAAAGAAAATCAAATTCAATTCTAAACCAAAACTCTAGATACAAACAAATCAAAAATATATATATATTTCAGTATACTGTCTATACAGTTATTACAACGATACATACATATTTTAGAATCACTTCCACTATCACTTTTCAATATACGCTTCGCTGGTGTTAAAACACCAACTGCTAGAAGATGAAAGCAAATATGTACATATACACGCATCCTTTTGATATAAAGACAGAAATTGTATTTTCATTCTTTATTATTTATTTGTTTTGGTTTCGTAGGCTTCTTTTCTTTTTTTTTTAAATTCACACGCCTTTTTTTGGTATGGGACGGAACATAGTCAACCTTGACTTTGTGTAAGGGTGCCACAAGATCTCTTCTTGTATTTCTTTCTTGAAAATATGAAATATTTGGCTGCTGGCTAAATCGAAAAAGAGAAAAAATTACACGATAAATTCAAGTCATTTTAACTTTTTTTATTCTGTTTTGATTGAGATTTTTTCTTTCGCGTGCTTATTGTTGTCATAGTTGTTGTTTGTATTTTTTCCTTTTCTGTTCATTTTCTAACTTTTATTTATTTAGTGCTTATCTTTGGCGCGCATAAATAAATATAAATTTTGATTTATTCTTTAGTTCAGCCTTCATTTTACTCCTTTTTTCAGTCCCTGTTAAAGATTATTTTTTTTTTGCCGTATTTCTTTTTTTTTTTTTGTATTAGAAGGCTGTAGTGTTTTAGAAAGATAATAGATATTGTATTTTTTGTTTGTTTTTATTTTTTCATTGAGTTCAATATTATGTCTTCCTTGCTGGTTCTGTGATAACAATTTTCATCGTAATTCGATTAACTGAATTCGGTTTAAAATACTGTGTTTTGTTTGGAAAATTTTCCAAAAGTTGTTAAAATTATCCATTTTTTTTATTTTAAGGTGATTTTTTGGTCAAATAATAGAAGTTTTATCGTTATAAGTAATCATTTAAAACTTTATGTTAATAGAGTGAAAACTATTTTAACTTAATTTTTCAAAAAGTATATCAAAAATCATAAGCTATTTTTTGTAATACAGATCATAAATTCTGACGAAAATCAAAATAAACCAAAATAAAATAATGAGAATATATGACTAACACTGTACAAGTAATCTTAGTGGAATATATATAATATCTACAAATTATTTTAAAAATTTTCATCATCTATTTTCTATATAAATAGAATGCGTTTAAATGTGCTCCCATCTCCGTAGATGTAAAGTAATGTATTGTCAGTTTCTCATTTCTAAATCGGATTTAGTTTAGTTTATTTTTTCACTTGCTTTGCGTTTGAAACACTTCAAGCCTCTAATAGAACGAGATGGAAAAACTCCTTAACACTAACAATGAAATACATGCAGCAATCTAAATCCATGAGTATTTATCGGAAAATAGAAAACAACGTCTTGTCACCCTTACAGTTAAACAGAGTTCACTGAATTATTTTCACTTTATTGAATTTAGTCTTTGTTGCTGGAATTGATTTAAAAATATATATCGTTTTAGTTGTTGGTGTTATTTGTATTTTTCAAAAAAGAAGGTCGTATATTACTTTTGTCGTTCCGTTTGTAACACATAGAAAGATATTGGGATTAGACCCATAATTGAAACTATACATCAATAAATCATTTATAAATAAAGGATTTAATTTACTGGAATCATAATCTTTCTACAAAATTTTGTGACGATCGGTGTACAATGACCCTATCTGTCACATAACTCCTCTTGCAGAAAATTCGAAAAATACTTATTGTAAGATATTATTAACGATTTAAAATTTGTTAGAACCCAGTCCATAATCTTCTCAAGATCCATTAAGACTTAAGTCCATATATATGACCGCCTTCCAAAATTAACATTTAATTTCAACAGATGCTTTGAAGATTCGGCATGGCCGGATATAAGACGCTTACTTGTTATTTTTGTTATAGTTATTTAAGCGAAAACATCTACTTATACATACTCTCACACACATTTAATGGCTTTTAAGTTCTTTTACTTTTGAAATTTGTATAGAGTTTACCACTTAACACTTATAGATTCTAAAATCTTTACACCATTTCCGAATTTTCCATTAATAGAAAAATTTTTTAAAATATAGAAAACAATTTTTTTAATCTAAAAACTTTCATTGAATTTTTTTTAATTTAACAAAAATATTCTAAATAATTGAAAGTTTTTTAAATTTGGGGTATTTTCCTAAAAAATTTACGATTTCTAATTTCTAATGCATTGGATTGTTGTTATGTTATTTAAAAAAAGTATTGTGAAAGGGTAGCATCGAAAAAGATACTGAAAAAGTTTTTATATTATATAGGTGGACTCCGGTAGGTTAGTGTTCTAGTCTGGTAGACCGGAGGTGGTGGGTTCGATTACCACCTGAGGCACTGGTTTTAAACTAACTTTTTTAAAATTTACTAATTCCAAATTGTTTAAGCTTATTGTGTAATTTTTAATACAAGTAACATATTCTCTTTTTCAATGCTTTCATTTTCCCTAAAAATAAAATAAAAACCCCATATTAACTGAAAGTATTAAACTTCATAATTTAATAGAAATAAACTATTACATTAGATATTCAAAGATATAAACTTTTATTAGAGCCAATTTATTTATGTTGTTTTTTATAGATGATAAAATCTACTTAACTTATGAGTGTGTTTATTAAAAAAATGCCGAGAATTACAAAAAGCAGAAAAAAGGGAAAAAACTATTTGTTTGTGTGGCTTAGCTTTTCCTCTTTTTCTATTCATAAGAATATAAAACATATACATATGTATGTATACATGTATGTGTGTTAATGTTTGTTAGTCTTTTTTTAGCATTTGAAACAAATTTGGGTTAAAAACCAAATAACTTTTCATTTAAATTCGTATGTAAATGAAGTTATTTGCTATAGCAACACACACAGTTACTCATACATGAAAGTAAAAGGTTTTTAATTTATGCTTCTTAGAAACATATGACTGACTGAATTGTTGGCAGACATTTTTGATAAAGTATAGAAGGCAATTTAAGAGGTGGTCTATGGAAAAAGTAACGTAAATTTTCTTACTAGTTTTCAAGTAATTTCGTGGAAAATTTTATGACAATAAATGTTTGAAATATAAATTTACACCAGACATTTTTTTATACATTTAACAAATAAGATTTAAAAAAATATGAAATCTAAAACCTAATTTTATTTTTTTTAATGCAAAACCCTTTAACTTTTCCAGTTATTGTTTTAAAACTTATTATTATATTTTTTATATTATAAATTATACCCAGTAAAACTTTCATTACCATGTAAGGGGTTAAAATGCTAAAATTTACTTACACAATAGCATTTAAAGTCATTATTTTAACACGGTGATGTCATTGGAGGCAAGTACTTACCACAAACGATTACAAGTAATTTGAAAAAGTAGTCATTGAAAATCGCCTGAAAAAACGTATACAGCTTCTATATCTTCACTGGCAAGATGACTAATGAATTAGAAAGTATTTATATAACACATTATTAGTAAGACCTTATTATACTACTTCTATGTAATCCAGACGATATGTAGTAGTCATTGAAAAGTATGTTGTTAGGTAAGTAATTACAATTGAAAGCCATTACCATGTTTTTGCTGGGTATTTGTTATTTTCAGCTCCAATATAAGGTTTTTTATCGATTTTAAGTCGTCTGAATAGTTTGCGAAATATCAGCTATTTTTTATTTCAATGTATTTTTCATTCTATACATTACTTTCGTTTATACAAAATTAATATTTTATTGCGAGATGAGACATTTTATTTTTTTTTTTAATAAGCTAATAATGATTAGTAGTTATATTCAGCTATGCTAAATCTTATATACCCTCCAATAAACCATGTCCTGAAAATTTAAAATTAATTTAAAGTCATGAACATTGAATTTTATCTTGTATTTTATCTTAATACTCAACATTTGGAAATATTTATTAAGAGCAAATAGTTTTTGTATGGGAATAAAATAGGAAACTCATACAAATTTTCTGTTCCAGTAAAACTTATTTTTACCGAATTTCATTGCTATACCGGTACTTTTAAGCCAGTAATAAGCGATAGAAAGTCTTATGATCTAATAAGGACCAAAATTCGATGTATGATAAACGCAAAATCTGTATTGTACTCCCAAAATTCTGTCGAATTAGCAATATAATATAGTACACTAACGAAAAATCTATTGGAACTCTCTCTGTTGCTACTTATTTTAGTAAATCGTGCCTTCTCAGTCTAAACAACAAAACACTGTTAATATCACGTAAATATATTTTCTCTTCTTTTCAGTAGTTTTTTTTTTTTTTTTTTTTTGTATAGTCTACAAAATAAGCCAAAATATTATTAACATATTTCACTTTTATCTACAAATAATACAAATAATTCTTATAACTCATACGCAGAATAGTGGTTACAAATATACAACACCATGAACAATTTAGTTATATACTCTAAAGGCAATAACATTGACATAATTTAATATTGTATATCTATGAATAACATCCCTGCAGTTCGGTGAAGCAGCTCCGAATTAATACATGTTCCGTTAATTACAAACATAAAATTGTATATTAGTTCCAAAAGGGAAATTAATTGCGACTATACAGATGTATTATTAACTCCATTTTCAACTATGCTATAGATTACGACCAAAATGCAAAATTATAATTTTATAAGGTATTGTATGGAAACAAAATTAAATGTGTATTCACCACAAAAAATGCTTGTATGCAAATTTTTGGGAAAAAATAATGTCCAAAAAAGAGACACCTTGACTCCATGTAAAACTGCTGGAAATAAATAGACAAACATAAATTTATATACATACATATATATGCAAACACATGAACATGCGGCAAACTTTTCTAGTTAAGGGTGGCACATACTAAACCTTGCTACAAAATGCCTAAAACATTTCAGTGTTTAAGATTAATTCTGCTCCATTTGCATTAAAATATGTCAAGTGTCATAAAAATACAAAAAAAAAAAAATAAAAAAACAAAAAATTAATGTTTCTAAAACCTCAAAAGGAAAAGCGTTAAATGTAAAACGTACTCTTTACTAGTTGTACTTCTGCTTCCTTAGATAAAAACGCATCAAAAAAAAAAAAAAAAAACAATATTGCAAAATAAACACATGAAATTTAATATCTTAAAATTTTTTATATTGCTTTTCTTACTTTTTCATATTTTGTGTTATTTATTTATTTTAAAAAGTTTTTAAAATTTTAAAAATCTTCTAAATTTGTTACAAAAAAAAGTTCTTCTGTAAAATATCTTTTTCTTACAAATTCGTTTTATATAATAGTGTGTAAAATCTGGTCTTTAGTTTCTAAAATTTTGTTCTTTTTAATTAATGTTTCTTGACACACACCCACTTTTTGTATTTTTTATATTTATTTTTCTTACTAGAAAAACACATGTAATGATTTTACTTACATGCTTGTTATTATTACTTTTAGAAAGATAAAAAATTATACTAAAGAATTTTATAAAATAAAGCAAAAAAGCTTTTTGTATGAAAACAACATGTGTACAGGCTACAGTTTGGTAATTTATTGAAAATTCTTTTAAATGTAGCTGTAGTTGCTTCCGATTTCAGTAATGGAAATAATTAGCTTTTATTTAACTACATCAATAATAACAACTACTATTGTCAATATATTAAATTTTTTTAGCAATGATCTATTCAGTTCGATCATAAACAGATTTGCTCTAAGTAACTAAATATATATTCCAAACTTTATTATTTAAACTACAAAAGCATGCACAAATGAATTTGCAAATCCCTTATCTAAACATGATTCTTCATGTGTGTGTGTGTTTGACCATAAATACATATCCATTTTATCTTTTTTAACAAATGTTCATAATGTTTGATGTAGCACGTTTAGGAACAAAATACTTTGTAAAATAAAATATTATTTAATTTTATTTATTGCAGTTTTTGAATAAAAATGTAAAAGTTTTCATATACATACATATGTACATTAGAGGTGCCCAATAATATCGATTTTGTATGGATGGGTCTTATTTTGTTCAGTAGTATTTGAAACAAACTGGTGTTAAATGTTATCCCAATAGGATAACGGGAACCCGTGCCGGAAATCGATTGAAGAGTGATAAATTGGGTAAATATTTGTACTTTTTTGATTTTTTTTGAGGTCCCATTATATAAAACAAAATACATTAATTTCGCTATTAAAATCGGTTTCGAATATAAAATTTTAATATACATATGTAAATACAATTTTCCTATTTATTTAAGAAACTGCATTCAAAGCTTTACACAAGTTTTCATTGTATAAATATCGGCTTGTGTTTTAAAATAAAGACTAAAAATAAATGTTTATCTTAAAAATACATTTTCACATTTCATTATTATTTAAAAAATAATCATAAATCTTTAAAAATGTTGTGTTATTGACTTTAAATAATTTATCAAAAAAATATTTTATATTGAAATCAAGACAATAACTTCAACACATAATAGAATTATAGTAAAGAAGATAATAAAGAAAATTTTTCCTAAGTAAATCTGGTATTTGGAAAGCTCTAAATGATATTAAAAATAATTAAAACAAAATAAAGGAAAAAAAGAACACCAACTCAAGGCCCCTACAATACTCAAGAACAAAACATGACAAATACATTTAACATAAGAGGAAGCATTCTTAAATAACAATAAATATATTTTGTACATTTTACTGTACATAAACTTAAAATTTATTTATTATTTCACCTTTACTCCCAGAGACAGTAAAAACTGCTGTCTTGTCGAATCGCAAGTTGAGTTGAATGTTAAACTGTACAATGTTTTCATGTGAATCTTGCTGAATATTTAAAATTGATGTTTTTTATTGTGTTTGTGTTGCTTGTTGCCTTCAGAATGTCTTCTTAAGTGTTTAAATTTTAATACTTGTCTATTTCCTGTAAATGTCTTGTCTATGAGAGTGTATTTATATGTGTGACATTTGTTTTGTTTTTACATTTTTATTCTTGTCGGCGTAGTGTTTGTATTTGTTGTTGGCTTTGTTAATATTATTAGACATTTTTTGCTGTTTTTTTCCTCATCTTCTCCCAAGTGTATTGACATTTCTTATGCAGGATTTTTGATCTCATTTATAATTCCCCTCTCTTTGTTGTTTTTATACCCTACACTACTTTATAGTAGTGTACAATGGCCATGTACGCATCTTAAAGTGCTTAGACCATGTTTTGAAATTTAGCACTATATACTTAAGTGAAATATAATAATATTTTTATGAAAATCCCATTATTTAGTTTCATATAATATGTCCCCTTTTTTATTTAAGTTTGGCTTGAACGACTTTTATATATGTATGTTCATATGTACATATATATATACAAATTAAGGCAAATTTCAACTTAAATGTTTTATTAAACAAGTAACAGTTTACAACAAGTAAAAGTGCAATTTCTGTCAAGTGGCCCAACTCAAAAAATCGATTTTGATGAAATTTGCACCAAGGTTAGTATTATTGGATAGTAGCGGACACAAATTTTTATCTCTATCGGTCCAGAACTGCCGGATTTAGAAGGGGTCAAAGTTGGACATTTTGGCCATACAGGGTTTTATTCAATTAGTGTAACTTTTCAATTATTGGTCCTAGCAAAAATTGTCCAAAAAATCAACAAAATACGCAAAGCAATAAAACCAACATACTACCCACACATGCTCTTTTTCCATAGCTGTATATTTTTGTTGTTGTTTTTTTTTTTTTTTTTGTCAAAGCATGCGCTAAGATGTGGAGTCTTCAGAAAATAGATTTCAATAGACACAGGGACGGACAGACAAACAACCAGACAGACGGACATGGCTTAGTCGCTATCCGCTATTTATAAGAATCTCAAATATATATACTTTATAGGGTTGCAAAATTATATTGTGCAAATTATAAACGGAATGAAAAATATTTATACCCTTCTCACGACCCTCCGGGGCATGTTTTCTTGATGAAAGGCCCTCAGCAATCCTGGGACAAAGATAAGCTACCAGTACCTCTAGTCTGTCGGGACTATAAATTGGTGATGCCATTTCACTCCTTGGCTACTCCTTGGAATGATTTTACATGGGGTCGAACCAGAGAACCACATAATCTGGTACTAAGGGTTACCGATTGCTTGCTGTTGACGAATGACAACAGATACCCCACAGAGGACTGACTGTGGGACTAAGCGTTGGAAATGATACAGGGTGAATGTAAGGGTACACGGAACCCATCCGCACGTATACCTAGAGTGAGTCTGTCGTATGTTGTTCTCTTATGAGTGTGTCGCATAAATGAGAAGTGTGCTGGGTTGAATGGTGATGGATGAAAGGTATCTATACAAGTGATACCATTGAATTTTCCTTCCTCCACTGTGAGTAAGATCAAAGTTTCGGCATATTTGATGGATTCGTACTTCGGTCTATCGGTTACGTTTCTAGGTGCTGTTGCCGACTAAACAGAAGCCATCCCATCTGCGTAGTTGCAAACGGAAATGATGTTTTCTCGGAAATAAAGCAACAGAGATTAGAGAGCTCAACTACTTGAGCAAAGTGCACGTATACTGGACCGGTAATTGCAAAAGCAAAGTGGTTGAAAAAGACCACCGTGAAATAGTCCAATACGAAAAGTGTTCACGTGAAGCACTCAACATTAATGAATACACACGAAGGTGAAGGGTATAAAAATAAATCTACATATTTTTAAATGTGCATAAGTATGTTTTGGTGTAGGTTGGTGTACGTTGTTGTATTTTTTTTTTTTTTTTTTTTTTTGTTTTCTTAGTTAAAGTCAGTGTCGTTGTTATTTATTATTTACTATTGTTTTTTACTTACTATTTACTATTGTTTTTACTTTTAAATAAACTTGTTTTAAAGAAAATCATTTAGGTGTATTTATGTGCAAAGCATTTTATTGTAGAGTCAAAGTAAAATGATTTAGTGATTTTCACTAACTACCTGGTTGGCTCTAATTCGTCTTCGTCACGGATGTACCTTTTGTATACGAGGGTGAAAATAATCGCACTTAGTGTCCCCTGAGGAGGAGAGAGGGGATACGGAAAAAAAAAAAGAAGGAGGGGGCGAGCGGCGGAAGATAGGAGGGGACGCGGGACGGCCGCGAAGGAAAAGGACAGGGGAGGGGAAGAGGGGAGGGCGGGAGGGGCCGACCGAACGGGGGGAGCAGGAGAAGACAGGACAGACAGACAGACAGGACAGAGACAGACAGACAGACAGACAGACAACAGACAGACAGGACAGAAGACAGACAGACAGACAGACAGGACAGACAGACAGACAGACAGACAGAAGACAGACAGACAGACAGACAGACAACAGACAGACAGCAGACAGACGACAGACAGACAGACAGAACAGACAGACAGACAGACAGACAGACAGACAGACAGGACAGACAGACAACCAGACAGACAGACAGACAGACAGACGAGACAGAAGACAGACAGACAGACAGACAGAAGACAGACAGACAGACAGACAGACAGACAGACAGACAGACAGACAGACAGACAGACAGACAGACGACAGACAGACGACAGACAGACAGACAGACAGAAGACAGACAGACAAAGACAGACAGACAGACAGACAGACAGGACAGACAGACAGACAGACAGACAGACAGACAGACAGACAGACAGACAGACATAGACATACAGACATACATACAGACATACACATACATACATACAATACATATACAGACATACATACATACATACATACATACATACATACATACATACATACATACATACATACATACATACATACTACATACATACATACATACAACATACATACATACATACATACATACATACTACATACATACATACATACATACATACATACATACATACATATGCATATATTAGGTCACACTCAAAAATTGTATTCCAATAATGTGATTATGTTATATCAAGCGAAAATAAATTTGAGACTTAAAATCGGATAACTATAGTGTAGAAATTTAGATTATAATATAAAAGCCGAAAATTTTTAAAAAATATGAACTTATTCAAAAACCGAATTGTTTGGCTGACCACTTTTTTAATGTCGATTAACCAGTTTATTATAGATGATTTTTTAATTATTTTCAGTGCCCTTAATAATTTTTTAAGAAAGAATCTTAGAAATGTGTCATCTGATTTTGCATTTTCTTATATAATTTTTTAAAAAATGTATTTACTCGTTCCATTAAGAAATTTTAAATTTTTATAAAAATTGAGAATTTTTTAAACCCAAAGGCAACATTTCATCGAGTTAAGAAGATGATCCAACGCTTTTTCGTAAAAAAGCATAAAAATCTTAAATATTGTTGAAAATATAATTTAAAATGTTTAAGCTAATTTATCTTTCTGTATATCTCCGCCTTACATTTAAAAACGGCTAAATGTTTTTTCGTAAAATTTAAATATAATTTATGCAGAAAAAAATACTATAAAAAAGCGGTTAATCGGTTTTAACACATAAAATCATATTCGAACCCTGTTTTGTTTTTTGGAACAAAACGGTAAAAATTGGAAGAGCTTTACCTTTTTGTTTATACAATGAACCGATTTTAACCAAATTGTCTTTAAAATTACGACCTGAACTTTTATTGCAAGGTTTACATGCACGAAAGAAGAAGAGGCTAACGTGCCTGCTGTAACACAATATTTTTGTGCATTACAAACATCAGCACAAACGTTTTATAATGCTGTAGGGTATAGAAATAATGCTAAATTATATTTCCGCTCTTCAACCACTGCAATATTATTTATCGAAATTTTTAAATGTAAATAGAAATATTTCTATAGCCTTTTATTTTTCGCAGAACTTCAGAACCACAAATAACGAGTATAGAAAACTTAACATTTTAAAAATCGCACATGCTCAGTGCATTAATATAAAAATCTGCAAATAACGAATAAAAAGGAATCACACTTTCAAAATGCTTAAATAACAATAATAGAAGAAAAAATTGGCAAATAAATTGTTATTTTTTAACTTCTAAAAGCAAACATATCTTAAAAATAATTCTTACTCTTAATGTGCGAAAATTATTGACATTTGTCGAGCATAAAAAAGGATATAAAAAATGTGTGTGTTAGCAAAAACTGTTATACTTTTACGATATTCCAAGTATTTAACATTGCATGTACACTATTATTTAGTTTAACATGTTTTCTTCTTTGCTGGTTTTACACTTATAACTGAACATAACATGTATGCTTATGCTGAGGAAAATTTAACAGTAATATGGTTACAGAAATAATTTCAAATTTAACGACATTGCTTTTAAAGTTATTTCTGTAAATTTTGAAAGAAATATGTATGTATATGATAACATATTAATACTAATACCGTTTAAAACTTTACAAATTATATTTTCAAAAGGGATCGGGATCACCGATTTTTATAACTATTTTGTTTAAGCGTTAATTCAATAACTACAACCGATTTCATGTTTTACATATAAGAATTGATTTTTCTTTACTGGAGCATAAATATACAGTAAGTTTTAGGCTTTTCGTGCAAAAATCCAGGCCTGTGTGTATTTTTTTGGAATTTGCAACAGACTTCCTCCTTTCAAACAAACAAAACTAACTAACTACAATTGAAATATTTTAAAATCTCCATTATTTAAAATATACAAAGACATTTTCTCGCCGGCAAAATATTACTCGCATTTTATCTCAACCAACAACAGATAGAACATAATTAAAACCCGCTAATTTGCCTTCAGTAAACATTTCTAATTATCACCACTATTCATTTCATGAAAAATATTAATTAGACAATAAATATGATGTACGTGATGTATCCTTGCATTCCGTTTTGTCAACAGCAAAAAGCAGTAACCTAATCTAAATTACACAATACAACAAAATGAGCCATTTAAAATGAAACCCACGGAGACACATACATATAAAATCATGAATTTGTATATAAGTATGCATGTATGTATGTGGTGCTCTTGCATGTTGCAACCAAAAACATCCATCCTATTTGTATACATACAACAAAGACGTCTCAACTTTCACTACTACTAAAAATATCATACACACATATTAACTGTCACTTGTGACAGCACTGCAACAACAACCTACATTTATCAAAAGTTGTGAGACACAATCACAGCTTAATGCAGGAAGTGGCACAAAAAACTGACAGCTGCAGCATTTCTATTTGTTTTTGTTATAGTTTTTGCTGAAGTAAGCGAGTAGTTAGTTGTAGTGGCAGTATTTGCAGTTTGTAAAGTAATGGCTGACATGCGTTAATGGTTTCATGTTTCAATGTCCATGTTTTTCTAATGTTTTATAATTGTACACATTCATGTAAGGAAAACAATAGTTTGTCGCTGTAGAATTTGCATTCATAAACACATTAAACATCCCAAATGACTGACATGCCACACCCATATGAAGTCAGTCGGTTTGCATCAAACATACAAGAAACTAAACTAAATATGAAACAAACAGTACTCTATGCAATATTTACACTAGAACCACCAAAATCATCAACGGCATCTGCAGCAACAGTAGCAGTTGGAAAAAATGGGTGTCTCAAGTCGAATCGTGTCACTAGATGATGTTTTTACTGGTGATGTTACAATGTTTATGTCTATCATACATCTGTTTAACAAAATAATATTTAATGTTAAAATTTGCACAATGTTTGGGAAAATGGGACCAACTATTTAGAAAGTTAAGAAAAAATTATAGATTTTATGACATAACTAGCATACCCTGGGTGCTTCGCTACCCTATTCGAAGTTAAATTAAAATAAAATTTAGATAACAAAAGTATAAAAGGATCAACAATTTTATGAAAGAAAAAGTACAAAAAAACAAGTTAGAGTGTTAAATTCGGCTGTGCCGAATCTTAAATACCCTCCACCAGCAAGTTATTTTTTATTAAATCCCATTTAAATATCTAATTTTTAGATAACTTAGCGAAATTGTTGTTTCCGTATTGATATGCATATGTCAATCTAATTTTAATTAAGTCCAGAAAAATTTATATTAATAGGCCAGTTCGAAAACATTTTAATATAATGATATATCTATACACAGAACATATTCATGTCGAATTTTATCCGGATATAATCATTTAATAACGAATTAAGTGGTATTAAGTGATTTTCAGAAGTAAACCTTGTATGGGAGCTCAGACAACTTATGGACCGATCCGGAAAAAAATTCCGTAGAATGATTTATATGCTCTCAAAACATAATCAAGTCGTACTTTATCCCAATAGCTTTATTATTCAAAGAAATATGTGCGTTTAAGTGATTTTCGTAAGTGGACCTTATATGGGAGCCTATCCGGAAAAAAATTCGTAAAGTGATTCATATAAAGACAAAACATATTTGTGTCGAATTTTATCATGATAACTTTATTTGACAATGAAATATGTGCATTTAAGTGATTTTCGGGCCTTATATGGGATCTATGACCAATAATTTACCGATCCGGGAAAAAAGTGGTAGAATGATTTATATGTACACAAAACATATTCAAGTCGAATTTTATCCTTATAGTGATTTTCGGAAGTGGACTCTATATGGGAGCTATGACCAATTATGGGCCCATCCAGAAAAAATTTCGTAGAGGGATTCATATTTAGACAAAACATATTTGTGTCGAATTTTATCAAGATAGCTTTATTTGACAATGAAATATGTGCTATTAAGAGATTTTCTGAAGTGGGCCTTATATGGGAGCTATAACCAATAATGGACCGATCCGTAAAAAATTTTGTAAGATGATTTGTATGTACACAAAACATATTTGTGTCGAATTTTATCCCTATAGCTTTTGAATTCAATGAAATATATACGTTTAAGTGATTTTCGGAAGTGGACTTTATATGGGAGCTATGACCAATTATGGGCCCATCCGGAAAAAATGTTCGTATAGTGATTCATATTTAGACAAAACTTATTTTTGTCGATTTTTATCAAGATTGCTTTATTTGACAATGAAATATGTGCTTTTAAGTGATTTTCGGAAGTGGGCCTTATATGGGAGCTATGACCAATAATGGTCCGATCCGTAAAAAATTTGATTTGTATGCACGCCAAACATATCAGTGTCGAATTTTATCACAATAGATTTATTTATCAATGAAATATGTGCATTTAGCTGATTTTTGGAAGTGGAACTTATATGGGAGCTATGACCAATTGTGGACCGACTGAGATCTACGTTGATATTATGATTTCTGTTCATATTATATTTGCATGTACAAAATTTTGTGTTGATACCGATATATTTGAAAAAAAAAGTAATTTTTTTCGAGGTAGTCTGAAATTTTTACTCATAACTTTTTACGTTGTGAACGATTTTGCTAATTTTCAATACCAAACTGCTTAGAAAAATAACAAATATTTTGGGTGAATTTGGTTGATTTCCTTTGCTTAGTTTTAACGTGAGCGTGTTTTAGGCAGACAGACGGACATAGCTAAACTACTCAGAATTTCATAAGGACCCAGAATATATATACTTTGATGGGTCTTAAATGGATATTTCTTGGTGTTACACACGGATCACCACTGATGGTGGTGGAGGGTATAATTATCTCTTATAGATTGTCAGACTTTGTAGTTTTACTTCCATGTTCATTGGTTCTATATTATAGAAAATTCAAAAATAAATATCTTACAGATTTTTAGAACCTTATTTATTTAATTTTATGTTTTAACGTTCAATAATTTGTCTAAAAGGTACCAATTGATGAACGAAAGGTACGAATGTGATATAAATTTTATTTCTATGTTCACTGGTTAAAAAGGTACAGAAGGTTCAAAAAAGTACCAAAATACAGTTTTTACCGATTTACTCCTAAAATGAACCGAATTTCGAAAATGTACCAGACTTATTTATTGAATAAACAACGATAAGTGTAACGTTTTTGTTGTATCTCTTTTAGTTTAGGAGATATTAAGTTACCAAGTTTACTCGTTTTTCCCCTTTTTTACCCCTAAATGTACAAATTTCCAAAAATCCCTCCTTAGTGGATCTACATTACCAAAAACACATCCACTGTCAAAATTTAATTATTCTAGGTTCAGCCGTTTGGGCTGTGAGATGAGGAATCAGTCAGTCAGTAACGCTACTCTTTTATATATATAGATGACACGCCACCAAAAATATTTTTTTTAAAAGACAATTCAATTTATTTATATATATAAATTTTAACTAAATATATTTGTTTAATATATTAAGATTTATTATAAATTAATTTTAATAATATCTAAGGACAATATCATAACAAGTGACCCAACTCAAATCTATTTTGACGAAATTTGCACCAAGGTTAGTACTTTTGGGTAGTAGGCCAGACACAAAACTGAACGACTCAGAGGGGGTCAAAGTTGGATTTTTGTCATACAGGGTTTTATTCAAATGCGTGTAACATTTCACTTATTGGTGAAAAAAAGCAAAAATTGTCCAAAGGAGTTAAGGAGTTCATTTTAATTTTTTGAAATAATTTAAAAAGAAACTCCAATTTTTTTGCTCTAACGAAAGCATAGACAATTTACTAAAAGGGCAAGTGGGATATCTATCAAAAAAATTACTTTTTAACATAGGAATACGGTTTGTTTTCAATATTTAGCACTTAATTTTCCCTATTTTTGTTTTACTCAAATGAACATTTAGACCATTTCCTTTAAGAGCTTTGTGGACATTTGGTGCAAATTTCATCAAAATCGGAAGACATCTAAAAGTTGGGTCACTTGACACGAATTGACCCCTAAATAAATATTTAGGGGTCATGTTGGTCCCACGTTTTATTTTATCTGCCTTAACTTACATATGTTTCATGTCTTTGTTGCACTCTTGAAACCGCACACAATACCAACAGCAGCAACATAACGAAAAGAAAAAAAACATAAAATACAAATATGTACATACATATACATACACAACGCCGGAGACAACAAAAAATGTTGCTGTTGAGAAAAATGATTATTAATTCACACATGAATGACATTTGAAAAACACTCAACGAACCCATAGAATGAAGACGACTAGAAATAGAAGTATATTTGCCCTGTCTTGTGTTGAAAAACAAATAAGAAAAACAACAAAAAATATTTGTTGGAAAATTGTAAGAAAACTCTTTCTATTATTCATTGTTCATGCTTGTGTAGTAATTGTGTCTATATTTTTAACTCTCTACTTTAGAGGTGAACAACACCTGAACATCATCTGTAAAACGAAAATGTATTTGAAGATTGTCAACTTTTAAAATGGAAATGTGACATTTTGTGTTTCCTACAAATTGTTGTTAACATCTTTGAAAATTACAGCTGCTGGTAGTGAAAAATTTGAATGAATCTGAAAAAATATGTTTGAGAGAAATAAACATCTTGTAGGACCTTAATTTATCACAGTCATTGTTTATTTCAGTTACAAATGTTTGTGATTTTTTGATGTTTGTCTGATTGTGATCACTAAAGGTTTCATATGTTAAAAGGAGTTTTTGCAGCAACCATGTACAACAATTTATTTTATTTTAGTTAAATTGTGTAATATTTTGTTCAAGCTGCTTTAAATTAATACGTTATATTTTAGTTTATTTAAAACTTGGAAAACATCATTTACCATTATGATTTTTATGAAAAAATTTAATTTCGGCAGGATGTCATATATGTGGACTTAAGTTTTTATGAATTGACACTACTCCTCATAAAAGATCCCCTTCGGAAAATTTAACGATAATTACTGACTTACAAATACAGTACTGCGATGAATTTTTACGTTCACAAGTTACATGTACATATGAACAAAAATGTTTCTACAAAATTTTATGAGGATTTGATGCGCATTGGTCAATATCTGACCCTAGACCCCATATAAGTTTATTTTCAGGATAGGGTTTTACTTATATGAAATACTAATATTCCTTATTTAAAAATAAGAGTATAAAGATGAAATTCGACATAAACAAGTTATATTCAATATAAAATCTATATATCAAATTTTGTGAGTATCGGTTCATAATTGCCCCTACCACCATATAAGAAAATGGCCAAGATTTTGATTTCCTTACAAACGGAATGACAATATACTTTAAATATGGGTATAAAAATATAAAGTAAAATGTTTTATGGTCCAACATACTGCAAGTTAAATTTCAAACTGTAAAATGTAAACTTAAAATCAATCTTATTACTGACCTTTGGGATGACAATAATTGGTCATAGTTCCTACTAAGGTGAAAAAGTTGAAATTTTATTTTTCATAACTTTTAGTTTTTAAGTTACGGTATTCTTTTCGGTGGAAATGACCATAGGCATTCCTTATATCTTATGCAGATTATTTTGTAATATTTTTAAAGCGGGTTTTTAATAATTTTTCAGAACAAAAGATGGTGTAAATCTTCAGACTTTCAATCAAATCCATTTATATCTGATAAAAAATTAATTAAATTCAAAATATTACATAATTTTATTTACTATTGTCAAGTGCATACATTTGTATGTATGTGTGCATAAAATATTTACAAAATTCTATTTAAAATCCTAAGAAATTCCAAATTAATAATATTTATTTTCTTCTTTAGAGTTTTGGAGTTTTGAAATAGAAAACTCAGCTTATGATTAAAATAAAATATATTTTATTAATTAATATTTATAGATCACTTGAGATTGTGCAACTATTTATAGAAACAAAACCTTAGAAAAGCAAACTAGTTTAACAACCTGAGGCTAAACAAACACTTTAAATAGTTTGACTTAATCACTTGTTTACCAAAAATATACTTTTACCTACCACATTAACGACTACCTATGTCACTACCAATTATTCTACAACTGCTGCTACCTTGTTTTTCATATTAATCTGGCACGAAATGTACATATATGTCTATATTTACACAAGTGCTTTTGTGCAACAAAAATTTTAAAAATGTTTGTATGTTGCATGTAAAATGATACGCAAAATGCTACAAGCTCCCACAGTTTAAGAGCGTTGTTTACGAAATCGTTGTGCCACCTTTTTAACCATAATCAAACATGACTGTGAGAACTCATTTACTTAACAGCCACAACAACACCAACGCAAACTTATACTTGTTTTCTCTTTCTTTTTAAGGATCTTTTATAGTATATTTCTTATGCATCCTTGACTGCATAATGAACTTAATCCTTATGCACGTTTGTTAAACACTCAAATATGTGTACATAAAATTTATTTATATATGTACATATGTATGTGTTTATATAAAGTGGTTAGTATTCATTTTCATACTCATTTACTTTATAGAGAATTTATTTGCATAAAATGTTCAAACACTTGAGCACTAAGCAAAAGGGTTATATGCTTCTACGTGTGAGTTTGTGTATTGTATGTTTATTTGCTTGTCTGCCTGTATGATATACATACATATGTATGTAGATGAATTTATATTTAATAAATTATACTTATATAATTTTTTTAATTTATGTAAAACGATTGAATTTGTTATAAAATACATCTTTATATTAAAACCTGTTAGAAATAAGAGAACCATCTTTATTTTCACAAATCGATTTGTTTAAGTAATATAGTAAAAAGTTATTATTTTTTAATAAAAAAACTATATATTTCCTCAAAGGCAACGCTTCATAAGAAACCTAAACACTTAACTACCACCATTTTTACACTGCCTGGTTATTTTTTTTTTTTTTTCTCATAATAATTTTTAATTTATACCTATATTATTTTAACCGGTAGAATATTTACCGCAAAAGCGGATATATAAGTTTGTCTGTTTGTAATTTCCACAATATAATTTTCAGACCATATAAAGTATATGTATATATTCTGAATTCTTATAGATAACGTAGTCGATTAAGTCTGTCCGTCTGTTTCGGAAGACCCCAGATATCTTCAGGATCCAAATCTTCCATAATTCTGTCAAACATGCATTCGAGAAGTTTGCTATTTAAAATCAGCAAAATCCGACCATATTTAAAATATCTCCGTTAAATAGGGTCCGATTTTGGTGATTTTAAACCAAAAATCCGAAACAACCTCTGAAAATTTCACCAAAAAAAGAAAAATTTTTGCATGCTTTGATAAATAAGCAACAATAACACTGCACTGATTATTGGAAAAATATGTTTGTTTGGATGTCTGTTGGTTTCATTGCGTTGTGTATTATTTTGTGCATTTTTTTCGTATGTTTGGATGGCTGTTGGTTTCATTGAGTTGTGTATTTTGTTTTTTTTTTTTTTTTTTTGTTTTATTTCGTTTATCGTTGTTGTTTCTCTTGTTTTGCTATTGCTTAAGTAATGATAGAGCCGAGAAAATGGAATAAATTGACATTTTATAAAATGAATATTTCTTAAACAAACTATGGTGAAGTGTATATAAGATTCGGCAAAGTCGAATATAGTCATCTTACTTGTTTTTTAAGTACATAACTTTATTTATTTTCTTTCATCTAGTTGGTGCTTTTAAGTTTAATCCATTATGCATTTAATATGTATATAATAAAAACATTATATTTAAAGGAAAATGCAAATTTCTATGTCTATCCAGAAACACTACTTTATAGAGAAACAGTATTGCTGCCGTGCTAAAGATACAACCTTTACTTAGTTTACATATTTCCAAGCTGCATATGTTATTTATGATGATCCGTATTGTTGTAGCTGTTGCAGCAAACACTAGTGTTCTTTGTTGTCATGTACGTTTGATGTTGCAATTCTCTCACAGACATTTATAAGCCAACAGGTGTAAATTTTATAAATTCGTAGCTTAAGGTTTTCTGTATAAAATTCATTTAAACTTGTTTCGCTTTATGTTAATTATAAATAAAGGCATTTAAACTGCCTACACATATACAAAATATACTTCATTACTTAAACTTGCAACTGCAGCAACAACAACAGGAAACTGAAGAGCAAAAAAATTAATTACAGTCTTTATAGACTTTAATAAAGCCACATATATACACAAAATTATACTTGAGTTTAAAAGCACTTAAAAAGCACACACATTCACACAAACTGCTGAAACCCAAATAAGAGAAGAAAATAAATAGAAGGAATTATTTTTTTGTTACAAAATTTTAAGAAAGAAGTACAAAAACTGTTTTAATAGGAAAATTACCTACAAAATGTTTTAAGCCAAATGAAAATATTTTCAGAAAGAGAAAAAGAGTTAAATGGTATGCATTTGCCAAGCTTCATAGGAAGAATAAAAAAGTTAAAGTGTTAAAACTAATGCCACTGAAAAATTGTTAAAAACAAAAGAAACAAAAGCTTCAAGTACGTTGCATTCATTTTTGTTGTTGCACTGTTACCGGAAAACCTCTTTGAACTGCCTTATAATTTGTTGCCTCCTCTTTGTTAACAAATCTAGAGTGTAGTACACAAACACTGTTCATACATATGTATGTACATTAGAATGGCCCCAAAATTTAAATTTAGTTCCAAAAAAAAAGAAATCTATTTAAAAATTTAACAAATAATATAACAAGAAACCTTCCATATAAATAAACTTTGATGTTTATGAATCGATGATTTTGTTATTGTTTTTAATTATATTTATGTTGAATTTTATAATCGATATTAAAATTAAAATCAAGGTGATATTTTTAATAGGACTTTTAATGAGGACTTAAGTCAGTTGTGAATCGAGATCTTCAGAATTAAAAAGTATAAATGTTTAAAAACAATAATTTTTGTCCAATTTTTATAATCATAAAATGTATAATTATAAACTGGTTTTCTGTAAGAGGGGTTATATGGGGGTAGTGTCAATTATTTAGAATACAGATTTCTAATACATAGGTTATGGTAGAATTTGAACGCTGTACTAGTATTTTTTAGCCAGTGATGGGGAGTAGGTCCAGGGAGATTTCGGTTAGTAAAAACGTACACGTACTTATAGTTTTAAAGCCAGTAATGACCATTAAAGTCTTAAACGGGACCTAATATGTAGGTGGGGCAGTTAAGCACCGCTTTTGTCGAATTTCATCGATGCACTCATATTTGTGAGCCAGTAATGAGCGTTAAAGTAATTTTCTTAAGGGTACCATATATGAAGGGTAGCGCCAATTATGGGACAGTCCTCATAAAATTTAGTAAGGGGATTTTGGTTCCTATTAAAATCGTCCATGTCGAATTTCTTCGCTGTACTTACAGTTTTAAGCCAGTAATGAGCTTTAAAGTAATTTTTTAAATGGGAGGTAAGTGCAATTATGGAACGATCCTCATAGAATTAAGTAAAGAGATTCCGATTCATTTGAAACATGCCTGTGTCAAATTTCTTCGCTGTAATCATATTTTTAAACAATAAATAGGCGTTAAAGCCTTTTCTGAAGAGGACCGATACTCCGAAAGAGGACCGAAAATTTTGAATAGAGATATTGGTTAGTATAAAACTTGTTAAAACTGTTGTCGGTCTATGATCAATATTTCGATGTGTTACAAACGAAATGACAAAAAATCAATATTCCACCCCCCCTCTTTTTTGAAAATGTTCAATATATTTGAACTTGCACAGAAACTTCTATTAAAAGCGCTAGAGATGCGATATCAAAATTTCATAAAATTATTTTGAGTGAAATCTCATTGATTTTGTTCACGTAGTATTATCCCGAGAACAAAAATTTTGAGAAACGGTATCTTAGAATTAATTAAAGTTTAATTTTCGGTGGTACATCAGAATCTCAATTCTTCTACATACAAACGGGACCACCCTAATGTACATATTTATGTATATTTATGAATTTGTATATAAGTACCTAAATGTATAATGAGTTTGCAAATGAGTGAGGGTGTGTAAATAATGACATTGTTGTTGGCAACCTTAATTTACCAAAAAAGTCTTTTGTTTATACCCTAAATAAATGTATGTGTGTGTGTTTTTCTTATTAAAGAAAAATTATATATAATGTCCTTAACTCATAACCTTGTACTGATTTGATAAATAAAATTATTATCAACTAATGTCGAAAATAAAAATTATTTTACAAACAGGTCATTGTTTCAAACTCTGGAATTTAAAATCACTCTACGCATTAAATTACAATAATTTTCGAAATATGAAGATTTATACTTATATCTAAATCATTAAACGAAACTTTACGAATTAATAACGGAACTACATTGACGTTTAACAGAATGTTGCAGCAAAATAATAATAAAAATTATTTATTATTGTATTTTATATTTTTGTTTGTTTAAAATATATTATGGTAGGAAGCTGCTAGAAAATAATGATGCGTTAAACACTTCCACTACTTTATCACTATGTAAATGTATATATCAAATTGAATATTATTATTGTTTTTTTATTACACATAGTTACTTTTTTTAGTTGCTCTACAACCTGCACATAAAAAGGTGGCATGTTAACGCCAAACTTTTACGAAATGTTGCATAAACTACAGTGGAGTAGTTGTTTTATAATTATTAAAAATGTTTAATATCTGAAATATTTTATTTATAACTTAAATTTCAAAAATATTTTAATTTTGTTGCACCATATAAACTTTAAACACAATAACCAAATAAGCAAAAATACATTTTAGTATACAAATTTATTTCCAGCTGATTCCCCACGGTGCAATAAAAGTAAAATGGTAATAATTCAACGACAACAGAAAGTAAAAAAGATGTCATTGCTCTCTATTATTGTCGTCTTTTTTTTTTTTTTTTGATACATTTTATATATTTCGCAAAACTTTACAGCTCGTACACGACTACAACGTAAAAATCCTTGATGCGAATCCAAAAGTGTCTGTTGCAACTTCAACTACTAGCAAAAGTTAAAAGTTTATTACATAAGAAACAAAAATTAAATTTTTTATACAAAAAATTCCTGCCTTCTTTACAATTGCATCAGTTTGTACCGCAACAATACAGAATTTAAATCTTTGTGCAGTTTTATCAAACGATTTCCTCATCTATGGTATTACTCAACTTTGGATACATAACTCCCTGTTCATACTTACATCTATCTAGCTTCTGTTAAGAGCTTACTTACGTACTTTCTTATTTACTGTATTTTTCTACCACTTTTTTCTTTCTTTATGCCAGGATTTGTAATGTTTCAGATCATAAAACTTAAGATTTAGTGTCAGCACAATTGTTGGCATTTTATATACAAATGAACATACATACATATATGTACATTCATACATTGCACTGGGATTTGAAAAAGTAAATGTATTTATGTGACTTTATGTAATTTTTGCATCCGTACTACGATTCAATGCCGTTTTTATATTTTTTTGCAAGTTTATGTCATGTTTTTATCTTTATCAAATAAATATTTTTGAAAAGTGCGTTTTTTAGCAAATATGTGTAAATACAAGTACGACTGTGTGACTTTATGATTATTTTACGGCAGTTCTGATAGAGCTGAACAATTTTGTCTGGCCTAATATCCAATTGTACTCCAAATCGGAAGACATCGATTTTAAAAGTTGGGTCACTTGACACGAAATTGCTCAAATATATAATTTTCTGGGTATACGATAAATAAATTAATGGAATGACAAAATCAGTATCTTTGATATTAAACAATAACACATTTTTTTTTGTTCTCTTGAAAACTTGTTTTGTATAAGATAGGGATGTACAAACGAATATTTGAATCATGGGATTTTGGAAAACATTTACTATAGAGTAAATAGATACGTATACGTAATGTAATACTAATAAAATATAATAACATTAATCATAAGCAGTGTTGGACGAAAAAATAAGATTTAAGATGATTTTGTAGGTAAAGTGAGAAATTGCTGGGAACAAAATCTGGAAAACGCCATATTTTTATTAAATTTTTAATATATCTCGAATAAAAGATTTTTCGAATGCCTTTTGATATAGACATTACCTATATTTAGGGCATATATGAATATGTCTTGTAATAAGTACAAAACGTTTACACCAACAATTTATGATTTTTTGTTTTTAATTTGTTACCCATACACCCACACAATCAGCTTTGTTCTTTCAGAATATACACCTTTTTTGTATATTAAATTTTTAAACTAATTTTAAAAGTATTATTGCTTTTTGCAAGGAATGACATTTGAATTTAAAGGCAGAGTTGGAAATTATGTTTTTAATTTTAATTGGGGTTTGTTTAGGTTTTCATTAAAAACTTTTTCAAAGAAGTTTTAAATGGAAAACCAAATTAAGCCATAAATTATTAGTTTATCGTTGGTGTAAATGCCATATTATATTTATATAAAGTTTTTCATTGGAAAAGAAAAACTATTTTGAATAGTCGTATGAATAGTTATGTATCAAATCAAACAATGGAGATGAAAGCCATAATAATATTTACAACTCATGTAAATATTTCTCTCTAAAGTCTATAATAATAAGGAATTTGGTCGACAATTAAGCCTTAAATGAAAATATAGATACTTTTATTACTAAATAAAGGAATCCACACACATATAATCATATGTATATACATTGTACACCACTCTAACCAACCAATTGACTATAAAAAAAGCGGAAATAGTAAATGAGAACAAAAAGCCTGAACAGCGTTAATAGGCAATTTAATGAAAATTAATGAAAATGTAAATGTCTATATCTCTGTATACAGATATCTATGTATATTCTGCTTAGAAGTATAGCGTTTTTACTGCAATAGACAGACAGAGGCATGTACATATGTAAGTAAGTATTTATACTAAAGCAAGTGAGAAATTTTCTTAGAAAGTCATAAATAAATATATGTATGTATATACTCTTTCTTTCTTACCAATTTCACTCGCCAATTGATTTTAAACATATTTTAATAACGTGTGTCGTTGCATAGATATTTATATAACTTTTCTAACAACCCTCGTATATAAAATCGAATACTCATGTAACATTTTTATTTTGTTTTGTCTATATATACATACATATTTGTTGTTGTATATTATGTTACGCCTCTTAAATATCGAGATAAAAATAAATTTACATTCATTTATTGTATTGTGTGTTTTGTTACAGAGCATTAGTGCCTCTCGGATGATAAATGTAAATTTTGTTCAATATTTTTTTCTCGCTATTTTCTATATTGCCAATGTGTATATTTGTTAATATACATACATAAATATTTGTCTACACACAGAAAACAGATCGATTGGAAATCGGGTACCATGATAAATATTTAGTTAAATTAATTAAAATTGTATCGCTGTTATTGAAAAACTTTATAATTAACTGATTTTCTATATTCAGTATTAAAAAACAGTAATACTAATCGAATTGTGGTTTTAACAATTTCTAAATCAATAATTTGAACTGAATTGTATCGGTTATTAAATTCATTTGTCAATTCAGTAAATGCAGCCGACTTTTATTTAGGATTAAAACGTAAGAACATCAAATATTAGTCGCCATGTGTACACCATATATTCAGTAATACTAACCGAATTATACAATAATTACAATCGAATTTTGGGATAGTTGTTAGAACCGACTGAATTCGATTGGAAACAAATTCGGTTATCACAATGAATCTGTTTTCTCTGTGTATATTTGAAATATTTAGTATTAAATATGTATATGTATGCTTGTTTGTATTTATTATCAGTAAGCTTCAACGCTATATTTATACCATCATTTTAATTACGAAAAGGTTTCAATAATTTCAGCTGATACCAACTCACATGCTAAAACACGCTTCCTTATACAATCCGCAAACAAAATATGAAAAATTTGCCTTACACTATTAAAATTAATTAAAAAAATTATAAAATTAATTATATAATGACAAATTTTAGAATATTTAGGAGGTTTTTGAGATCTATTGATAAAGATCTCAAAAACTAAGGGAATAAATATGTCTATTAGAAAAAAAAAAAAAAACCAAAAAGAGAATTGCAATTAGCATTTATGAGGTCACAGGCAATAAGAGCATAATATAAAATCATACTTTTGGAAAATATCGACTTTCAAAAGAAAAGTCTGTGGTTATTTGGATTGTTAATTGGAATTTTAAGTAGTATTTAAGATTTTATTCTTTTAGTTATATTATTAACTTATAGATATCAATTCATCTTAAATTAACTTTACTTGGACGGTTATTTAAATATCATTGCAATTAATATAAATGGATTTTAGATCCTTATTGTTGATCTTTTAAATAACCTCCAATTGAGAAAAAAGTGAAAATCTGTGAACACTTATATCTTTTATAAAACATTTGTATTTTTACGAAATTTTCTAATTTTTTAATTCATTCGCCTTTATGTAAAGCTAATATTGGAGAAAGTACGTAGTATTTGTATCACTGTATACAATATAAATTATTGAATAACGAAAAACTTAGATAAAAAGGCAAGCACATGTAACCTACACCACGTAACTAATTTTATCCGATAGTATATTCTGTTTTGTTTTTTTTTTTTTATATTTTCATCTTGTACTTGATAATGAAGCGCTAATTAAGAAACGTATAAAAAAGAAGGCAAAGTGAAAAAATAAAGAAATATTCAAACGTCAGTCAGCATCGACTACTATCTACAACATTCTTAGAAGCAACGACAGCAGGAAACTAAGTGTCAGAGTATGAGTTTAAAAGAAATGTACATAAAAATAAGAAGATTTTAAAAGCAAAAGGCTGTTTCTGTTTCTTACACAGTCAGACTTCCTGATGATGTATTTTATATTTTTCCCTTTTATACTTTTACAGTAAAATCTCGATGATATTCCAAGAAATTTAATACCAAGCTGTGATTAGAAGTAATAAGTCCGGTATAAGGATAATTGAAATGTTATTTTATGTAGCGCTAGTGTGTGCGTTTATGTACTTTTTTATGATTTTAGCCTTCATTCATTTACTGCAACAACAATAGAAGTAAAAATTCACTCAGACATTCAGCCATGCACACATAAATATTTATTGTTAGCAAGAACAATTAACTTAAAGCGTGACTGGTAAGCATAAGTTTTTCTTTTTAAGGTTTTTTGTATTCATTTGTTCCTCAATTCTTTTCACTTTTTTCGCATGTTCCTCCGTGTGTACTTTGCTGGCATTTTACTAAAAATTTTCAGTGGAATTAATTGTAATGAATAAGAGACTTCTCTTATTTAGCTGCAAGTTAAAAACGAGCAAAAAATGAAATTTCTTAATTTTCTTTAAGAAGCAAAAAATAATAAAAACTAAAAAAGATTGTGCCATAAAATGTCTTGCAATTGGTACATTCTACAACTTGGTTTGGTATATGTGTTAATAATATACGAAGTTAGATGGAAAAGACGGTCAATTTTTATTTTATTTAAATTAATCTTACCCTAAAAATATATATATATGTACTTGCGTGTTACATATACAAAAAGACACAATTTTCAAAGAAATTTTCATTCATATTTGTATTTCTTTCACTTTTATTCCTTTATAATTTAAAATAAAATATACATTTTTATTTAAAGTTATGCCAATTGTTAACCCAAATTTTAATTGGATTTCAAATTTTTATTAAGAAGAAAAAAATATGAAAAAATCAATTTTCTAAAATGTATAAATTTCTAAAAAAAGAAACAACTATGTACATACATATATATGTACAACTATTCAACAAAGACAAACCTGAATTAGTTTTTCTTTCTTTCCAACAGTTTTGTCTTCATTTATTATGAAAGTTTAAATAAAATGTATTTTATATTTAATGTCATATTTTCTTAAATACCAGAACATTTCTTTACAATTTAAGCCAGAGAATTGGAAAAACTTTTAATTGCATCTTTTAATGTTTCATACAAAATGTATAAAGATTGTTGAACAATATTACACAAGTGTATTGAGGCAATTTAGTTTTACTTGTTTGGTTTTTGGTGTGAAACAAATTTCAAATTCAAAATAATAATTATTAGTCTAACATGCCTTGGTAAAAACTTTGTAATAGTAATGGTACCCTATGAGTTGAATATGAGAATTTTAAGAAAAATAAATATACGTATCGTTACTTAAAAAATGTATTTCCAATTACAACTGAATTACAGTGTTTTCCATTTGCATTTCAATCTCCATATTCATAAACAACATTTTATAATAATAAAACAAAATTTGATTATAAATGATTTATAAAATATTAATCATTAATAAGGCTTAAAAAATCTTATTTGTTTTTTGGAAAATTCCAATTCTATTTTCAAAATTCAAATTTCTTACTAAAAATTCCACCCACATAAATTTTATAACGCATCCTGCATTCGTCTAAAACCTACAACATATTTATATGTTTTTTTTTTTTTTTTTCTTTTTCCCAATTATTTGATATCTCCTAAATATTTTCTTGGCCTGGCTAAAAGTATTAGCTTAATTTTTGTTTTGTGTACAAGGCAAGGCTGGTTAAAGTGAAAAAGACCGAGTAAAGAATTGCAATTAGCAAAAAATAATTGTAAAATTGTCGAATAACATTTGTAATGAGTTTCTCAAACATTTACAACAATTACAAATTTCTATTATTTTTGTTTGATGTTATTAAATTCTTTTTCACATTTTTGCACAAAATGGTGGCCTCAGAACAAAGACTCAAACACATAATTTTGTATTTTAAAAAAACCAAAAGAATTTATATTTGTGCAAACATTAACTTTTATGGATGACAAAAAAACAAAAGGAATTTTAAGAGTGTAACAAATTCTTATGTAAATGATTAAGCAAAATGTTTACACATTTTTATACCCACCATCAAAAAAGATGGCGGTGTATTGTTTTTGTCATCCCGTTTGTAACACCTCGAAATATTGGATATAGACCCACAAAAGTATATATATATTCTGGATCCTCATTAAATTCTAAGACGATATAGCCATGTCCGTCTGTCTGTTGAGAACAGGATAGGGTCCGAATTGAAACGGAACGATAGAGAGTTGAAACTTTCCACAAATATTTTCTATGGGTAAGGTTCATGTTTTCGCATACCCCCATACAAAAACATACCCTCCGGCAGAGAGTTTTAACCATCAAAGCTATTGATGGTTAAAACTGCATGTATAGCGGTAAAATCCGACATAAACAAGTTTTATAGGAACCAAAATCTCTCTACCAAATTGTTTGATGATCGGCCCATAATTGACCCTACCATATAAGGTCACCTTCAGAATATGGCTTTAACGATCAGCGATAAAATTTGGAATATACATGTTTCATATAAACCACAATCTGTCTTCTAAATTTTATGAAGATCGGCTCATAATTGACCCTACCCCATATAAGCTAATAAGATAAGTTTTATAAGAATCAAAATCTTTCTACGAAACTTTGAGAGAATCGGGTCATACCCCCCGTATATATAAACATAGAATAGAATTCGGTATGCCAAATTTTATGAGGATCATAATTGACCCTACCCCCCATATAAGGTCCCCTTCAGAATATGACTTTAACACTCATTACTAGCTTAAAATGATATTCGACATAATCAAGATGTATAAGAAACAAAACCTTTTTACGAAATTTTGTGAGGATCGGAACATAATTGACCTTACCCCCCATATACTTCAGAATATGACTTTAACGATCATTGCTGGCTTAAAAATACGAGTACAGTGTTTAAATTTGACAAAACTGTTTAAGTTTTGGAACTAAAATATTCCTACCAAATTTGATAAGGATCGGTCAAAATCTAACCCTATCCCTCTTTTAAGTTCCCCTTTAGAAAACGACTTAAACACTCAAATTCGACAAGTTTAGTAAGAACCAAAGGGTCAGTATCAAATTTTTGAGGATTAGTCTGTAATTGGCCCTTCCCCATTAAAGGTTCCCTTTAGAAAATTACTTTAAATCTTATTACTGAATTAAATTGACCTTACTCCCAAATAACCCCTCTTACAAGAATATAGTTTATGGTTATATATTAAATATCAGAGTTTATTTATAAGGGAGTATTCCATTTACTGCATATGATTTGATGGTGGATATATAAGATGCGGCATAGCCGAATATAACACTCTTCTTGGTTAATGTCAAAACACCATTTAATATTAAAGAAAATTGGTTAAATTTGTATATACATATTTGTTTATTTTAAAATACATACATATACATATCGTTTATTTTCTACAAGATTGACTTAATCCAAAAAAAAGGCGTTTCGAGAAAAATGGCTTTGACATTTCGCTATTTTTTAAATAACTTTTAAACAAATCAAGAGATTTGAAAAATTAAGCCAAATTCAGACAGTACAGGTTAATATGTTTCTCATCTAAATTGAAATTTAATTCTTTATCTAACGTTCGTGAAAACATAAGTTTAAATTTTTACGCTTACAACAAAAAGTCAATCTCACATCGTATTTGAAATTTGATAAATCTACTTATATGAAAACTTTAGTATGACACACATTTTGTAGCTCTCAGTTAAAATTTTGGATTATGCCAGTCTTGTAGTAAATGAGCGATATGTATATTCGATAGCTTAAAGGAATATTCTAAGTTAAATAAATATATACATATTCATACAGGTTTTCAGAAGCTATATGACGAAATCCTGCAATGCATTTTGTACTAAAAAGTCGTGAAACAAGCACTCAAATTGAATTTTTCTGATAATATTTATTTGATTCGAATACTTAAGGTAAATTTTGTTCCTAAGGATGTTTTTAACCATGTATTTTTACTTTCCTAATTTGACCCATCTCACTCCTTTAAATGTGTGGAGTAAATAAAAACCATTAAAGACAAAACAAATTGCTGCCTCTCGCTATACATGTTAATGTTGCCCATATTAAAACATTTGACATGTTAAAAAATGCTTTTAGCATAAAACTTTTTTACTTTTTTATTCAGAATAAAAAAACAACAGACAACAAAACCGACACTCTCCGTTTGCATATAAAACAATGGCAAGTCAATAAATTCGGATGAAAATGCATCTCATGGGAGCCATATTGAACTCAATTTGTGACCACGCCAAACAACAGCAACAACAACAATAACAAACACTGACAATATTTATGGCAACCAAAAAATGACTCATTGACACAATATAAACAGAAAATAAAACTGGTTGAAAAAATAAATAAAATAAAATTTATATTGTATGCAAAATCCACAAAATAAAAAAACTAACAGAACAAATTTACAATATATCGAAAATGAAATAATATTCTCATTCAAACTTTTATGGCACAACCAAAAAAATATCTGCAAGTCAAAAACCAAAAACAAAAAATCTGAAAACAAACAAATTGACAACAAAAATAAATTCAACAATTTAAACAACCAAATAAACTCCCGATTTAAAATATAAAAAATTCAAATTCACACACCAATAATGTACTTCAAAAAGTGAAGAGTTAAAATAAACAACTAAAAAATTTTAATCAAATTTTCGGTCAAAGATTTCAATTTTAGATTAGAAAAATGTTGTAAATATTTATTTACTACAAAAAGTACCATTAATACCCCAAAATATACGAAGAACAAAAACGAAACCCCACAAACAATCACCACCCACCCATATAAAATAAAACCGAAATTGGAATTTCTTTCATTTTATTTCAGAGAATTATCGCGCTGAAACCAGCGAAGGAAACTGCATCAAGGATACGCACACAAAATATGGCGAACGTTTGCTATACAAAATATAATTAATCACTTTTTCTCCCTATCTGTGAGTTTGTTTGTTTTTTATTTATTTTACAAGTGATGATGGTATAAAATAGATTAAATACATTTAGTTGCTAAATTTGTTTGAATATTTGTAGAGATAGAAAGAATAATAAAATAAACAAACTTAAATAAATTTGTTTGTAGAAAATTGCATGAAAAGCAACAAATTGAAATCGATTAAGGACAACCATTATGTATGCTACATTAAGGCTTTCTTCGCTGTTTCAAGGCTAATGAATTTCCAGCAATTCTTTTTTTTCTGTTTTTGGGAAATTGATAAATTAAAAAAAATATTAATAATAATCGAAAGAACAAAGCGGAATTCGAAATGAAAAGAGGAAATATGTAATTTTATATATTCAGCATTATTTTTTTTTTTTCATTAACCGTAGAAATATAAATATTTTTTGTCATGATAACTCCTAAAATTGTTTTTCTTAAAATTACAGAAGTCCATTTTTATTTGGTAATTCAACAACATGTTTTCCAATTTCATTCACGTTCTTAATTTCCTTAAAAAGTCATATACATACATATGTATGTATGTATGTGTATACATGTATAAAATATTATATGGTAATACTAACAAAATAATAAGAAAATAATTTAATATGTTATTAACGAAAAATAATCATAAATTAGATTATTATCATGGTCAAAATATACTCACTTGTAAATATAAATATTTTGGTTCTTTGTTTTTGGAAATATTAATAAAAAAATGTTTACAACAGCAAAATTTCAAATACATACATGAAAAAGAGAATACAAAACATCATAAACATCGATAAAATACTACTTTAGTCGTTTATTAAAAAGATAATATCAGATCAAATAAATTGGATATTACAATCTTTGCATACTGTTTTCATTGGTCATTAATGTGGGTCTATAGGTTTATTAGACTAGTTCACAAAACAATGAAAATTAACGGATATACATATCTTTTAACAACTAAATTTGATTGGAGCAATCCCAATGTATGTACATTGTACATATATACATATGTATGTATCATTTTCATTAGTTTTCGACTTTCATACCTGACTATTAATTATTATTTTCTATAAAAATTCAAAATATGCCAAAGGATTGTTTCGAAATTATATTTTTCTTTTTTACATTAACACAATTTTTAAATAGTATACAATGAAAATTCTAATAAAAAAATTTAGTAAAAATTTTTTTCTAATTATTTCCTTAGAATCTGTAACCAAATAATTTATTTAAATTAAAAGTTAATTTTCTCGTGCACAAAACATTTAAATTTGTTAGATGTAAAATTCTAAGAAAACATTAAACAAATTAAATATTTTATTTATTTTATAATATGTATTTCGTTTCAAAATACAAAATACTTTAAAATTAGATTAAAAATCTGTTGCTTTGATGTTGTTGGTTGCCGTAGTCATTTAGATAATTGTTGAAAATAAAAACGGTTCCTCGTTTTCTACGTTTGCAGACTCAATTTTCAAACAGTTGTGAAAAAAATTAAGGTAGCTTTTGAGAATTTTGTTAATTTCCTTAAAAAATTCTTCTCTAAAGTCCTATGTTTAACAATTTAAGAAGACATTTCAGTTTAAAAGTATATTACCTTTCAAGATGAATATATGTAAATTTCAAAAATAATTATGAATAAGCTGTAATCAGCACATTTTAAGCAGGACATACACAAATACATATGTTTTTAAATATTTTGGCCACTGATTTTACAGTATGACACTGTATTTCAATGCTTTATATGTATATTTTAATTAGGTTTTTTTAATTATCTTTACTATTGTTTTCAACATATCTGTATTTAAACATTAATTCCACAATTTTCTACTTAATGTCCTTGTATGAATAAATGCTTTGCTTGGAATGTTTGCTTTTAATGGCATGAGTGTGTATGTGTAAATCTCTATAAGTATAAATATCCCTGTTATTTAACAAGAAATTAACGTGTCCCCTTTAGAGAGTATTTTTTTCAAGCATTTTTGTACCCTATAAATCGGTGTATTCGTAAAAGTCTCCAAATTGTTTAACTGGTAAATCTTTTAACTATACTGAACTGCACCTATGAAGGCTATGATTTAACATAACAGTCAATTGTAGTAAAATGTAATTTAAACCTGTCAATGCCGTTAACGATCGGGACAGACACTCCGAACTACAAGGTTGGCTCTATGTACTTTTATATGTATGATTGTTTGAATGTATTTATTTTTCTCTGTTTATAATTTTGTTTAATAAAGCACATCAAACGTAAGGTTTAAATGAATTTACGACAGAACTTAATGTGTTTGTATAAACATAAATACATTCATTTAAGTTAAAGAACATAAAAAGCCTGAAAAAGTGAAATAAAATTTTAACAAATGCTTTTGGTTAACAATTTATTTTTTTTGTACTGTGTTTCAGAAACATTTGTATGTGTGTTTTTATGTTTTTTTTGGGTGGCCAAGAATTGCTGCTAAAGTTAATAAAATCTTCTTGTTTTTCGTCATGTTAACACAATTAGCATCTGAAATGTGAGCAAATTTGGTATTAAAGGTATTAAAATAAAAAAGATGACCAAGACTGACTAAATAATAGCTACTTCAACATTGTTGAGCAATATTGCTTTTAATCAGAAAATTCAATAGGTAGTAATATTTTGAAATAAATTTTAATAAAACGCTTCGGTTTTCAAATGAATGTAGATAAAATACACGCCAGTAAAACACACAAATCTTACGCCGATTTAACCTTTTCAAATGTAGGGTGCCACATGTCTGCTTCGTACTTCCTACGAATACACACAAAAAACAAGTAAGAATGTCGGGCATGGCCGACCATGTGACCAGTGATTATGTTGGCCGACCAGACACCAGTGATTATGTTGAAAATATGGATTATTTTTTAATAAAAAGCATTAATTTTGTTTTTTACCTTCATTCAGAAATATTTTAACAATTTTTTGACAAAAGAAGAGATTTTTATAATTTACAGTAGGCTTCGTTCCTGGGTCAAAAGAATAGTATGTGCCGAGTAGCGTGCGCACAAGGTTTACATGGACACACAGACGGACATAGCTAAATGGACTAAGAAGGTGATTCTGAGCCGTTTAGTACACTTTTAGGTGGTGGGTGTTACAAACATCAGCACAAACGCATAATACCCTCCCCACTACAGTGGTGTAGAGTATAATTAATTGACCCGAAATCTAAATAAAACAGTTATTATACAAAAAACAAGAACCGACAAATACATTAAAACGGGGATGTAGTATGTTCTCTTAAACATGCTAATTTCCCCAATTTTGTGAGAAATACATGAAAAAACTTAATGAAAATATACCTGATGCCCGTTTATTTGTTTTCTACCAGATTAGATAATTATTGTTGTTGTTGTAGTTACATTATAACAACAACTTATATAACAAGGGAAACTACAAACAACAAAAGACTAAAAAAACAAAAACCATAGAAACATAGAATGTCGTAATCATAAAAGCTCATTTACTGACTTGACTTTGTATTCGATGCTGGCCTTCTTCTATACTTGTACGAGTATTAAAATTTTCTTATATGTATGTATATATGTAAGTTTATGTTGGCATGTTGGTACCACAGCATACAAATATAAATGTTAATCAAAAGATTGTCCTGTTAGATTACCACTTCTCATATATACTGATACATACCGACAAACAAACAAAATATTCGTTTATTTTTCTCCCTTACATTTTTAGATTTTTTTCTCATTCATCCGGCTTTTAATTTTAGCAGAAAAAACAACAACTTTATTTGAAAGCAGGATAAAAATGTATTTAAGCCTTAACCTTAACTTAGTAACGTAACCACTTACCATCGGTCACGCTTTTTAATTAAAAAATTTAGTATTGAATAACAAAAAATCACATAGAAATTTTATATATTTTCATTAACTAATGACATCAAAAAATAAAAAAAAATACTTCCTAATTGTTTAAAAATAATGGGATCACTTTGACTAATGGTGGTTGGTTAAGGGTTAATTAATAATTCAAGAAGTGTATATTTTCAGTTTGGAAAAACTATAAGATTTCGGGTAGGTTTTTTTTTACTTATCAATAACAAAAAAAAATTACAATTTATCATAAATTATTTTTGAATATCAATTCAAATTTCAAATACTTTTGTGAAAAATTTTAACAATATGAAACGATTAATAGTAATTGAACAGACCTATTAATTTTCTTTTTTATATATTTGTTTTAAAAAACTTTTCAGATTATTCTCGTGTATATTTTTTCTCAATTTTCTGTTTATATTTGTTGCTATTGTTGCCATTGGTTGTTTGTACAGTCAGCAACATAAACATCAGCAACAACAACAATAACACCAAGAGGAATAATTTTAGCTAGAAGAAAAAACTTATGTAATAATACCTGCAGAAATTACATTTCAGCGATTATTATCTCTATAATTCCATTTTTCTCCTCTCATTTCTATGATTTTTTTTCATATTTCCCATTTCTTTTCTATTTTTGCATCACTTTTGTTTTTTTTATACTTTTGTATTTAAATACAGTTGTTTGTAATATTTTCATTTGCTTAGCAAATATTAAGTACCAAAATTGTATGTGTGTGTATATAAAGTCAGCAAAAAATATATAAATAAATTAAATCGTCCTTTTGTTTGTAATGAGATACAATTGTTTTTGTTGCTGTTGTTGTCATCGTCGTTGTCCCTGTTGTATTTTCTCAAGTACTTTACTCAGGTATATTGTAATAAAAGTGTTTTCATAAAATATTTTATGATTTTAATTATCACAAAAACAAAATATATAGAAATGAATGTGTTTTAAAAAGTCGACGTTATGTTATTAAGTCAAGTACGTGTTGTTTACTATGGACAGTGAAACTTTTATAATAGTAGTATCTTTTAAAGTGTGCAAGAATATTTGCATTAATATTTTATTTATTATACAAATTTTGTAAAATTTTACATAAATTTATTGTTTCAAGTATAACAATATTATTTATATTAGAAATTGATTTCTTCAACTTTACCATCTACTTGATCAACCTTCTTACTTTAAATTCCTGGTAATAACATTTTTAAAGTAAAATAATTGTTAATATCTACACCACTTACGTATATATACATTATATTCAATAAAATTAAAAAAGCTAAAAAGCCAATAGCCATTTAAATGCTTATTTAGTCACCTAAAAAATTTTACGATTTCAAAATATCTTAAGTCAAGTAGCTCACAATATGTTATTGTTATTTAATTATACAAAACATACGATACAAATCATTAATTTCTCTGAAAGAATATAAATAAATTGTATTGTAATTTAGAATTTTATTACGCTTATAAATACTCACTAAGAGTAACAAACAAAAACATTAGTAGAAAAAATACCAATAACACACATCAATAAGCAAACTGAACAAAAATAAAACAAAATTGCCATTAAATTAATTCTGAAAATAAAAGCAATGAAAATAATCAAACAAACAGCCAAATAAAGCACATTCTTAATATGTACTTTATAGAAGCGAATAATATCCCAGCAAAAAGTAAGTATTTCAAGTAATTCCTTCCGATGAAAAGTTTTCAAAAATATTGGAATTAAGGCACTATAAATTTCTTATAAAGAAATTATTATGTTTTAGTAAGACACAATATGTCAAGTTTTGAATGCTAAATATTTAATAAAAAATTTCCCTAAAGTATGCTATACTAATTGATACGAGTTTTTACTGGAATACATGTATGAGAATGTGTAAAAAATATATAAAGTAAAAACCAAAGTCGGAAAAATAATGGAATTTCTATATATATATTTATGTATAGATGTACGTTTGTGTGCGAAGAAAATTTATAACGAAGCTTTAAGCATAAATTACTCCAAAACAAAAATACAATACATGCTCCCACCCACACAAACTCACATGCATTTGCAGTGGAATTGTGTGAGCAACAATAAAAATATTGACTCGAAAGAAAACACAAAACTAGGAATTGAAATAGAGACAAAAAATTATGGAGGTTTTGTTTAATAGGGAGACGGTGATCGCAAATGGTAGTAAAAATTATTTTTGTTAAAGCATGTGTGTACATTTTGTTAGTGGCAGTCAGTCGTATTGGAGAATTTTAAAAATAACATGTAATTCAATACGCTAAATAATGTGCATCAATTTTCAGCTTGTATTATACATACATTTTTATGAGTATACAAAAAACATAAAAACAGCATACAGGATACAAGATACAAGTGAAGTTGAAGTACATACATGTTACGTACATACTACTATATATATGAAAAGCTTATAAATGTGTAACATATATAAAATTGCACATTTGTTCTAATATTTATAATGCTCAAAAATAATTTTGGTACATCATTTGACTTATATATGCTTTTTATTTGATTTTACGATTTCTATTTGAAAGTCCTGTTCTGTTAATATTGTCAGGAGGAGGAATTGAAACAGGTAATATGGGAATTTTTGGATATTCTGAATCAAAATAAAAAAGTAATTAATTCATCATAAATAATTTAAGTCGAATTTGATCTCAACATTATTATTTTTAGATGATTTGTTGTCAATAAAATGATTTTGTGCAAGAGTCGATATATTGGGGTAGGGTGGGGTCACTTTCGGTTCGATCCTCATGAAACTTGAGAAAAAAAGACTCGAGTCTCTTATTAACTTATTTATGTCGAATTCTATTGTTATATGTGAATTTTTAAAAAAACTTATTAACATTAAAGTCATTTTCTGAATTTCAATTAATATGGGCAAAATATGGCCCAATGTTAGCCATAATTTACTGTAAATAAATAAAACTTGTGCCAAATTTTATTCCTGCATAATTAACATGTGTATATTGCTTCATAATCAGTTTGTGAGTCCGCATCTTCCGCACTTACTGCACGAAAGTAGCAATCTTCAATCGTATCTTCATAATGTGTGTATTTAATATATTGTTACACTGTATCTATCTCAGTGAACATACATATCTTGTCTTTTCATGCTGGTGAGTAGTTTGGTATTGAAAATAAATAATAGCCAAACACTCACTATTCACACACGTATATTTGAAAGTGCAATAATAGCAATACAATATTGAAAACGGAAGGAACACGACATGAAAAAATAAGAAAAATATCAGCAGAAACAATATTGGCATCAGCATTGGAATGTACAAAACAAGTTTTGTTATATTTAGATGCTAAAGAAAAATAATAATATTATATTGAAACACATACATAAATAAATAATCACATAGATACATACACATACATGCAGAAACAAAATATTGACAATGGTACAACATGCACAAACAAATAATTATGTAAACAGCCATTGGAGCAATACAAACAACCTTACTAACACCAGTAACTGAAACGCATTTCCGTTTCCGCCATTTCATACCCAGACATTTTTTACAATACTTATGAATGTTGCCTTTAGTTGTATTTTCTTCATTTGTTTTTTTTTTTTTCGATTTTCTGTTGTCTCTCCTATATATTAGTATTGTTTATATTGGTTTTCTAAGATGTTTATTGTATGAGCTTGAATTTCTACAAAATTTTTTTGTTCGCTTTGAACGGCTTGCTTTTGCTATTTGGAACGAACAAACCACCAGAGACATACATACCCAGCAAAAACTTTCATTGAATAGTAAGGGATTAAAATGCTAAAATTTACTTACACAATAGCATTTTAAGTCATTACTTTAACACGGGGATGACATCGAACGCAAGTACTTATCATGCCCACAAATAGGGAGTTAGATAAGTACTTACTACGATCTCCTGCAAATAAGGAGTTAAGTAAGTAGTTTTGTCTCTATAAAAATTGTCTACGAGGATACGCCCACTGCGTCTATTATTAGTTTTCACAAAAAATATTTAATTTTCGTTTGTGTTAAAAACAAAGTTTGAAAACATTATGTCAATTCTGAAAATATATTATTTGTAAGTCATTACTACACTTATTCTAAGTAATGCAGACTGTATGTAAGTTTTTGAGTAAATACAATCCATTACCATGTTTTGCTGGGTACACATGTTTCTGTAGTCCTTTGAAAAATTTGTGTATCAGTCTATTTAAGCGTAGTTATGTATGTGCGTGTATTAGAGTCATAACCAAGTTTAGATCCTATCGTGACAGCCAGTAGTGTTCTTATAACTAAAAAATTTATTTTTTTTGCAAAAACATTGCGCGCCAAATCAATTTTATAAAATCATTCACAAAAAATTTAAATGAATTTTTAATACTATAATCCACATGTTTGGGTAATCCTTGATTTTTCTCCGTGTAAATGTCGTGAGTCAAATAATGACGCTTATTTATAAAAAAATTCCCAATTTATATAAAGAAAATTAAAATTTAGTTTATAGTAAGTATCTTAAACTCGGAAAAAAGTGACATGCTTTTTCTGCGTACTTTTTTACACTCTATATAAAATAGATAGGGCAAATTTACATAGAATTTTATAAAATTTTATAAAAGTTATAACCCTAGTGTGTATCTGTCTATCTGCAATATATAGTACTTGATGTATATTTACTTTTGTCATTGTCTTTATTTGGTTTGAAGAATTTAACATGATGTTGTTGTTTCCTTCATTTTTTTCACTTCTATTTTTTGTCTGCTTTATATTAACAGCTGCATATGAATTTTTATTATTTTTCTTCATACTCGTTTATCTTCAGATTTTTTTCTCTGCTGTTTCGCTTCCGTTTTCCTACTTCTCCATATGTTTTGACATTCGCATAATATTTACACACGATCCCTTATAGTAAATACAATTTGTAATGTGTGACATTCAATTGAGGAGAAAATTGAATTTACGAGCTAGAAATATATTATTTCAGCCATATGGATGTTTTTTTTTTTTTGTTGTTTTTCCTCCAACAAATCTATTTCAATGGTTGGCCAGAGATACATACATGCAACACCAAACACAAGAATCATAGAAATATATTTAGTGTATGATATTTATTTCTTGTTTTTTTTCACTGTTCATTTGCTGTTTGGTTGTAAAGAGTAATGTTGGAATTAAAAACATTTTGAAGTTAGGGGGAAAACAAACATTTATTGGAAATTGGTATTGAAATTGATGAAGAGAGTTTAAATACATAGATACAACTGGTATGGATACATAATATTTACTTTAAGATATTTTATAAATTGACTGAGCTTTTCGTAAAACATAGGTAAAAAGTTATTTCACTGAAATCTTGTTAATAATATCTAACAAATAATATTATTGATATTTAGATGACTTATATAATACAACTTTTTTTCATTTTGGAAGGACTTGTCGGACTCGCTAAAGTTTTTTTGGGCTTAAGTCGGTTTTAGTGACATTTTTCAAATCACGTCGAAAATTTTACCACTCATAGAGAGTTCGATTGTGAGTGAAATGACGTAAAATTTTTTTGTCGGCCACGCCTACTTTATGGTGGGAGGGCCTCTAAAGTTCAAAATATGAATGGCTATACATTTGTTTGTACCGATATATATATGAAATGAAAGGTATTTCAAAGACCTTTCCATTGATATGTAACATGATATACAAAAAAAGGACCCATTATAGGTCAATTTTGGGAAACATAATTTTTGACCCGATATTTTTGAGGTTATCTAAAAAATCGGGAAAAAATTCCCTTATAGGTAAGTATATAAATTAGATTGTTTAAAAGCCAAGATATTGAGCTTTTTATTAAGGTATAATATGTTTTTATAAGTATTATACTTCCTGAGATATTAGTAATTAAATTATGAGTATTTAGGAAATCTTTATTAAGCGAAGCCGGTGTTGGACTACCATAAAGGAGAAAATCCTTGCGCCCGGCCGTAGGACGGCTATTTAGGAAATCTTTATTAAGCGAAGCCGGTGTTGGACATACCATAGAGGAGAAAATCCTTGCGACCAGCGGTAGGCCGGCCATTTAGGAAATCTTTATTAAGCGAAGCCGGTGTTGGACATACCATAGAGGAGAAAATCCTTGCGCCCGGCCGTAGGCCGGCTATTCAGGAAATCTTTATTAAACGAAGCCGGGGATAAAATAAATAGTTTTTGAAATCAAATATCTCTTTCATTTGACTAGATACAGAAATAGTTTATACCTTAAATACAAGCTTAATTCAGTGGCCATTAACATATAGAAATTTTTAATAGAATTATATAGACATTATTACCCGATTTCTTTTAGATAAAAAAAAATCGGGTCAAAATGTATATTTTTCGGGAAAACCCAAAGACGGTCCATATTTTAGTATCATGTTATATATCATTGGAAAGGTATTTTTAATACCTTTAATTTGATGTATAAATTTTTATTGCAGACAAAACAGTTTTCGAGTTATAAAGAAAAATGTGTTAAACTTGGCCGACAAAAAAAATGTATATCTTTTATCCTCTCAAAATGCTCTATATTGGGGTTTCTTTTTTTTTTTTTTTTGAGAAATGTCACTAAAACCGACTTGTTCCTCAGTTTTAATACAAACATTTTTTCGATTACGAATATTTGAACCTTTAAATACTGTAATTCCTTGCAAACACCATCGATAACAGGATGACAAAAATACATGTCTGATAAATTTGAGTACAACATTTCAGGTTATTCATTTCTTCTTATTTCAGGTTTAACAAACATTAACATTTTCTAAAAGCTTTCATGAAGTTAAAATGTTAAAATCAAATTCAATTTTTTCAAGGTTATTTTAAATATTGTCTTTTCCGAAGTGAAGGAATATTGTTTCCAACCATATACAAGAATATATATATAGTGTTTACCACTTCGCAAAAATTTATTGGGAATTTGAATATATTGGTGTATTGGTAATAGGATGATACCAAAAAATAAATTATATTCACTGTTCCAAAATTTGAATTTCGCACAGGAAAACTGGTAGTTGGAACTATAGTGCAACTAATCAAACTAATTTTTTATGCTGTTCAACTTTATAAATGTAAATTCGTCATTTCATTTGTAATTTCCACAATATAATTTTCGAAATCTTTTATGAATCCTTAAATATAATTTTATAGTGAACATATTTGAATATCGTACGCGACACATAGCAAGTGATAGTTTTACACATGCACTTTCTAAGTTATAAAATATATATTTTGTAAAAATAAATTGTGATATCATACCTTTTTTGGAAGTTTTTTAAACTGTAATAATATACCATAATTATTAAACAGAAAAAAACTTTATTTTCAAAACACTAATTTTAGGCGACATTTTATATAGAACAAAAATTGCTCAATATATTTAAAATTTTACTTTAGTAAACAGTTCTACAGGAAAAAAATCCAAAACTTGATTTTATCAATAGCAAATATAATACTCTATGTCTTTAATAAAAAAAGTATTAGAGATTTTTATTTCTTGTAATCCGCCTAGGAGTTATGATGCTACTAATGTTAATTTGAGAATTAATAATTTTCTATCTAACAAAGGCTTTTTGCATTATCACCACCAAATTTATTAAAACTCCTCCAAATAAATGTTCCATATATGACAATAATTACAAATGTTTTCGTAATATAGCGTTCTAAAGTTTAAAATATGACAATTTAATGTACCATCACGTCTAAAATGTTAATTATAGAATTTTTGTTTTTGCCCCAATTCAGAGACAAATTAGACAAATTTCAATTACATTCAAATGTCCTTTAAGGCCATCGATCATTTCGAAATTTTACCATCACACATGTTCTTACTATAATATTGTTAAAATATTGATGGCATACTCGCAATATACGTGTAATATATCTGAATTATCTAGAAACCAATGCTATTCTATTATTTTGAATGTACTATGTAAAATTAATCTTTATCATCCAATCAGGCAACCAAAAATCTTTCATCATCTTTGTAGTCATCATCAATTTATGAAACATTTAATCAGCATTAAGCAGTAGCAACAACAGCAACCGATGCTGGGGCAACAATAACAATATTATTATCATCTCTCATCAGTATTTGGTAAGACCTTAGGGGCAATTATATGCAAAATGAACGACTGAATAAAAAATTCGAGTTCTTATAAAATACAACTTAAAAGTAACCACCAGCAGCCAAAAGCAATAATGAAAATGAGAATAACAACTTACCCTCCTGCCTCCAATGAAATGAACAAGAATTTTCATAAAAAATTCAAATAAATATGCAAAGTATCACGAAAAAAAAAATACCAACGAATTTATAGAATATCCCATCCAAATTGATTGTAATGAAAAAAGAAAAATAAAATAATAAAAACAACAAATTATGGAGTACTAGCTCTTGGAGAAAAACAGTGTATATATGTACAACAAAAGTTTGTATGAGTGTTTTTGTTAGCAAGGACAATTTTAAGACGATTTAAAATTTATATATTATTATTTACCAGCCTAACAAACTACCAGTTTGCATTACCACAACTAAGTTTACGAAAAAGATACCTCCCTCTTCCTTTTCTAGTATTTAGCAGTAATAGTATTTAAAAACCATTACATGGCAACCACTCTATAACTTTTATACATACATATGTATGTATATACACCCACATATTTGTAGAAATATTTATACAGTTTTGACACTGGGTAGACAGGCAGACCTCCGTTCGTAACTTTAGGCAAAATTTATAAATATTTATTGACAAGTAAATAGAAAAATTTTATTGAGTGGAAGTAATTGTATTGACATAAGCGTCTAACAACCAAAAAATACTTTTGTCTTTCCCCATCTGAGTGTCTGTCATGTTGCTCTTATTTTTCCGTTTTCACCAAAATTTAAACATTTGTTCAAATTGTTTTTGCATTGACACAAAATTATGTTATTAAAAATGAGAAATAATTTTGGAAACTTATGAAATATTTTATAATAAAGTAAATTTCAATTAATTCAATACTTGTCGTTGAAAAACTTTATATTATTACTTGTGGAAACAACATTAATAATTAAATTATTTTTTCGTTTGAAAATTATGCAAATAATTTGGAAAATATTCGTTAATTTTTTGGGCTTAAAAACACAGCAATTACATTAGTTCATTGCTAAAAGGTGAATAAATTTAACAAATTGAAAAATTTTTATCACGAATATATAAAGGAAAAAATTATTTACAGCCCTAGTGTATGTAGAGAAAAGTATGTTATGTAAACGAGAAAATAACAGTCCGATTCCAAGAAGAATATTTTATGTCTATAAATAGTACATCGAGCATACCTGCAATCATTTTTTATGTCTGATAGTTACACTGCCACTGCAAAGAATATAGTCAGTAATTTTGAATCCGGATATGCCTAAGTTTTATTCATGTTCAAGAAAAATATTTTTCTTTTCCGTTTGTAATACATCGGAATAATACATACGTATATATGTACATATTTACCTACTTGTAAAACGGATTTGAATCAAAATCAAAATTAATGAAACCATATTTATATATATATTTCCTTATAAAATTAAAGCATTATCTAATCACGTGTTTTTATAAAGAGATGAAATAATAAAAAAAAATGTATCAATTTGATTTGCTGATGTGTATATAAAATTCGGCAAGGTCAAATATAATTTATTTACACTACTATCGCATTGATATATTGTTTTTGAAAATTTAAGCTTTTAAAATAACTCATTTATTATTCGTATACAACATACAGATGTACAAATAGGTTTTTATAACGAAAAATCCATTAGCAATAATCTAACTGAACTTCTAAGGAAAATCGTTTAACGCTATCATTTTGCAATTTAACACCATTTATTTCGTACAAAAGCAAACTATATTCTAAGTCTATGTATAAATGAAGGTAAAAGGCAGGCATATTAGTGTTAAGCTACCTTTCATTAATCTTAATCCAAAGATAATCTAAGCCAAATAAAAAAACAAAGTGTTAACTGAGTGCCTTCATTAGCAACTCAAAGTGAATGCCTCCTGATTGAAGGAAATCACGTACAATATTTTTTTAACACTTCACACACACATGAATTCATATGTATTAAACGAAAATGTTCATGTATTATAAAAAGAAAACGGAAATAAAATGGAATGACTAGGTGACTCTATTTCTGGTAGATGGGATGTCTTAGTTTTATGGAAAATAAAAAAATGAGGGAAACTACACAAATGACCCTTTGTGTTAAACAGTGTTCTTTTACGAAAAGTTTTATCACGCGCTCTGTTTTTAGTTTTTTCCCTGTATAAATGACACACAATATGTTGACTAAATAACAGGGCTTAACTGTTGACACACCTGAGACGTATAGTTTAAGTGAAAACAAATAAAAAATATGAAAAAGTTCCAAAAAGGATACACATAGTGACCATTGTAATTTGCCATGATAAAAAGGAAAAATACAATGATTTCTAGATGGTTTGGGTAGTAGAAATTTTGTCTTTCAATTTTGTTTACTTGAGTTAAATTTGAAATCATTAGCAAAATTAGAAACACCATTTACCAGACATCAAATTTTTAAGCATTCCAATTCATTTTTATTATTTGGTGTCTTTAATGAATATTGAAGTCCAATCGTAAAATATTTCCCATCTTAAACCCATATCACGAACGAGGAACCATTTCTATTAATTGTCATCACGAGCTAACATTCTGATGACACAAATAATAAAAGACTGACCTTCCTATTCACAAATGTTTAAACGTAAACGATTAATATCTTTATGAGTGCGAGGTTAAGTCAAAAATCATACCTTGTAGAAAAATCAAGAATTTAAAATAGAAATACTGTTACTGAAATTTTACAGAAAATTAACATTTCACGTCTAGTACTGATTTTTTAGCGGAATACAGTGCCATTGTATATACTCATGCGAACACATAATTTTCGGTTTCGAAATTATTTCTGCTTTGTAGTTTTTCAATGTACCAACAAAACTTAGTATAACGTCCCAATGAAATTCACTAATTGTTAGAAACGGTGTACCTATGTCCAATGAACAATAAGAATTGCCTTCTATTGATTCATCAGTCAGTTGAAGGGACAAAACACAAACTTTCCGAAACACACTCTCACATGTAAAAACATTCACACACAAATCAAACTCATTCACTCACTCACATACATACATTGACGCTAACGATAATGGTGATGATGACGTGTCTGACGTTTGCTGTTAATCGCATCAAATTAATTGTGTGAATTTTTATGTGGCCTACAATTTGAGTAAAACGAAATGAATGGTAATGCTTCCGCTTACCATGCCATGCCAAACAGCCATCAACACCCATTGGTTGCGAAACAAGAATGGACAAGTTTGGAAGGATGTATGGATAGATGGATTGGGTATAGGTTGATGGACATTGGATTAAAAACCAGCAGAATAGTGGTATTTTCTTATCACGCCAATAATGATGGGCTCAACAAAAGCTTTCTTTGCTTTGTTATTTTTGAATCGTTTCTCTTTTTTCTCTTCAGTTTCTTTCATTCCCTTTATTTCGGTTTTTTATTTTGTATTTCATTCATTTATTCTTGTTCTATAAATGCTTAGCTTTTTCGTGTGGTAATTGAGCGATATCAAATGTCAAAGCTGTCAGTTCAAGCTAAAAATTCTTTTGTGTTTCGAACAACAAAACAAAAAAACTTAGAATTATTGCGGAAGGAGAAGAAGATTTAAACTTTTTGTGTACGTTTAAATTGATGTTGAAAAAGTAATTGATATATTCAGGGTAATTGCAAGAAAATTCATGAAAATGAAGAAACAAACGAATTAACCAACCAACCGACACACACAAACAATGGTTGGTCGCATGGACTGACAGACAGACAGACGAGCAAACAGGCACTGAAAACCTATAGACACATTAAACCTTTGGGGCAATTATTTTCCAAACGAAGTAGAAGAAATAATTTTAACCAAAAGAAGAAAAAGAATTTTAATGTTCTTCTATTACAGTACACTACATTTCGAAAAAGGGGTAGAGTGGACTTTACATAATGATTATGCTCGTTATTTAAATTAAAGGATTAAATTGAAATGTAAATGAATTTTTCCAAGTAATTTTCAAGTCAATTGAATTTTAAGAAAAATTCCTTAAGGAATTTTTATAATTAATATTACAATAATATTAAATTTTAAATATACCAAGAAGTGAGTAAGTTTTTATACAACTTATGTATATAAACTAGGCATAAAACGATCTTCAACGAGCTTCTAGAAAAGTAAAGTCCTCTGTCAGTCTATTTTAGCGCAACTAAACTATCACAGAACCGCTTTTCATTTTTAAAATTTAAAGAGGAACATATAAATAAACTCTGCAATTTTTTTAAATTCTGCCTCATATAAAAGTTTTTATTACGGAAGTCAAATACATTCGATTTGAACTGCAAAAGCAGTTTTTATTATTATCGTATCGTATGCCACACGAAAAGAAAAAAATTAAAAAAGAAGCATAAAAAAATATATGTAGATACAACAGTAAATTTGTTGCAATTGCTGCATATAGTTGACTTTTGTTATTGTTTGGTTTGGTGGGGACCAACTGGGCTGTCGTGACACATCACATACACGTACTTCATATAGTTTGACTGTTGACTGCACTGTTTTGCTGATGGTACTGATTTGTTGTCGCATCGTTGTCTAAATTGCTATTGTATTCTAACACAATACAGGAATCATCATCAGCATGTACATGTACATCATGTATGTATGTATTTGCTCACATTCATCCACCTTATACATATGTACATACATACGTATAAATTTACATGTGCCCAATTCATTCTCATTTATTGTGGATTTTTCTTCTTTATTTTGGTTTAGATCACATCACATTGTGCAATGAACATCACATCAATGTGCAAAATGTTAAAATGTCAAATACTGTACGAACAAATCTTTTATATACAAACACACTCAGTCCGTCTATCTGACTCCTCCTCCCTCGCTGTTCTGCATCGAAGTAAATTTTGTTTGTCCAAGGTTTTATATATTCATCTAACTATTTTTGGGTCCCGAAAACAAACACAATGACAAAATAATATACTTTTTATTTTTGCTAATGCACACTCACACATTCATACTTATATGTATGTACTTATGTATGTGTTGCACATTGCAACACGTTTACATTAAACGGAGATTTGAATTTTTGTGTGTTGGCACAAAATGATGACCAACGGAATTTTATGTGTGTTTGTCCATCCAAACAACAACAGATGCAACAAAGCCGACCCATTATAACCAACATACCAAATGTTGTCTATAGACATTATATTTACATGCTACATGTAACTCGAGCTATGTTGTTATTGATGTTGCACGCGCAACTTTACGTACGTTTGTATAAGAGTGTGTATCAGTGTACATATATGTATGAGTGCATGATTTTCATCCGTTTTGCTATTATGTTTACGATGCTGTTGATGCATGATTTTTATTGTAGACTTTGATGATGCTGTTCTATTATTGTTGCTACTGCCGCTGTTACTACTCCTGGTTGCTGTTATTGCAATTTTGAAAACACTATGATTGCATCAACTGCATGCCTACGTAGCCATGACATTCCATCTCCTGCTAGCTTTCATTAGAGAATTCGATATCCATAGTTGAATATTTTCTATATGCATGGTATGTAGAAAAGTATATACAAACATTCATGGGTAAACAAAGGCGTCGATTGTCGGTTGCAAAATGTCACTGTTGAAAATTACACAATTGTGATTTTAACAAATTATAGTGAAATGTACTGGAAATACCTAAAACTACCATAAATTAAGGTTCTTTTTTGATAGAATAATAGTTTCGGAACTTTTTTCTATTTTTAACTAAATTAAAATTCTCCTGGGTTGCAAAAAAAGTATTGGATAGGAAGTGAAATAGTAATTTGAAAAGCTATTAAAGTTTAAAAATTACATTTAAGTTAAAAGTAAGTTTAACTTAAAAATAAACTCCATAGGATAAATTCGATGAATTTCATTATATCATAAAAACTATGGCTCACTTTTAGTCAGTCAAAGGTCAAAAATAAATTACGAAATAATGGGCCTTAACAGGAAGTGTTAAAGCGATTTACCTACAATTATTCTCTTTTGTAAGACTTAAAATATCAGAAATTGACATTATTATAATGATAATATTATATTATTTCACATAAGTATTCAAAATTAAAGAAAATATATTGAACTACACATTGTTTTGCGAGGATGATATATAGAATTTGGTGAAGACGAATAATCCAATCCTACTAACATGTTCATTAGACCAGCACTTGTAATTATGAAAATACAATACATTTTACATTACCAGTATAACAAATTCAATATAAAAGTGTCAAAATTCATAATCACTTTTAAATCCCCAAAAAATCATTTTCTTCTTGCAAAATATTATTAAAAATTCTATAGAATACAATTCATCCTATGACATACATACATATGTATGTATGTATGTATATGTAGGTATATGCTATGATTTTGCGATTTTATGATAACAACAAACAAAACTACCCAAATATGATAATGTACAAGTTTGTATAAATAAACGTACAATCCACAAGTGTATTAAATCTATAGAATGGAAAATGAGTCAGTCACTCACGTATCTGATATCGCATAACAGCATCAAACATGTGTTGGAAAAACTACTCACACAGACTTTTTGTCACTTAAAAGCACATACATACACTTACATCTCATTCTGCCACACATAAACGCCAAAAGATTATTTCATTTATTACAATAGAATTTGTATGG